>NC_074688.1:4692422-5014249 GCF_029448725.1 Salvelinus fontinalis
CGGAGCCTGAGCCACCACCGTGGTTAGATGCCCACCCAGACCCTCCCCTAGACTTTGTGCTGGTGCGCCCGGAGTTCGCACCTTATGGGGGGGGTTATGTCACGTTCCTGACCTATTTATGTTAGTTTGTTATGTGTGTTAGTTGGTCAGGACGTGAGGTTGGGTGGGCATTCTATGTTTTTTGTTTCTGTGTTGGTTTTGGTTTGCCTGGTATGGCTCTTAATTAGAGGCAGGTGTTTGGCGTTCCTCTAATTAAGAGTCATATTTAGGTAGGCGTTGTCACAGTGTTCGTTGTGGGTGATTGTCTTCCGTGTCTGTGTAATTGTTTGCACCATAAGGGACTGTTACGGTTTGTTCGGTTTGTGTAGTCTAATTGTCCTATTCGTGCGTTCTTCTTGTTTTATGTGAGTTCGTCGTATAGGTCTGTCTACACCGTTTGTTGTTTTTGTTAGTTTAGTCACTTTCGTGTTTTGTTAAATAAATTATGTCGTTAAACTCCACTGCGCCTTGGTTCGATCACTACTCCTCCTTTTCGGTAGAAGAGGAGGAGGACCGCCGTTACATATATATATTTGTTTTTTATCTATGATTTTTTTTACACTGTTTGGACTTAGTTGGCATGAAAAAACGCGTAGGATTTCAATGACAGAAAAATCCCTGATTTGTAACTTGTTGCCATGAACTAATGGGGCAGTTTAAAGATCTACCATCCACTCAAAAGAGTCAGTTTTACATGTGAAAATAATGCATGAATAGAGATCTATAAATGGCTCTGATTTGACTATAGATGCATAGTTTATTTTCTGGACACAATACAGCAAGCGCTTACTTTGCACCTTATGTTGGGGATATACTGTATGTTAGTTTCCCCTATAGATAGAAGGATGAAAGAGGAAAGATAGAGCCCTGCACGGGAATACATTTTAAGCCCGAGCCCTACCCATGTCTGCAACGTTCAGTCCCTACAGTCCCTACACTACCCAGGCCCGAATGCTTCTGCCAAATGTGAGGCCCGGCCCTTCCCGAAACTCTAAATCAGAAAGAACTTCCTCCGTTAGTAAATCCATTAACTGCTCCTGTACGTCTGTCACTCGATCGCTCTGCCAGATATATTAGAGAAAAGAGGAGGTAGGAATCCCATTGGGCAATGAATGTAGGAACGTATAACGCCCCACCCAGCAGACTGTTGACCAATCACGTTCATGTTGTCATGCTGCGTCACGCGGTTGCTAAGCTAATCATCACGCAATCCCGTCTCAAAGTCCGCGTATGAGTCGAGACACGTGCGTATTTTCCTCAAAAGAACACCACATGACCAAAAGTATGTGGACACCTGCTCGTCAAACATCTCATTCCAAAATCATGGGCATTAATATTGAGTTCGTCCCCCTTTGCTGCTATAACAGCCTCCACTTTTCTGGGAAGGCTTTCTACTAAATGTTGGAACATTTCTGCGGGGAATTGCCTCCATTCATCCACAAGAGCATTTGTGAATTCAGGCACTGATGCTGGGCTATTAGGCCTGGCTCACAGTCGGCGTTCCAATTCATCCCAAAGGTGTTCGATGGGGTTGAGGCCAGGGTTCTGTGCAGGGCCCTGATCTCAAACAGTACGGAGAGAGTCTACGGATGAGACCCCAAAAAGTACAGTCGAGTGCTCAAAACAAACCTCCGACTCAGACGTTGCAAGAGGTGTGCCGCGGCACACGACGATGGAAGGAGATAACAGCTGCCGTTACAATTTACATCTGCAAAGACATGGCCCCAATTTACACGACCGAGAAACGGGGGATTCGTGAGTTGGTGCTAACACTCCACCCAAGGTACCAAATGCAAATTGATATGTGACATGTATTAATGCTAAAATAACATGCAAAACAGGCAAGCCCCCCCCCCCAATAATATATTTTAGCACTATATTTATTTTCTTTGCAACTATAGTTGAAGTGTTTTCTATTTACCATTTTAGATTTTATACATTCGTATTTTATATTTTGTTACATGCTTAATTGACAATTTGCACAAGTTCTAAAGAAAATAAATAATCAAATATGAGTAATGACCTTTTTATTTGTTGAGTATAATTCAAAATCTACTAAGAAATAGGCCTTTTTATTTTATATAAACTATTTATACATTTAATTTAAAGAAAATGTGGTATATCGTGATATGTATCGTTATTGGGATATGAAATTACCTATATTGGGATATGAGATTTGGCCATATCGCCCAGCCCTAGTTGGAAGCACAGAATCATCTAGAATGTCATTGTACGTCTTTAGTGTTAAGATTTCCCTTCACTGGAACTAAGGGGCCTAGGCCGAACCACGAAAAACAGCCCCAGACCATTATTCCTCCTCCACCAAACTGTACAGTTGGCACAATGCGTTTGGGCAGGTAGCGTTCTGGCATCTTCCAATCCCCGATTTGTCCGTCGGACTGCCAGATGGCGAAATGTGATTCATCACTCCAGAGAACATGTTTCCACTGCTCCAGAGTCCAATGGCGGTGAGCTTTACACAACTCCAGCCGACGCTTGGCATTGCACATGGTGATCTTAGGATTTTGTGGGGCTGTTCGGCCATGGAAACCCATTTCATGAAGCTCTCGACAAACAGTTATTGTGCTGACGTTGCTTCAAGAGGTAGTTTGGAACTCGTTAGTGAGTGTTGCAACTGAGGCAGAGGATTTTTGCTCACTACGCGCTTCAGCACTGGGTGGTCCCGTTCTGTGTGGCCTACCACTTCGCAGCTGAGCCGTTGTTGCTCCTAGACGTTTCCACTTCACAATAACAGCATTTACAGTTGACTGGGGTAGCTTTAGCAGGGCAGAAATTTGACGAACTGACTTGTTGGAAAGGTGGCATCCTATGACGGTGCAAGGTTGAAAGTCACTGAGCTCTTTAATACAGGCCATTCTACTGCCAATGTTTGTCTATGGAGATTACATCGCTATGTGCTCGATTTTATACACTTGTCAGCAACGGGTGTGGTTGAAAAAGTAGTGTACATAATGTCATGATTCCAAAGCTATACAATATTACAGATAGCAAGTTAATTATCTCACATCTTGGAAAATATTTGTTTTGTTGTACTTCTTGTTGACGAAATTCATGCTAATGTTGAGTTTTTTAGCTAGCACCAATTGCCACCCATTCACTCCTTGAAGGAGAGCTCTCCTTGTCCCAGAATCGCCCAGAATGCACTGCGCTGCCCATTGGCTTAGAATGGACAACGTACACAATGGGTGTTAATACGATTCCAGTGGAGTTTCCCGTCTCCTCAAAAGTATCTCCGGCTCTGCTCAATAAATGAGCTCTTAGCTACTTTTGTTCATTCTAAACTCTGACAAAACTCAAGTAACATTATAATAAAACAATTATAATACAAATAATTATATTTAATGAGGTTTAATCACCTCTGACACCATGTTATGATCTTAGTCAGATATGACTGTACTGTGCAGCAGAGCATGAGCAAATGGCTTAGCTTCAAAATGTTAGTGATCAATTTAGTGATACCCGAGCCTTACCTGTACCCTAGTTATTGATGAAGAAACGGACCCTACCCGGCCCTAACCCCGATGTACAACGTCGGGGCCCGTCAGACTCGAGCCGGGTATCAGAGCTCTAGAAAGACAGCAATCTTTTTAGAATGACCTGTACAGTCTTCTAGTCAACTCTGGGGATCAGTTTAAGCAGCACTTGAATACAGCTTTTAGTGCCTTTGTTTACTTCTTGGGAGAACTAGGTGACTGTATAAGAAATACACATCAATTGAACGGTTCTCTTTCTTTAAAACAGACCTTTCACTTTATATTCCGGCTGCCACTGCCAGGACTGTGTCTTTTGATACTTGGAGCTAGTGGCTCAACGGTGTTACAGAGATACGGGGCCTTCTGCAGACTGCAGTGTGTTCAAGCAATTAAAAAATAAAGAAAAGAAACAAGTTAACACAGCTCTAGCTCTGTATGGTCACCCAGTGTGAAATTAGACATCCTGAATATTCATATCATATCAAGAAAATACAGTAAGCACCACTGTCGACCCTACTCGGCACAATCAGGCACAGACAAAAGACACGCACACACACACACACACACTATGAACTTGAATGTTCATATATCTAAAGAAATACCCCAAAGCCCTGTGTCAATGTACAGTGAACTTCAAAGCCTCGACTCTTTAATTGATCATGAAAGGGAAAGGGAACATTGCTAGCATTATCAGTTGCGGCATGCCGATGATTTATCTTGTTATAATTTGACTCCCAGCAAAATGTCTCCACTGTACATCTTCATGTGATGATTTGGGCTGTGAATAGTGGATGGAGGAGCAATCTTGGTCCATATATGTGAGTTGTTTGAGTTATCCGTTATGAATATTGTTCATACCAATGGACGGCAAACCTCCATCTGAGCTTCTGAATCGAAGGTTGTGGTAGTAGTTTATTGCTGCAATACTAATTTCTCCTGTTGGGCGGTCTTGAACATGGAAAGGATTGATTATTGGTACACCACTGTTAAATCTTTGGTTCTGAAATAGCCCAGAGTGCCTCTCACTCACATCACTTTGATTTGTGAATCTGCATTCCCCCCCCCCCCCCCCCCTCAAACATCAATACTCTCTCTCCCTCTGAATCATATCCAAATAGATTTTTTTTTATACTCCTCCAAGGAATTCAGGACTTGAATGTACCCCATTGTCGATGACTGACACAGAGACCCCATTGGTGTGACATAAGAAGTGTGCCTATGTGCGTGTTGTAGTTAGTACGTTATACATGTGGAGGGAATCTATATGTCACCAGTCTCACACACCGCCTGGGGATGAGGGTAGGTTACCCTGGCCTCCAGTGAGCAATCCATAGCGAACAAATTGGACACCCTTTCTCATGTAGCTTCTAACAATTAGTGTGATTTTGTTTGGTGATGTTTCTTGTTTATTTCGATTCCCATTAACTTTTGCAGAAGCAGCTGCGACTCTTCCTGGGGTCCACACAAAACACAAAGCACGACAAGTAACAAAAAACGGATAGACAAGAACAGTCACACACATTTCAAATACAACGTGTGAGGGTGAGTGAGGCGTTCTTTCATTTGGGTCTGGAAGTAGCTAGCTAGCAAGCTAGACAATTTTAGCCAGTTAGAGTGCTTGGTTGGGACAAGCATGCATTGGCAGGGAAGCTGCAGAAGGACGAGGAGGCTACAATTCCCCATCGTTTATCAGTGCAATTTTGACGGCCAGCTAGGGAAAAAGTTTGAGAGGGTTTATCTAATGTTCCTTTGTTATATTTTAGCTCATCTTGCTCTGGATATCATTAGTTGTTGATCTTGTTGATGTGCATAACTGAGGGAGAGAGAGTCTACCTTTCCATGGTTGTTTGATCAATAGGACTGTAAAGTTCCCAAATGTAAGTGGACTCCCGTGGTGTTTACGTCTTTGCAGAAATCCATTCAGGTGTATTTTTGGGCTTTTGGCGAATGCCTTCTAATGCTCTAAAGTCACGCTGTTACTACTGCCTGTAAACACACAGTCCAGTTCAAAGTGAATGACAGCAGGCCCGTGTGGCAAATGGCTTGTTTGTATAAAGACCTACTGTAGCTCTGATTGGCTATGGCGCACCGGTCTGTGTAGACTCCGGTCCTGGACAAGACAGATGTTTTTATTCTCGGTTTTATTTAGTGCAGTGTCTATTACTTTTCCGAACACATGGTCGCTTTCCCACTCTACATTGCTATAGCATTTTCACAAACGCTTTACTATACGTAATTTCAAAACATACTAAGAATTTATGAAAATGGGAAAATTACCATGTCTAAGTAGTCGCTTGTAAGACAATGTTTAAAAAAGTGTAATATTCTTCCTGGGGGTGTATAAACAGATTTGAAAAAGATGTCATATTGCTGAAATGCTGTTAGTTCCACTTTAAATGCAACAGTGTTTCACACACACAAGTTATTTCCATAGAGAAACAGCAATAAACAGCAAGCGCTGCAATAAAAAAACACATTTCCACTCACCAGATGATGATCATTTGAAACTTAACCTGTTGTTGAAAGTTATTCGTGAAAAGGGAGAAGCCAACAAATTAGCGACAACATGCTCTTTGATAACACCTGCTGCAAACTAAGCCGACAACGAAAGCAAGCTAGCTAGGTCGACTGCGGGAAATCTACTGCTCCCTATTGCGCAGGGAGCTGTTGGCAACAGAAGTTTCCATATGTTTTTGTAAAAACAGTCCCACCCATTAAGTCAAAATGTGATTTGTTGATTCCACTGTCACTCAAAAATATTGCTCTAATACAGCTGAATGGCAGATGCCTTAAGCTAACTTCTGATGGCCTAGTCAATGGCTGACTTAGCGTAATTTAGCTAGATTATCTCCCCAGAACAGCAAAAAAGAACAGCAAAAAATCCTGATTGGATCTTTTTTTCTCTTCAGTGTTTCTCTTGTTCTGAAATATGAACAGTGAAATACTGGACATGATTTGACAGAATGACAATCATGGTCTTGAATTGGACTCGTACTTTTCTGGTCTTGACTCGGTCTCGGACCCCTTGTCCCCCTCCGGTCTTGGTCTTGACTCACACTCGATTTGCCCCGGTCGTGGTCTTGAATCCTTCTCGCTTTAGGTGGTGTCGAACACAACACTGCCCCTCACAGTCCCCGCCATTCCATGAGATCTTGTTGCTGCTTCCAAGCATGGCACACCACACCTAACATGCTCCTCCTCTTCCACCCCTGCAGTGGTCTCCAACCAATCAACCCGTTGTCCAACACAATCGCTGAGTCTCGCTACACTCTGTTTTAGTTCACCGCTTCTTTGATTAACTAATGTTATATTCATCCATGCGTAAATGTGGGGCTGCTACTGGACCCATCCCTGTTGCTCCTATCCTGGTTGATTTGAGCTGGCTCTGTGTCTGAAATGAGAGCCTGAGCCTTTCAGTGCTGTGGGCTTTTGCAGTTTCCATGGCTCCTCACCAAGGACCAGGATTGGAGACCTCTGCTATAACACCAGCGACCACTTTCCCCTGCTCCTCGTCTCCTCCTTCACATCAGTGGCATCTACCAATCTGCCTGCTTAGCTTTTCCCATACCCCCTCAATTCCATACCCAGGGCTTAACATGTCAAACCTAGGGATCTCTGGAGAGACCCCTTAATGTGTAGCGTAGCGGTAGTGAGTGATTGTCGGGCCGTTCTAATTGGACAGGCCGGTCGTGAGACGGCCGGGCGGCAGGTAGCCTAGTGGGGGCGGCAGGTAGCCTAGTGGTTCGAGTGTTGGGCCAGTAACCGAAAGGTTGCTAGATCGAATCCCCGAGCTGACAAGGTAGAAATCTGTTGTTCTGCCTCTGAACAAGGCAGTTAACCCACTGTTCCTAGGCCATCATTGTGAATGAGAATTTTGTCTTAACTGACTTGCCTAGTTAATTAAAGGTTACATTTTTTTTAAACACGCCAGAGCTCAGGTTTGATTGACAGGGAGCAAGAGGAGATCCCGTGTGGAGAAGCTGGAGTGCCCGGTGCCACTTTTTAATCATGTCGTAGAGCAGTGCCGATAAGAGATGTTCCGCCATTATGGTTTAAGGAGTACGTCCTTGCACCGGGCCATGGGATTTCTCTTCCCCTCCGTCAGAGGGAATGACAACATCAGTATTCATTCCACAGCAACGGGGATGTGGTGGGGCGGGGGTAGGGAGTGGAGAATGTTGGGAGCCAGGAACTTACCATGTCATGGTATTAATTTCTGCTTTTTAACTAAGGTCTCTGATGTGTGGCAATTTCATTACGAGTTTCAGTAGTAGCACAATATGTTGCATTGGCCGGGAATACTTGAAATTCCTTTGTAATAATGTGTCCGTCTTTACCTTGTCACATTTGGTGGCAGTAGTGGGATCTAGTACCCCTCGCAGTACGGGGTGGTGCGGTGACATTCTGCCGAGCAGTCAAATCCTCATTGGGTAATGTCTGAGGTCATCAGAGGACTATTGGAGATAAAACCTATATTTCCCATATCTAGTTGAAGTGTGAGCGGAAGTGGACCCGTTCTCAACCTACTTGAATAAACGTTGTGACAGGAATTCCATCTCCTCGACCAGTCATGCTCTGTCATCACTCAGTAACTCAGTGGCGCTTTGGCTGGCAATGTGCCGCACTGAGAGAGATTATCTACTCAGCTCGACAGACCCTGGACCCTAGATTACTGCTCGGCACTTGGCCTTTCCCGGTTCCCTTCAAGAAGGACAAGGACAAGTAAAATGTATTCCCGATTTTTACGTCCTTTTCACACCACCTCTAATGACATGTTTGCCACTAAAGTGGCGAGGAGAAATGTAATCTTTTAGTCTGCTTTTCCATTCTGGCATGTAGCGTTGTTTCTACATTCTCACCCTCCCGGGTCTGAAGTGGTATACTCCATAGACATCATCTCCGTAATTAAGGCAAACATAGGGTGAGGTAGAGAATAAATCAGTGGATTGACTGTCTATAATTAATGGTAATCTCAGTGTGTGTGATACAGAATACGACTCTTTAGTATTTGTAGTCTTTGCCACGGCTCCACAAGCTCTACACAACGAAGGCTTGAATGAGAATCGTTCGTTAGATCCCTTTCTTTTTAAAAAATCTTTTCAAGTGTGTCATTTATGAACGCATGGATAGTTTTTCTATATAGCTTACAGTATTTCATTAAGAATACTGATGCATGAAAGGCAATACTTTACATACTTGTTAGCTCAGCAGCTAATGGTGTCTCTCATTGGCAGTCAGTGCTATATGTGGGACATACATTATGTAGTACATCACACAATGTAAAACAGTGGTGAGATAATTGGATTAGTTCTGTGAATTATACATTTGAAGTCTCGTTTCTCGAACCAGAACATCTTGGAGGAAGGTGATAGGATTCCATTTTTTGCCTTTTTTACAATCCTTCTAAATTGAAATCTGAAACTTCCAGAGAACAAAATGTCCACAGGTGCAAATCAGGAGAAGGTGCTTATGCGGTCCTGAAGCACAGCTGAAGTACACTTTGAAATGTCAAAGCTTTTGTTTTATGTATTCCACAGGTGTGCCTTACCTTGACGCATCTGACTGATTTGCTCTGCCAACTTCGAATTAGGAATAATCCTTTTCATTTGAGTCAGAAATGTATTTGTGTGTTGTTGTGTACATGATCTGTAATCACCACTAACTTGTTTTTCTAATGAAGTATCTGAGCCACACATGCACTAGTATTTGTTTAGAAGCCGAACAACAAGTTTTCCCCATTTAAAATTAAATATCTGATCATAGAAAATCACATGGGAACAAAATCAACAACCAGAACAACTCAAACAGAGATAAAGGAAAGCATCAATAAAACAACTGACATTGCCAACAACACCCCCCTCATTCTCAGTCCTTACCTGTCCATCAAATCAGCTCCTTAAAATGGAGTGCTGCCAGCCAGACACTGGTGGCTTAATTTGCTGATTTAGCTCCTGTGCATGGATGAGAGATTGTTCATTTTCCCTGAGACAAGGCCCCAGTAGCCCATCCCAGCCCCAAGTCTCTTTTGTTTGCCGTAACGGCCCTATCTGTGTGCATAGTTGGTTATTTACTGTTTGAGTTTGGGCTGAGAGAAGAGTCATCGAGGCAGAGTGTGTGAGGGGGAATCAGCAGGAGGACACACGCTACAGAGATAAGCAGGCATCTGTTCTGTTCTGTACTCAGTCAGGACTCTCACCGGAGTCGAGGAACTGCAGCAGCCCTTCTACTCACTCGGCTTCATGCCTCACCGAGTCCATTTTTCTCAGGCTTCGTGTCATTCACTGACGCTAGAAGTGTCCTCAAACCCCTGCGACGTGCCTACCTGCATGTTTTACTATCTATTGTCTTACACACTTGGAAATGTTACTATCTGAGGCCCTTTGAGACAAGAGTCGAGAGGAGCGCCATGGTAAATCAAGATGGATTCATTCATTTCGAGGGGGGCACCGAGGAAGCCTATGAAGATTGGCAGTTTTTTGTCATCCTTGGCCGAACCCGCTTAGATATTATTCTGATGATGTCAGATTTACTGTCCATTTTCCCTGGATGGAGTGAGCCAGAGATGGACCTGCTGCCTGCCAGCCAAGTGATGGTGATGATGGTGTGGGTGGCTTCATGGGTGGCTTTGCTGTCAGCCATTGTCTTCTGACAGGTAGCATCACTCCTACGCAGTGCCGGTCCCTCGATTTAAGTGTAGAAGAAAGTCTGATGTAAAACGTACTGTACCAGTCAAAAGTTTGGACACACCTACTCATTCAAGGGTTTTTCTTTATTTTTTTTATTATTTTCTACATTGTAGGATAATAATCAAAACTATGAAATAACACATATGGAATCATGTAGTAACTAAAACAAAGTGTTAAACAAAGCAAAATATATTTTAGATTTTAGATTCTTCAAAGTAGCCACCCAATGCCTCGATGACAGCTTTGCACACTCTTGGCATTCTCTCAACCAGCTTCACCTGGAATGCTTTTCCAACTTTGTCTTGAAGGATTTTCCACATATGCTGAGCACTTGTTGGCAGCTTTTCCTTCACTCTGGAGTCCAACTCATCCCAAACTATCTCAATTGGGGGTTGAGGTCGGGTGATTGTGGAGGCCAGGTCATCTGATGCAGCACCTCATCACTCTCCTTCTTGGTCAAATAGCCCTTACACAGCCTGGAGGTGTGTTTTGGGTCATTGTCCTGTTGAAAAACAAATGATAGTCCAAATAAGCGCAAACCAGATGGGATGGCGTATCGCTGCAGAATTCTCTGGCAGCCATGCTGGTTAAGTGTGCCTTGAATTCTAAATAAATCACTGACAGTGTCACCAGCAAAGCACCCCCACACCATCACACCTCCTACTCCATGCTTCACGGTGGGAACCACACATGCAGAGATCATCCGTTCAACTACTCTGCGTCTCACAAAGACACGGCAGTTGGAGCCAAAAATCTAAAATCAGACCAAAGGACAGATCTCCACCGGTCTAATGTCTGTTGCTTGTGTTTCTTGGCCCAAGCAAGTCTCTTCTTATTACTGGTGTCTTTTAGTAGTGGTTTCTTTGCAGCTATTTGACCATGAAGGCCTGATTCACGCAGTCTCCGCTGAACAGTTGATGTTGAGATGCGTCTGTTACTTGAACTCTGTGAAGCATTTATTTGGGCTGCAATTTCTGAGGCTGATAACTCTAATGAACTTATCCTCTGCAGCAGAGGTAACGCTGGGTTTTTCCTGTGGTGGTCCTCGTGAGAGCCAGTTCCATCATTGCGCTTGATGGTTTTTGCGACTGCACTTGAAGAAATGTTCAAAGTTCTTGACATTTTCCGGATTGCCTGACCTTCATGTCTTAAAGTAATGATGGGCTGTCGTTTCTCTTTGCTTATTTGAGCTGTTCTTGCCATAATATGGACCAAATAGGACTATCTACTGTATACCACCCCTACCTTGTCACGACACAACTGATTGGCTGAAACGCATTTAGATGGAAAGAAATTCCACAAATAAACTTTTAAGAAGGAACACCTGTTAATTGAAATGCATTCCAGGTGACTACCTCATGAAGCTGGTTGAGAGAATGTCAAGAGTGTGCAAAGCTGTCATCAAGGCATTGGGTGGCTACTTTGAAGTATCTCAAATATAAAATCTATTTTGATTTGTTTTAACACTTTTTTGGTTACCACATGATTCCATATGTGTCATTTCATAGTTTTGATCTCTTCACTATTAATCTACAATGTCAAAAATAGTAAAAATAAAGAAAAAACCTTGAATGAGTAGGTGTGTCCAAACTTTTGACTGATACTGTCAGTCTGACATCAGTCTTGTCTGACGTAAGAGAATGTTGTCATCCTGCACCCGCCCACTCCACCCTAACAAACCGTGGACAGGTATCCGACCATGGACGCCACCACTGTCAGTCAGCTTCTCCAGGCCCACTGAGCAATTGATGCGTCCCAGGTCCCTTCCATTTTGCCCAAAGTATGCATTTCTCTTGCACACTTCTTATCGTGGATTTAACAATGGTGGAAATTGTCTCTAACCAATGCTTACACCAATCCAATGCTTTTAAATCCATGATGGGGAGTGTGCGAGTGCACACTTCGAAAGAAGGGCAGATCATTGTGACACAATCACTGTCTGTTGGGGGCCCTCTGGTGTACGATGGCACCGAAAGAACATGGCTGACGTTTTACATTCTCCCAACCAATTGTGCTATTTTGTTATTCTTTTTGCGTATTGTGTAACTTATTTTTTTACTTATTGTATACGTAATGTTGCTGCTACCGTCTCTTATGACCGAAAATAACTTCTGGACATCAGAAAAGCGATTACTCACCGCGGAATGGAAGACACTTTTTCCTTTAACGAGTCCGACGAGAAGGATATCCTGTTTTCACTGGAACAGGCCCAGATCCACACCTTTTGTGTGAAGAAAAGACGCCGGAAAAGGAGACACCGATCAGGGATCCTTCTGAGAATCCGGAGGCGAGCGAGTAAACTCCCAATGCCTTCCATTCTTCTTGCTAACATGCAATCATTGGAAAATAAAATTGATGACCTACTATTAAGATTATCCTACCAACGGGACATTAAAAACTGTCAAATCTTATGTTTCACCGAGACGTGGCTGAACGAAGATATGGACAATATAGAGCTAGCGGGATTTTCCATGCACCGGCAGAACGGAGACGCTGTTACCTCTGCTAAGACGAGGGGTGGGGGTGTGTGTCTCTTTGTCAATAACAGCTGGTGCGCAATGTCTAATATTAAAGAAGTCTCGAGGGATTGCTCGCCTGAGGTAGAGTACCTTATGATAAGCTGCAGACCACATTACCTGCCAAGAGAGTCTTATCTGTATTCGTAGCCGTCTATTTACCACCACAAAACAAAGCTGGCACTAAGACCACTCTCAACCAACTCTATAAGTCCGTAAGCAAAGAAGAAAATGCTCACCCAGAGGCGGTGCTCCTAGTGGCCGGGGACTTTAATGCAGGCAAACTTAAATCAGTTTTTCCACATTTTTACCAGCATGTCATATGTGCAACCAGGGGGAAAAAATCCTAGATAATTCTATCCTCCTGATTCCTGCTTACAAGCAAAACTAAAGTAGTGACTCGCTCAATACGGAAGTGGTCAGATGACGCGGATGCTACACTACAGGACTGTTTTGCTAGCACAGACTGGAATATGTTCCGGGATTCATCCAATGGCATTGAGGAATAAACCACCTCAGTCATCGGCTTCATCAATAAGTGCATCAATAACGTCATCCCGACAGTGACTGTACGTACATATCCCAACCAGAAGCCATGGATTGTAGGCAACATCCGCATCGAGCTAAAAGCTAGCGATGCCGCTTCCAAGGAGCGGGAGACTAATACAGACGCTTATAAGAAATCCCAATATGCCCTCAGAAGAACCATGAAACAAGCAAAGCGTCAATACAGGATTAAGATTGAATCCTACTACACCGGCTCTGACGCTCGTCGGATGTGGCAGGGCTTGAAAACTATTACGGACTACAAAGGGAAACCCAGACGCGAGCTGCCAAGAGACGCGATCCTACCAGACGAGCTAAATGCCTTTTATGCTCGCTTTGAGGCAAGCAACACTGAAGCATGCACGAGAGCACCAGCTGTTCTAGATGACTGTGTGATAATGCTCTCGGTAGCCGATTTGAACAAAACCTTTAAACAGGTCAACATTCACAAAGCCGCTGGGCCAGACGGATTACCAGGACGTATACTCAAAGCATGCGCGGACCAACTCTCAAGTGTCTTCACTGACATTTTCAACCTCTCCCTGACCGAGTCTGTAATACCTACATGTTTCAAGCAGACCACCATAGTCCATGTGCCCAGGGAAGCGAAGGTAACCTGCCTAAATGATTACCGCCCTGTGGTAATTGCTTTGAAAGGCTGGTCATGGCTCACATCAACATCATCCTCCCGGACACCCTAGACCTACTCCAATTTGCATACCGCCCCAACAGATCCATAGATGACGCAATCTCAATCGCACTCCACACTGCCCTTTCTCACCTGAACGCTGTTCATTGACTACAGCTCAGCATTCAACACCATAGTGCCCACGAAGCTCATCACTAAGCTAAGGGGACTCTGGGACTAAACACCTCCCTCTGCAACTGGATCCTGGACTTCCGGACGGGCCACCCCCAGGTGGTAAGAGTAGGCAAAAACCCATCTGCCACGCTGATCCTTAACACTGGGCCCCTCAGGGGTGTGTACTTAGTCCCCTCCTGTATTCCCTGTTCACCCACGACTGCGTGGCCAAACACGACTCCAACACCATCATTAAGTGTGCTGACGACACACCAGTGGTAAGCCTGATCACCGACAACGATGAGACGGCCTATTGGGAGGAGGTCAGAGAACTGGCAATGTGGTGCCTTGACAATAACCTCTCCCTCAACGTGAGCAAGACAAAGGAGCTGATCCTGGAGAGCCAAACAGGCCCCCATTGACAGCGATGGGGCTGTAGTGGAGCAGGTTGAGAGTTTCAAGTTCTTTGGTGTCCACATTACCAACGAACTATCATGGTCGAAAGAGGAGGAAGGGAAGCGCTACTAAGGTACACAATGGTAGATAGAAGGTGCTCTTTGGTAAAAGGGGTAAATTGGTCATCAAAAAGAAAGGAGGACCAAGGCACTCTTTATATAACTAATTAAAATGCCTTTATTAGTATGTTCAATAGAAACAACGTTTTTTAAAAACCGACACGTTTCGGGTGCATGGCCTTCGTCAGGGAGTACCAAAAAAAATAACTATCATGGTCCAAACATACCAAGACAGTTGTGAAGAGGGCATGACAACACCTTTTCCCCCTCAGGAGACTGAAAAGATTTGCCATGGGTCCCCAGATCCTCAAAAAGTCCTACAGCTGCACCATCGAGAGCATCCTGACCGGTTGCATCACCGCCTGGTATGGCAACTGCTCGGCATCCGACCGCAAGGCGCTACAGAGGGTAGTGCGAACGGTCCAGTACATCACTGGGGCCAAGCTTCCTTCCATCCAGGACCTATATACTAGGTGTCAGAGGAAAGACCATAAAATTGTCAGACTCCAGTCACCCAAGTTATAGATTGTTTTCTCTGCTACCGCACGGCAAGCGATACCGGAGCGCCAAGTTTAGGACCAATAGGCTCCTCAACAGCTTCTACCCCCAAGCCAAGACTGCTGTACAATTAATAAAAATCCGGACAATTTACATTGACCCCCCTTTTGTACACTGCTGCTACTCGCTGTTTGTTATCTATGCATAGTCACTTTATCCCCACCTACATGTACAGATTACCTCAACTAACCTGTACTTCCGCACCCTGACTCTGTACCAGTGCCCCCTGTATATAGCCTCGTTATTCTTATTGTGTTACTCTTTTTTATAGCCTACTTGGTAAATATTTTCTTCTTCTCGAACTGCACTGTTGGTTAAGGGCTTGTAAGTAAGCATTTCACGGTAAAGTCTACACTTGTCGTATTCGGCGCGTGTGGCAAATATAGTTTGATTTGATTTGCGCCTGGAGGAGAGCGAGAAGGATAGAGGACAAAGGAGAAGAAACAGACAGAGGACATAGAGTCGAGTAGGCCTGCCAGGGTTTCCTTAGCTCTTCTGAGCTTCTCATTAGGATATTATTAAGCCTAATGAGTTGAGTGAGCAAACAAGTTTGGTGGCGCTAGCAATTTACCCGCCTTACGTCAGAATCGGTTTAATCTGCTCAAGGGCGGAGATTGGGATCTGTGGGCCGCCTGGCTGTGTGATCTTGTGTCTCCTATTGATCAGAGAGGGGGGGGAAACTGCAGAGGGCGATTACTCAGTCGCGCTGCTTAAGTCCGAGCCCGTCTGCTATTCTCCCTGACCTGCTCTGGCCACAAGACAACCCACACTCCCTGAAACTACATAACTGACATGACGTTTGTATATTCAGAAGGGAGGAAAAAACACTATACTGTAGAGACTATGCCTACGAAAGTAAAGTCATAGGTATTTACCTTAGAAAATAAGTACTGCAAGTGTGCTAGGTTTTTCCCTACTCCGTATTCACCAAGGAGTTGGTATGACTTATTTTTCAATTACCAGCATTTTCTTCTCAGATCATCTTTTTTAGTGTGCGTGTCATTTTTTCTTCACTCTGTTGAATTAATCATTAGCACTTGTATTATAAAATGTAATGATATGCAATCTAAACACAATCTCATTGCCATTATGTGCTTCAGACGCACAGAAGCAGCATCTGCAAGCACCTGGAGGCAATAATGTCTAATTGTTGAGACAGTGCCCACCTTTAAGTGTGCTATGATGGAACACTGAAAATACCTAATGCATGCATCTGTTGCGCTCTTCTCCCAAATCATGTAAGTCTCCACGGAAGTCGTTTACCTTAATCAGAGATCAGTTTATAGTTGGTGCTCTTTCTCACCAAGAGTGTATCTGGCCAAGGCAGTCGTTTACCTCAACTGAACTGTGATCAGTTTATGGAAGACCCAGAGATTCACAAACCAGGATCAATACAGTGATATTGATTAACGTTCAATAATTGTTAATTCATTGGAGCTGTCTGGTGAGAAAGAGCACTGTTACAGAAGCGCAGACGTACTGAAGTTAGCGTCACCCAGACAACAGTTTGTTGTTTGATCCAGGGTGGTTTTAGAGCTTAACGTGCCTCGCGGTTCTCTGTGTTCCAACGAGACTTTCCCCGCCTTGACTTAAAAGTAGTGTCTAGAGTACTGGAATCTGTTTGCAGAGAAGCCCTTTCTATTTTTTCATTCATGCTTACTCGTCACAGTACAAGGATTTTTTAGTAATGCCGTAATGAATCAAATTTCGTTTTGATTTCCCTCTAATTCTCCTCTGAGATGCGATAGCTTAGGTTGAAAGGCTGCTAAGGCGGCAAGTGTTTAAACACAGAGCTGGGGCTAATGAAGACAGAGTGCATGCCGGGGAGGGAACGATCCGCCCCGCTCCGCCTCAGATAGACCCCTCTCTCACACACGCATAACTCACGTACACACACACACACGTACACACACTTGTTTTTCTCTCCTCGTGGACATAAAATGTATTTCCATCCTATTTTCTCTTACCCTAACGTTAACCCTTACCGTAACCCCTAAACCTAACCCTAAATGTAATCCTAACCCACAACCTAATCCCTACATTTTTTAAATAGCCTTTGTCCTTGTGGTGACCTGGGAAATGTCCCCAACGAGAGAGAATATTTCTTGTTTTACTTTTGAGGATTTCAGGTCAAGACGACACGCACACACCTCACACATACAGCCAGGGGGATAGATATAGCCATAGATAGAGCCATGCTGCAGAGATGATCTGCACACATACAGGACACATGCTACACTATGGAAGCGTCTGCATTGTTTCCTCTATTGGACAAATGGATTAAACCCCTCCGAATGAAGAATCACGTCGAGTCTCTGTGCTACTTTGCATGTGTGACCTCGTCACAACCATCTCACTTTGTTGGCCCACGGTTCAACGGCACGTGAATCTGTTCCCGCCCGGTCTGACCAAATTAGGGAGGAGGAGGATGAGGTGCCAGCCTGCAGTAAGAATCCTGGTCATTATCTGGCTACAGTCCGTTTGCGAGGGTTGTGGGATCTAAGGAAACGTAATAACCACATGAAACCACAGGCTGACACCTCATTCGAGCAGGGTCAACTCTTCAAGCGCAATGACTCAATCATTAAAGCCCCAGTAGGACGATAGGAAGTTTCACGGTGTCCAAAGAGGGAAAAATGGTTCTTCTTCCCCCCCATGTCTTCCAATCACTACGGTGTTTGATATAGGATGAGTAAGAGGTCCAGTGTTTGACGGATTAGTCCAGTGGTGCATGCTAATGCCTTGTTACAAGAGACAAGAGGCTCCACTCAGGTTGATTGTTTAGGCGCAATGAAAGGGTATGGAACTTGTAGTTATTGAAGATGTAGGCCTGAGCTTTTGAACCACCTCGATCCACGCTTCAACGTCTCTTTCTTTTGACGCTGAAATATGGCACTGATTTACATTGTGATTCACAAAGCGGAAGCTCTATATACAGTATACTGTGATCAAAAGTCAAGCGCTCAAGTCATTACATTAGGACAATTTATTCAGTTCACACAGTTATGTAATAATAGTCTAGTTCTTCGGTATTCAATATATGCACAAGTGAACCTAAATATGTTAGATTCTCATTTGGATGTTTTATATTATTGAGTCAAATTGTGTATTCTGACTACTCTCTTCTCTTCTTTCTTTCCTGAAATGCAATTTACTAGTTCATTTGAAATGTTCTCAATTAGCTTTCCCTTGTCATATCCTGATCTGCAATTGACTCAATAATGTTGGACTGTTTAATTCCTGTCCCTGGAAATGACCAAGGTACTTTCACTCCAATTCACAAAGTGAGAATTAATGGGCTGTGGTTAATATGGGGAATAATCACAGGGGATTTTAACTAAGTGGCTTAAAGACAGACAGCGTGTCATAGGTAGGATGTTTTACGAGCATCGACATCATGGACATATTTTGTTCAGGTTGAGTATAATAAAGTCCTGGAGTGGGCTTTGACCCTAACCCTAAATACTACACACTTTGCACATCATGGGGGCAGGTCAGGTGTTATTAATGTGGCCTCTAACAAGATATCTTTGTGCATTGAGAGTTGGATTTAGAATCCAGCAAATAGACAATGAACAAAACGCAACATGTAAAGTGTTTGTCCCATGTTTCATGAGCTGAACTAAAAGATCCCAGCAATTTTCCATATGCACAAAAATGTACATCCCTGTTAGTTAGCATTTTTCCTTTGCTAAGATAATCCATCCACCTGACAGGTGTGGCATATCAATAAGCTGATTAAACAGCATGATCATTACACAGGTGCGCCTTGTGCTGGAGACAATAAAAGGCCACTCTAAAATGTGCAGTTTTGTCACACAACACAATATCACAGATGTCTCAAGTTTTGAGGGATGCGCAATTGGCATGCTGATTGCAGGAATGTCCACCAGAGCTGTTGCCAGATAATTGAATGTTAATTTCTCTACCATAAGCCACCTCCAACGTTGTTTTAGAGAATTTGGCAGTACGTCCAACCAGCCTCACAACCGCAGACCACGTGTAACCACGCCAGCCCAGGACCTCCACATCCAGCTTCTTCACCTGCGGGATCGTCTGAGACCAGCTGAGGAAACTGTGGGTTTGGACAACTGAATCATTTTTTGGGAGTGTTGTGTTCATGACCTTGTTTGGTAGTTTTTTGACTGAGGTTTTGACAAGAGTTTTCTGCCCTCAAGTACTCTATGGAATTCCTCAAGAGCATCCACCAATCTGCTCCTACAGCAACACCTCAGCTGAGAAAGATCCAAAGCAATAAAGGGATGTAACCAACAGTCATTCAACAGATAGAGGGGGTAAGACCATCTTGCATAAGATCAAGACTGTTGTTGGCAGAAGATTTGACCTCACTAGGCCTCAACCTTCATCTAGGAGTTCTGATGGCAAATCACAATCAAACCTAATCAAAGTAAAGTTTCTTAACAACAGACCACCCAACCATGCTATGTTACCAACTTTTCTGATGTCGAACCCCAGATCCCTGCTCCCGCTCTCTCTCTCTCTCTTGCACTCGAGGGCATCAGGCGGCCCTTCATTACGCACACCTGTTACCATCATTACGTGCAGCAGCGCTCATTGGACTCACCTTGACTCCTTCTCTTTGTTGATTGTCCCGTCTATAATTGTCTGCTCCCCCGGTTGTTCCCTGTGTCTGTATTGATGTCGTTATTTTGTCTCCTGTCCGGGCAATGTTCCTATCCTGTTTCATGTCCGCAGTTTATTAAATGTTCTCCCTGTACCTGCTTGCTGTCTTCAGCGTCAATCCTCACATTATAAATGATATTGATTAGTTCCTGGCCATTTTGAAAAACCATGTACAGTACCATGTTCTATCCAACCATCCTATTTCATGCTCCTTAGCCTAGCCGGATTAAGGTTAAATGTTTCATGGAACAAGGCTCAAAGTGGTGTAATAAAATCAGTGGGGCTGTGTTTTACTGCTCGGGCCAGTACTGTGGATGTTAATATATTTAGCTGAAGATAAATGCCCTAGCCCTATGAATAGACCAGTGCTTTAAGTCTTTGTGCCCTCTTATTGTCTCCTTCCCAGCGGTATTTCTTAAAGCGTTAACCCTCCGACGGCTCAAAGCCAAAGAGAACTGGTGTGCCTTTAATTAAAAGTGAGTGTCTGCGTACAAAGATAATTGGGAGTTTTGCATTTGTACCACCCAGGGGTGAATGAATGGTGGCTGTTCTCCAGCAGTTGGCTCTGTTTTTTTGTCACAGGCGGGAGCCTTTGACTAATATTTCTTAACTGAAGGTTAAATATCGTACAGATCATGTTGGACATAAACGGGGAGAGGATCATCGGATCAGATTGACCTCCAAATTTATCATCCGCTGCAGACGTGTGATTTGTGTTGTGGTTTTTTGCACAGTACGTACGGTATGTGGGCACGCAAGGTGACCGGCACTGTAGATCAACGCTAAACAACTGCTTGGGGAGAAGGTCCTGTCCGCCTGACTGGGTATCATTTTTCTCCATTTCATGGAATGGAGGGTCTACTAAGCTCAAGTCTGACATTTTACTGCACTGTTAGGAGCTAGTAACACAAGCATTTCGTTGTACCCGCTATAACAGCTGCTAAACCGTGTACGCGACCAACCTTGATTTGATTTACTCGTCAAATAGGCACTTGCCGTGTGTCATGGGAACACTGGCTATCTCTCTCACGTTTCCGGTATTCACGTGTATTGTAGATCCCTTCCCACTCTGTTGGTAGTACAATGCTCCAGGGCCCTAATGCTATTGGTGGATGTCTCCACCATCTGCCTGCGTATCCCTCCGCCCATGTAATGGCTGGCATCCACTGATCAGCCTCATTTTTAAAAAGAAAAGTCTATAGGCCCTATCAGTTCCGTGTTCCAGGCTAGTTGAATGCGTAAATACTTTGATAAGCAGCTAACACTGATACATAGCACTGCTGGTTCGAGAGAAATACTCCTACCACTTGTTCTAATCATGGCTGAGGAGAAGAGACAGGCTGGTAGGAAAACAAGGCCACAAGAACAGCCAGACTGAGAGTTGGTGGCTGGCGCTCCACCTCCACTTTGAGACTGTTCCCCTGTTAACCTGTCTCCTGTCTCCTAGACACAGTGACATTTCCACTGCAAAGGCCCGTGTCTGACCTTCTCATGCTGGCCAGCCTCAGGACGAATGAGAACCCGTAGCCGCAGCTCACCGCTCAACCCCGTCTACCCGATTCCTGTTCTAATTCATTAAAGGGAATAGCAGGTCCCCCGGCTATATTTCAGTCTGCTTTGTATCAATGACAGGCAAAATAACCCCTTTAATGGTTGATTGGGGAAAAAAATGGCCCTATTATAACCTTTGGAGAAAAGAAGGGGTTGAAAGCCTCAATTTGTTCTGAGGGGATAATACCATACAAGTTGTTTGAATGAAATACATCATACAGTCATGACACATTTTTTTTTTTTTTTTTTAAACTAGCACATACCTCTGCAACAGCATATGAAGACATTTCATTGGACGCCAGAAACAGCAAACAGCACACCATCAATCAAACGACGGAACACACTCGACATGTGTGTTGTGCCAATGTGTTTGGCCCTTGCATTAGTTCAATGAATTAGCTCGCTGTGACAAGATGAGTCCTTCAGCAGCTCACTGGAGCGAATCGGAGCTGGCAAGCCTGCCTTTACCCCTCATAAACACCAGTGTTTGAGAAGAAGTGAATCCTGCCATTACTGTGTAGGTGTTCCATTGTAGGCGGTCCGAGATGCAGGCTCAGTCTTGCTTAATCCTGCCAATGGTTTTCAGCGGAAGAATTCCAGACCCAGTCTATGGATCCATGAGAATATAAATAGAGTAGCAGGGAAGAGACTTCCGGAATGCTAACTGGCAATGACTCAAGTCTGAGTCATCGGTGTGATTTGGACAAGTAGCCAGGCCAGAGCCTTTATCACCCACCCATCCTCACACACATGCACATATGCACCCATACACTCACGTGCACACACACACACACACACACACACACACACACACACACACACACACACACACACACACACACACACACACACACACACACACACACACACACACACACACACACACACACACACACACACACACACACACACACACACACACCTTCCCCCTGCAGCATTTTTACTACCTAGCTAATGAGCTGTGTACCCTTCCAAGTGGACAAACTCCTGGTTAGGCTGCAGGACGCAGAAGAAGCAGACGACCACTTCTTGTCTGAAACTTCACTAAACTGCACCTGATTAATCCACCAGCCTTCTCTCTCCCACTAAAGGTCACATCATGTGAATAGACGTGACGGGGACCTCCACAAAGGAGGGCCAAGGAAAATAACAGCACTTTTGAAAACTCAGGCGACAAGACATTCGGCTGCGAGCTCAGAACATATGGCAATTAAAGATTCTAATGATCCAGATCGAGTTCAATCTTGACGTGATTATCTGATTGTATCTAACCTTTCCTGCAGTTTACACGTCGTCGTGCCAGACGCCTTCTTCAAGTTTGGCCAAAAGTCATTTGGAAGCGATTTAGGCATTTTTGTGACCTGCTAATTGCATGGCTGTTTTTAGTTGCTGTTGTGATGTTTACATCATTATCTGACTGGTTCTGACGATGACCTTTTGCAGTTGCCACACGCAATTTCACCCATTTTGAGGCAATCTTTCTGGCTGTTAAATGAAATGCAACGTGTTAAATTGGCTTAATACAATAAAAAATGGTATTATTATATTTATGTTTGGGTAGCTTTACACTGCAATCGTCCTCCACATGGATGTCTATTATTGTACCTAAATTGCCGTACGATCTTACTGGCTCTGTCGGTCTCACTGAATGCTGTGTTATCTTCTCTCCCATCACACCACCCATCCAGCCCTCTTTTGTTTACTCCTCTCTGGCTTTGCAGTTGGGGACATGTGCTTGGCTTTGTGGTCATATTGATTGACAGTGTAACCAGACAATTCCAGTGGGGGGCTGAGTGAGTGCTTGTGCACCCTCCTAGTCACTGCACTGTGTAGACCTCAGTGAGAACAGCTTTGTGTATATCAGACTAAAGAGAACATCGGCCTACGCGTTTCAGATGCTATCAGCGTTCCCTGTTTGAGTGACATTTCAGACTGGCTTTGATTGGAATGCTTGATACTACGTCAAAGGCTCAAAAGGACTGGGTGGGTTGTGATTCTGTTAAGGTAAATGGGAACCTCCTTTTGTTCTTAGCCCATGCAGGTATGCTTAGTGTGATGTTACCTTGGTGGTAAATGTAGATTGTAGACACTACTCTCTGTTCTTAAACCAGTGCCCTCTCTTTCTTCTCCTCTGCTGTTCCTCCTCTGTCTCTACCCCCTAGTGTTTACCCATCCCCTCTTCTCTTTATCCCTCTTCACTCGTTCCCTGACTACACCGTTCCTTCATCCGTCCATCCCACTGTCCCCATATCTCGCCGCCTCTTAGCGGAAACTTGAATTTCAATTGGCTCACAGGCTACTTTCAGAATTCAGAGTCGGCCCCTCACGTAAGTTCATAACAGTAATTAAATGTTGTTTCACTGTTGCTCTTCCCTTTTTAAATGTAGGCTCTCTCCCCTTCTCTATCATTTGCCATTCTGGCACCTGGATTGAGGCTCTCAGTGCTGGTCTATGGCTATATAACATGTTGTTTTCGATGGATGTCTGATGTAGCATGTACACCATAGCGTGAATGTCCGAATATGTACACCTTAGACTCTATTTCCTGAAATGTACACCAGACCCCCTAATATGTATACCGTACTACCTAATATAAATCCACTGTTATTACTAATTATTTATTTAAAAATCTTCAGCCGCAAACAGATCCACATGTAAACAGTAAATATTGTTGCTGGACGTGTAATCTCTCGTGGACAGATGTAACAATGAGAATCTGTCAAGGCTCACGTATAATTATGTGCAGTACTTCCTGGATTTGGATTTTTGTCATTGATAATTTGGACGAATCAGGACCGGGCGAAGGCGGTGCTTAAACTGGTGAAGTGATTTTCAAGCCTCCGGCAAAGTTAAGGCAGCTATACAATTTTAAAAACATTACATTACATTCATTACAGAATTCAGAGCCCACTAAGTGTGTGCCCTCCGGTCCATACTCCACCACCACATATCTACAACGCAAAATCCATGTGTACGTGTGTGTATAGTGCGCATGTTATCATGTGTGTGTCTGTACCCACTAGATTCCACAGCCACAAAATCCAAATTGGCTCTATCATAAAAATTATTCAAAACTAAAATGTGCTTTTTGGCCACGATAAACACGGGTAAAATGATCACAATTGTTAACGGCATCACCCCCCCACTCATCCCAGAAGTAAAACAGGAAATGACAGACTTTTGCGAGATAATTATAATTCTGTGTAACCGAGGTTACTTGATGTGTGACTCATGATAATATGCAGACGGAGGTTGGAGGCAGGCGGGGAAAGGCACAGCTTTTTTTGCGTCAAGGATCCTTGGATCATAACAACTCCTTGAATCAAGGTGAAGAGATTACGTGTATTGTAGGGAGGGAGGGGGACTTAGTCAGCAAAGACACCCCAGACACGCTCTCGTATACTAAACGCATGCACACGCAATCACAGGAGGCTGCTGAGGGGAGGACGGCTTATAATAATGGCTGGAATGGAGTGAAGGGTATCAACCACATGGAAAACATGTTTCATGTGTTCGAAGCCATTCTATTTCATGTGTTCGAAGCCATTCTATTTCATGTGTTCGAAGCCATTCTATTTCATGTGTTCGAAGCCATTCTATTTCATGTGTTCGAAGCCATTCTATTTCATGTGTTCGAAGCCATTCTATTTCATGTGTTCGAAGCCATTCTATTTCATGTGTTCGAAGCCATTCTATTTCATGTGTTCGAAGCCATTCTATTTCATGTGTTCGATACCATTCTATTTCATGTGTTCGATACCATTCTATTTCATGTGTTCGAAGCCATTCTATTTCATGTGTTCGAAGCCATTCTATTTCATGTGTTCGAAGCCATTCTATTTCATGTGTTCGATGCCATTCTATTTCATGTGTTCGAAGCCATTCTATTTCATGTGTTCGAAGCCATTCTATTTCATGTGTTCGATACCATTCTATTTCATGTGTTCGATACCATTCTATTTCATGTGTTCGAAGCCATTCTATTTCATGTGTTCGAAGCCATTCTATTTCATGTGTTCGATACCATTCTATTTCATGTGTTCGATACCATTCTATTTCATGTGTTCGAAGCCATTCTATTTCATGTGTTCGATACCATTCCAGCCATTACCATGTGTATTTGTATTTATTTTTGTATTTACTCTTCCTGGGGTCCGGCAAAATTAAGGCAGCTATACAATTTTGAAAACATTACAAAACATTCATGACATAATTCACAACGCACTAAGTGTGTGCCCTCAGGCCCATACTCCACCACCACATATATATATATATAACGCAAAATCCATGTGTATGTGTGTGTATGCATGTGTTTGTGCCTATGTTTGTGTTGCTTCACAGTCCCCGCTGTTCCATATGGTGTATTTGTACCTTTTTTAAATCTGATTCTACTGCTTGCATCAATTACCTGATGTGGAATAGAGTTCCATGTAGTCATGGAATGGACCTGATCATTAAGCTGGAGGCCCTGGGTCTCAACCCCGCCCTTTGCAATTGGGTCTTGGACTTTGACGGGCCGCCCCCAGGTGGTGAAGGTAGGAAACAACATTTCCACTTCGCTGACCCTCAACACTGGGGCCACACAAAGGTGCGTGCTCAGCCCCCTCCTGTACTCCCTGTTCACCCATGACTGCGTGGCCATGCACGCCTCCAACTCAATCATCAAGTTTGCAGACGACACAACAGTTTGATTACCAACAACGACGAGACAGCCTACAGGGAGGAGGTGAGGGCACTTGGAGTGTTCTGTCAGGAAAACAACCTCAACAAAACAAAGGAAATGATCGTGGACTTCAGGAAACAGCAGAGGGAGCACCCTCCCTATCCACATTTGAAGGGACAGTAAGGGAGAAGGTGGAACGTTTTAAGTTCCTTGGCGTACACATCACAGACAAACTGAAATAGTCCACGCCTCTTCAAACTCAAGAGGATGGAGAAATTTGGCTTGTCACCTAAAACCCTGACAAACTTTTACAGATGCACAATTGAGAGCATCCTGTTGGGCTGTATCACCGCCTGGTACGGCAACTGCACCACCCTCAACCGCAAGGCTCTCCAGAGGGTGGTGCGGTCTGCACAACGCATCACCGGAGGCAAACTACCTTCCCTCCAGGACACTTACAGCACCCGAGGTCACAGGAAGGCCAAAAAGACAATCAAGGACAACAACCACCCGATCCATTGCCTGTTCACCCCGCTATCATCCAGAAGGCGAGGTCAGTACAGGTGCATCAAAGCTGGGACCGAGAGACTGAAAAACAGCTTCTATCTCAAGGCCATCAGACTGCTAAACAGCAATCACTAACTCATAGGCTGCTGCCTACATAGAGACTCACTAGTCACTTTAAACAATGCCACTTTAATATTGTTTACATATCTTACATTACTCATCTCATATGTATATACTGTATCTTATACCATCTATAGCATCTTGCCTATGCTGCTCAGCCATCACTCATCCATATATTTATATGTACATATTCTTATTCCATCCCTTTAGATTTGTGTGTATTAGGTAGTTATTGGGGAATTGTTCGATTACTGAGACGCACAAGCATTTCGCTACCCTCACATTAACATCTGCTAACCATGCGTATGTGATCAATAAAATTTGATTTGATAATGTGCGCCCACCATAGTCTGTTCTGGACTTGGGGACTGTGAAGAGACCTTTGGTGGCATGTCTTGTGGGGTATGCACAGGTGCTAGTATTTTAAACAGACAGCTCGGTACCTTCAGCTTGTCAACACCTCTTACAAAAACAAGTAATGAGGAAGTCAATCTTTCTTCCACTTTGAGCCTGAAGAGATTGACATGCATGTCATTAATGTTAGCTCTCTGTGTACTTTTAAGGGCCAGCCGTGCTGCCCTGTTCTGAGCCAACTGCAGTTTTCCCAAGTCCCTCTTTGTGGCACCTGACCACACGACTGAACAGTAGTCCAGGTGAGACAAAACCATGGCCTGTAGGACCTGCCTTGTTGATAGTGGTGTTAAGAAGATAGAGCAGCGCTTTATTATAAACAGACGTTTCCCCATCTTAGCTACTGTATCAATATGTTTTGACCATGACAGTTTACAATCCAGGATTACTCCAAGCAGTTTAGTCACCTCAACTTGCTTAATTTCCACATGATTCATTACGAGATGTAGTTGAGGTTTAGGGTTTATTAAATGATTTGTCCCAAATACAATGGTTTTATTTTTTGAAATATTTAGGACTTATTCCTTGCTACCCATTCCGAAACTAACTGCAGCTCTTTGTTAAGCGTTGCAGTCATTTCAGTCGCTGTAGTAGCCTACGTGTATAGCGTTGTGTCATCCGCATACATAGACACACAGACTTTAGTTGAAAGCCATTGGCATGTCGTTAGTATAGATTGAAAAAAGCAAGGGGCCTAAACAGTTACCCTGGGGAATTCCTGCTTCGACCTGGATTATGTTTGAGAGGCTTCCCTTAAAAAACACCTTCTGTGTTCTGTTAGACAAGTAACTCTTTATCCACATTATAGCAGGGGGTGTACAGCCATAACACATATGTTTTTCCAGCAGCAGACTATGATCAATAATGTCAAAAGCTGCACTGAAGTCTAACAAGACAGCCCCCACAATAATTTTATCATCAATTTCTCTCAGCCAATCATCAGTGCTGTGCTTGTTGAGTATCCTTTCTATATGCGTGCTGAAAGTCTGTTGTACATTTGTTTAGTGTGAAATAGCATTGTATCTGGTCAAACATTTTTTTTCCAGTAGTTTACTAAGGGTTGGCAACAGGCTGATTGATCGGTTATTGGAGCCAGCAAAGGGGGGTTTACTATTCTTGGGTAACGGAATGACTTCAGCTTCCCTCCAGGCCTGAGGGCACACACTTTGTAGTAGGTTTAAATTGAAAATGTGCCAATAGTAGTGGCAATATCGTCCGCTATTATCCTCAGTAATTTTCCATCGAGATTGTCAGACATTGTGGCTTGCCATTGTTGATAGAATTATTTTTGTTTTTCACCTCTTCCACACTGACTTTACGGAATTCAAAAGTACAATTCTTGTCTTTTCATAATTTGGTCAGATATACTTGGATATGTAGTGTCAGCGTTTGTTGCTGGCATGTCATCCCTAAGTGTGTTTATCTTGCCAATGAAAAAGTAATTAAAGTAGTTGGCAATATCAGTGGGTTTTGTGATAAATGAGCCATCTGATTCAATGAATGATGGAGCCGAGTTGTCTTTTTGACCCAAAAATATAATTCAAGGTGCTCCAAAGCTTTTACTATCATTCTTTATATCATGTTTCTTTGTTTCATAGTATAGTTACTTATTATTTTTATTTAGCTTAGTCACATGATTTCTTAATTTGCAGTACGTTTGCCAATCAGTTAGGCTCCCAGACTCATTTGCCATACCTTTTGCCTCATCCCTCTCAACCATAGAATTGTTCAATTCCTTATCAATCCAAGGGGTTTTAACAGTTTTTACATTCATTTTCTTAATGGGTGCGTGCTTATTAGTAACTTGAATAAGCAATTTCATAAATGTGTCAAGTGCAGCGTCTGGTTGCTCCTCATTACACACCACAGACCAGCAAATATTCTTTACATCATCAACATATGAATCACTGCAAAACTTCTTCTATGACCTTATACACTATATTAGTCCCAGCCTTTGGAACTTAGGTTTTCCTAGATATGGCTATTATATTGTGATCACTACATCCTATGGATTTGGATACTGCTTTAAAGCAAATGTCTGCAGCATTAGTAAAGACGTGATCAGTACATTTTGATGATGTCATTCCTGTGCTGTTTATAAATACGTTTTTTCTCGAGTGAGCAGCTTGGCCAGTCAATATTTAAATCACCCAGAAAATATACTTCTCTGTTGATATCACATACATTATCAAGCATTTCACACATGTTATCCAGATACTGACTGTTAGCACTTGGTGGTCTATAGTAGCTTCCCACCAGAATGAGGCAGATGAACCTGTAGCCATATTATTTCAACAGTATTTAACATTCGATCTTGTCTAAGATTTAACGGAATGTGGTTCTTTATATAGACAGCAACACCGGCCCGTTGGAATTTCTGTCTTTTCAGTAAATGTTATAACCATGTATTGCTGTAGCATCAAAGATATTGTCTCAGTGAGTTTTAGATAATATGAATGTCATCTGTTACAAGCAAGTTATTGACTTCATGGACCTTGTTTCTCAGGCTGCGTATGTTAATATGGACTTTAACTGGGTTGCTTGATTGTTTTTAATGCTTTACTGGGAAGGTTATCAGAAGTAGACTTGATAGTGCAGGTTGAGCTGCACAAAGTGGTCTTCCTACTAGGGCACACCGTCTCAGTGCTAACAGTGTAACTCTGGTTCATAGGCTCATGATTACCGCATACAATAGCTATAGGGTTAACGAAAGTATTCAGGGCAATTAGGGGGACATACATTAAGTTACTTACATTGTGTCTGCCAACGCCCCTAGGATAATGTACATTTAATGCAGCATTATGACGAGTCATTGTCACAATGGTAGGGATTAGCTAAGCTTGACTCGGGTTGTTGATAAGTCATTGTTTCAACGCAGCCTTGAAATGCGTGGACAGAGTGCAGGAACCAAGATGATTTGGATGGACTCCGTCATTCCTGTAGAGCACAGGTGTCACACTCATTCCACGGGGGGCCGAGTGTCTGCGGGTTTTCGCTCCTCCCTTGTACTTGATTGATGAATTAACATCACTAATTAGTTAGGAACTCCCCACACCTGGTTGTCTAGGGCTTTATTGAAAGGCAAAACCAAAAACCTGCAGACACTAGGCCCTCCGTGGAATGAGTTTGACACCCCTGCTGTAGAGTATCTTCTGTTTCCAGAAGGTGTCAAAGTCATCTATAAAAGTGACTCCAGCAGAGCTACAGTAGTCTTTTTAGCCAGATGTGTAATGCCAGCAGTCTGCTGAATCTTTCACACCCGCGGCCCAACGATGGTACTGGACCTGAAATTATTGCCCGTTTTTTTGGTGTCTTTTAATGCTAACAATCAGTTCTTTAAAATCCATTTTCCGATGTTCCGAGCTAGCCCTCCTGATGTTGTTTGACCCCACATGGACTACGACAGTGTCAGCTCCCGGCACCTGTCGTAGAACAGTCGGGAAGCAGCTTTGTTATGTCCTGTACTCGTGCTCCTGGGTAGCACAGCGTTTTTGCCTTGGGAACCATGATATTTCTCACCATAGAGCTGCCTATGATGACAGCTGGCGATGTTAAATGGGCCAGTCTCTTAGACAGCCTCACGGTCTGATGAGGGTGGGAGCTCTGAGGATCTGAACCCGAGGTAAAAGCCACCGGAGAGGGAGACAGAACTAGGAGCCCGTCCTCTCCAATTAAGGTGCCACCTGCCGCCTGTGACACGCATAAATGGACACCCATGTGCGTGCATGTACACACACACACACACACACACACACACACACACACACACACACACACACACACACACACACACACACACACACACACACACACACACACACACACACACACACACACACACACACACACACACACACTAGAGAACGACCAATATGTTTTTTGGGGGGCTGATGCTGATACAGATTATTTTGCGTCAAAAGAGGTCTATAGGCAATATTTTATGCTGATATTGAATATCATAACATTTGAAAAATATTAATGTGCTAATGTCACAGAGACAGCCACTGAAAAAAAAGATGTGCGCATTTATCTATAGGCCTGTGCCAACTGTGCGCAACAATGCATCATTTATCATAACCATTACAGATAACAAATCCTAATTGCTAAATTGCCCCACATACTGTATATTCAGTCAATTAAAAAGCAAGTGCCATATGAGATTAATTTATTAAACCGTAATATCAACTGGTTATGTTAGTATCAGTATCTCTACTTGCACATCATCATCTGCACATCTATCACTCCAGTGTTAATGCTAAATAGTCATTATTTCGCCTCTATGGCCTATTTATTGCCTTACCTCCTTATTTCTCTACATTTGCACACACTGTACATAGATTTTTCTATTGTGTTATTGACTGTACGTTTGTTTATGTGTAACTCTGTGTTGTTTTTGTCGCACTGCTTTGCTTTATCTTGGTCAGGTCGCAGTTGTAAATGAGAACTTGTTCTCAACTGGCCTACCTGGTTAAATAAAGGTGAAATAAATAAAAATAGATAAATATTATATCGTGGAACACAATCTTCAAAAAGGCACTAACCTCAGCAGTGGCTCTTGCTTGTAGAATCCAATGGCATAGCCTTCCGTTGTTAATTTAGCGGACAAGACAGTATTATTTCCCGAGCTCTTATCACAGTCAAGGCACACCTATTTTATTGTAAAAAAATTAAAATCTGGATATAATATTACAGAATAAAATAGAACAGAATTCTTAAAGGGTTACAAACCAAAATCTTTCTTTTTGATACACAGATGTTCAATTTAGTTTATTCTGTCTGTTCTTTGGAATTTTCAAAGTGGATGAACAATTCCACATTGAACACTGCATGGGTGATGAATTTACGGCCCTGGCATCTGTTTGTTGAGTAGGCCTATGCTTCATGATTCTGATGAAAATATGCTTTTGGTCTTTATCAAAATAATGTTTTTGCGGATTTTCAGTGTGGAACCTGGCTATGTTTAGTGGGGTTATAGCCTAGGCTAACCAATTCGAAATGGTACTAGCAGTTCTCAAAGTAGCCTTAGCGGAAAATTATTCAAAAACTACCGCTAGATATTGGACCACATATTTTCCTACTTCAATCAACCAGTCCATTTTGAATTTGTGATAGAACTGTCGTCATTTGGCAAGGAATGTAGCTTGTGTATCCCATCAGTTAGATACGTTTTCATTTGTTTCTGTAGGCCTAACGGCAGCACACAGGTGTGTAAGGAGCAGTCGGAAAACACTATTGAGTGAATTTAGGGTGAAGAGCTGTGTGATGCCTGGCTTGGTTTATTTTTTGTTGTGCCCTGCAAATGCACATGTACAAACGGAACACTAGAATCTGCAGCCACATAGCACATTCCACCAAATAGTTTTTACAGTATTCGATCAAAAAAAAAAATCTCTGGTGGAAGAAAAAAAAGATCGAGCTTTGATGTCCGTTAGAGTACTCGATTACTCATGCACATCCCTATGCATATGAATGATTCAATATGAGTTTGTGCATGCATTGGGTTATTGAGCTTGCTCTGCTGATTTCTCTGGATTCTATGGGACTTATAATTAGCCTACGGATGAACAACATTTGCATAGAAGTAGCCTAATCTTTGATGATAGTGTGCGCTGTCTCTTTAAGATGAGCGGCACCAGTCACTACTGGCGTCATGCACAGACTCAGATCTTTTCAACTCAGTTAAAATAGAAATTATTTCAGCACATTTCATTCATTTGAGTTAGTAATACCCAGAACATGCAGGAACCCCTACCAGCGAACAATGAACTAACTCGAAAGAGTCATGAAACTACAAGCTTATGTCGTTCACCATAGGGGGCTTAATGGAACTCTCATTTGTGACTGCGACATGTAAAAGTGTGCGTTAAACAATGTACGTTTGTACAGGTTTAGTTGTGGCCGCAACCGGACTAGATTGTGAACAACATTGGTGGAATGCATACAGTAGCTTGACTTCCCTGAGGGTGATACGCGCAATACCGTTCGCGAACTACAGCCCGGCAAACAATTTGTTCTCGAGTTCGAGTTTGTTCAGCAGAGGCTGTGTATGTTTTGGTTCTATAAAGCTGTGTCCATCGTAACATTCAATCAATTAATTAAATGTATTTGTGCACTGTGCGATCAATTATCACTTCTTAACATGTTTTTTTCTTCTATATACTGTCTGCTGCAGAACTATTTTCTTGTACGCATATTTGACAGCCAGTTGTTGTTATTTGACAACCGGTCGAAGCTCGTCTCTGGAGCCGCGGAGGAGCGTGCATCAGTCTTGCAGCCAGCAGGTCAAACATTTGACTAAATGAACAAGACACTCAGAAAAACAAATCATGACTCGAGTCAGTAGAAAGAGTTGTTCAAAAAGATGGAATTGTTTGTGAACTGCAATTCACCACAGTTGGCAGGGAATGACAAATACAAACTCTTTGGGTGACAGTCAGCTTTAAAATCAGCATGTTTTGTGTTATGGTTGCCATATTATCACAAAAGTAAAAGTACAGGCTAGTGAATTGATCTTAGCTTCACCTGGAAGGTCGCTAGCAAAGTTAGATTTCAGTGAATGTTTGCATGTTCTTTATTAGCTAACTGGCTAGCTAGCTACGAAGCTACCGGTATCTTGTTTTGTAGTGTGTTTTAGCCTGTATGGATATTGTTTTGCAAAACAGTAAATTAGCTAACAGTTTCGACTTCTACATGCTGTGTCGCATTATTCAAGTGTGTTAGCTAAATTATGTGCAGCATGAGTTGGTAGCTAGCAAAAAGATGGGACCTCTGAGGGGACAAGCTACAATGAGCTAGTGACGCCGGCTACCACAGTAGTTTTATAAAGAGGGATGGTGCACTCGCGTTATAAAGGGGACAATTATCGATCGTTCTCTAACACACACATACATAAACGCTGTTACACAATCATGTGCCGAATACAACAGGTGTAGACCTTACCATGAAATGCTTACTTACAAGCCCTTAACAAACATTGCAGTTAATTTACTAAATAAACTGAAGTAAAACATTTATAAAAAGTAACATGATAAAATAACAATAACGAGGCTATATACAGGGGGTACCAATACCGAGTCAATGTGCGGTGGTACAGGCTAGTCGAGGTAATTTGTACATGTAAGTAGGGGTAAAGTGACTGCATACTATAGATAATAAACAGCGATTAGCAGCATTGTAAAAGAAAAAAAAGGGGGGGGGGGTCCATGTAAATAGTCTGGGTGGCCATTTGATTAATTGTTCAGCAGTCTTATTGCTTGGGGGTAGAAGCTATTAAGGAGCCTTTTGGACCTAGACTTGGTGCTCTGGTACTGCTTGCCGTGTGGTAGCAGAGAGGACAGTGACTGGAGTCTTTGACAATTTTTTGGGCCTTCCTCTGACACTGCCTAGTATATAGGTCCTGGATGGCAGGAAGCTTGGCACCAGTGATATACTGGGCCGTACGCACTACCCTCTGTAGAGCCTTACGGTTGGATGCCGAGCAGTTGCCATACCAGGCGGTGATGCAACCAGAAATGATGCTCTCGATGGTGCAGCTGTAGAACCTTTTGAGGATCTGGGGACCCATGCCAAATCTTTTCAGTCTCCTGAGGGGGAAACGGTGTTGTCGTGCCCTCTTCACAACTGTCTTGGTGTGTTTGGACCATAATAGTTTGTTGATGTGGACACCAATGAACTTGAAACTCTTGACCCGCTCCACTACAGCCCATTCGATGTTAATGGGGGCCTGTTCGACCCTCCTTTTCCTGTAGTCCAGGATCAGCTCCTTTGTCTTGCTCACATTAAGGGAGAGGTTGTTGTCCTGGCACCACCCTGCCAGTTCTTTGACCTCCTCCCTATAGGCTGTCTCATCATTGTTGGTGATCAGGCCACTGTTGTGTCATCAACAAACTTAATGATGGTGTTGGAGTCATGCTTGGCCACACAGTCGTGGGTGAACAGGGAGTACAGGAGGAGACTAGGCACGCACCCCTGAGGGGCCCCAGTGTTGAAGACCAACATGGCAGATGTGTTGTTGCCTACCCTTACCACCTGGGAACGGCCCGTCAGGAAGTCCAGGATCCAGTTGCAGAGGGAGGTGTTTAGTCCCAGGGTCCTTAGCTTATTTATGAGCTTTATGTTGAACGCTGAGCTGTAGTCAATGAACAGCATTCTCACATTGGTGTACCTTTTGTCCAGGTGGGAGAGGGCAGTGTTTATTGCGATTGAGATTGCGTCATCTGTGTATCTGTTGGGACGGTATGCGAATTGGAGTGGGTCTAGGGTTTTCAGGATGATAGTGCTGAATGTGAGCTATGACCAGCCTTTCAAAGCACTTCATGGCAATCGACGTGAGTGCTCCGGGGCGATAGTCATTTAGGCAGGTTACCTTCGCTTTCTTGGGCACATTCGGTCAGGGAGAGGCTGAAAATGTCAGTGAAGACACTTGCCAGTTGGTCTCGTACTCCATTTCAAACACAAACACAGATGCACACCGATGTGTGACATAGTGCAGTAATCCCATTCAATCAAATGACTGCCTTTGTCATGTCCTCTTCAGTTTTTTTTTCTTTCTTATAAACAATTCTTCAGATAACACCAAGAAGATTCTAATCCTCAAGTGCTTGATCATGATTTGGCAAACAGAGAACAAGACCACTATTCATAGCTCCAGGCATTGAGAAGACTTGAGTTATGCAGCCTTTTCTGTACTGATAATGTGATACATTTAATGAAAGGTCCAATGCAGCCATTTAAAAAAAATCTCAATATCAAATAATTTCTGGGTAACAATTAAGTACCTGACTGTGATTGTTTTCAATTAAAATGGCCAGGAAGAAACAATAATAGCTTCTTTGCAAAGAGAAATTTCTCTAGCTAGAATTTAGCTATGGCTGTCTGGGAGTGGGGAGAGGAAAACTGGAAAAATAGCTGTTATTGGCAGAGAGGTTTGGGATTCTCTTTCTTATTGGTCTATTAACTCATTTACCGCATGGTGATGTCATCAGGCAGGCCAAAATAATTTCTTACAATTTCACAGTATTATTACAACTTCATATTGTGGAAATATATATATATATATATATATATATATATATATATATATATATAACACAGGAAAATCTAGTTTTTGACTGCACTGAGCCTTAAATAATTTTGAGGTAGTGAATTCGAGTGGTAATACTGTATGTGTTCAGCACAGAGTCATCAACATTGTGATTCTAATCATACTGTAGTCATTGCTATGGAAATTGTTCAGGGCTCTTTGTATTCATTTCTTCTCAGTCATGTAGCTCATTCTCAATGTTTATGTTCTGTAGGGGTAGAGAGAGAAGCTACTGTTAAACCCTTCGTAGTGATAAAGCAGTCATCCACAATAATATAGGATTTTTCTCATTGCTGGATCACTTGTGGATGCTGCTTTATTGACCAATTTTAGTCTTCATAATGTATTCGACACTTACAGTGCCTTCTCAATTTATACAGTAGACGCTGTAGACTACTTTACAAATATTGGGATGAAACCCGTCTCCAAACCATTAGAAATGGTGTGCGAGATCCCATTTAAAATGTTGTTTCTGCTATTTTACCCCTATTAACCTTCTTTCAATTCCTCATTAATCTATTGTAAATCCTTTTTTTGAGCTCCTGCTGCTCATGTAAGCACAGTAACAGAAGGAAGAGCTCCTTCGATTTCTCCTATTTATCATGCCTCTTTTCTTCTTCTTCTTCCAACCAAGGATCCAAAGAGGGATTCGTGTTCCTGGAAAGCTTCTGCCTTTATGTTCATTTCAAAGGGGACGCATTCAAGTAATCATGAATGACGGACAGATGTTTGCGTGTGTGAGATGGGGAGGGGTGTGAGGTAAAGTGTGTGGTGTGAGAGCAAGGGGACTGTGATCGTTGGATGAGCTCGGGAGGGTGAGCATATGGACCGACTGAGGTTCGAAACCAGGTTTCCTGGGTGCCAATAGTCTGCGTTGGCCTGTTGAGCTAAAGCCCTATAGGCATTCGTTCAGGGAGCCAACCTAAGTCTTCCGGTCTCGGGAAAGGTTACTCGTGATGCGAGAGTGGTTCTGAACCACGTTGGTTTATTCAAACAGCAGTACATGTATGTAAAAACTCTCCAATCATGTATACGAAAGCCTGCCTATGTACGTGAATATATACTTGTTTGTGTGCAGTGCACACATGTCTGTGGCATAGGGAGGGGGAGTTGTTTAAGGGGTGGACTCAAGGGGAGATCTCACCTGCCTAGCTGTCAGTCATTCAGGACCAGCCAGATGGCTGATGATGCAGAACCAGGCTGTCTGTCTGTCCGTCCGTCTGGGCTGTACCGACCCGTAGCCTGTTTGTAGCCCTGGCCTGGCTGCACTGTGCTGCTCTCTCTGCCTCTCCAGCCCCAGACACACTCAGACAATGTGTCTGAGATACATTCTGAACTCAATTATTCCCCCCCCCCCACTATAGTCCCTTTCTTTCTCTCACCAAACAAAAATGCCCCTCATAATGGCAGCACATTCCATTTTCACAATTCACATCAACCTCAGTCGGTAATAATCAGCCTATTCACCACAGACTGGGGCTAATGCGAAGCGTTTCATTCAGCGTCTCTGATTTCTGCCTTCGTTTACGAGTCTGTCTTAATGGATGTAAAATGGGAAGATGAAATCAAAGCACTCAGTCTAGTCTGACTGAGGGAGGAGAGGAGGCCACTGCCAATATCAGTGGGTTGATTCTCCTCACACATGCCAGTTTGGGTTGCGGTTTGTTTGCCTGTTTATTAAAGTGCCATTGTGCACGATGCCAAAGGACTAACGGAAATCATTTGGCATAATATTTGGCGGAAAGACAGCTTAGTATCTCTCTGGATTAAAAACACACAGTCATACAACCACGCCAATTTCTTGGGGAGAGAGAGAGAGCGAGAGAAGAAAAAAAAAAGTAAATAGAAGAATTAGTACTTGTTCAATTTAATTAGGCGCTCTCGATTGAAGTTTGGGGGACGAGCTTGGCTGAGTAGGCAATTTAAAAACGGTATGGAGTATAAGCAGACAGAATTAATTCCAAGCTGCATGAATGAGCTCGATGTGGGTTTTTCCTGGGAAGGAACTATAGAAGGAGTGTTATGTCGTGACTCTGCCCTTCAGAGATATGACCTTGATATGGATCTGCATTTCAGAGCCCCTATGGGTTCTGGTTAAAAGTAGTGCACTAAATAGGGGCTAGGTTCCATTTGGGACACCGGCTCAGAGTGATTCACAGTGGCGCAAAAACAGTCAACTCTGTAATCTTAACCCACACCACACACATGACCTGCTGCTGCTGTTGTTGTTGTGCTGGACAGCTAAGGGATTGATGATGAACAATGTGGTGCACTATTATTCACTGTGAAGCACAGTGCTCCCTTTAGCTCCTACTGAACAGCTGCGTCTGTGTGAAAATAGTCCCAATCCTTTCGTAATACAAGAGTTAAGATAGTCATATGATATCATTATGTGACGAATTGTCCCCCACGGTGAAATTGACTGTGTTCGTCACACAGACGGCTCTGGCAAGATTTTGACAACTTGGGTGAGTGACGCGTCTTGCCATAGAGATCTGTCATTTACAAAATGACACTGATTGGCCCAAGGTGAAATGTGTTAGTCGCATGCGACTATCTCAATTGGCCCAAGGAGAGCGCTGCATCATCTGTGGGGGACGACATAAATCAAATCAAATCAAATTGTGGTTTAGAAATGTGCTTTATAATGGATGGCCTGGTCGCTTGTCTTGCAAGTCTATCTCCTCTGTTTTAAGAGAGTGGCCCTTCAATAACAAAAAGACAAACAAACCAAATTGGGATTCTTTTTTTTCCATTCCTCCTGAGTAGCCGGTGCAATAAATCCATGTCACATTAAAAAAGCTTCAGATTTGTATTGAGGAAAAACAAACAATCCGTTTGATTTTTCTTTGGCTGCTGCTTGGTGAGTGATGATATGACCACCTCTTCTCTTTTTGTTCGATCCAGCAGAGCACTTACCCACCCCACCCGTCCCCTCCCTCCCTCCCACCCACCCTGCCTACCCCCTAACTCTCCACTCTGTGACTAATTTACACAGGGCCTCTTACGGCCAACATCGCATTTCCAAAGTTGGATCCACAAAGCCTGATTGTCAAGATAAACTTCACATATACCGTACACAAACATGGTGGTATGTTTGCCCCCTGATAGCACTGTATGGATTTAGCTGAGAGAGATGTGGGAGAGGCAGAAAAAGAGGGAGGGAGAGAGAGAAAAATACGAGAAATTGAGAGAGGTAGAGAGAAAGAATCTGTCAAGAGAGAGGGAGACACAGAGAGGGGGGAGTAAGAGACGAAATGGTCAGCAGCCAGTCTGAGATGTGGGTTTTAACTTTGCCACTTTTAATCCCCTCTGTCAAGTCTGCCAATCGCAAGCCGATGCTTGATGGGAGTGACAGAACACTTGGAGGGGAGCTGTTCACAACTTGATTAATCCCACTGCTAAAGTCGGTAATGATTTATTTATTTTGAAATTACAGAGCTCTCTGGGAGAGGGTGGGGAGAGTTGATAATGGATCTTGAGGCGAGGACAGCAAGGAGGCAGACTTACATATCCTGCTACCTGTGATACCTTGCTTTAGTGGAGCCAGAGGTGGCCTATTATTATCTGCCATCTCTTTGCCCCATGACAGGATGTGGACTGAATCTGATTGTGTGTGTGTGTGTGTGTGTGTGTGTGTGTGTGTGTGTGTGTGTGTGTGTGTGTGTGTGTGTGTGTGTGTGTGTGTGTGTGTGTGTGTGTGTGTGTGTGTGTGTGTGTGTGTGTGTGTGTGTGTGTGTGTGTGTGTATTTGGGTACATGTGTGCATAGTTGTGGTTGTGTCTGTGTGTGTGTGTGCGCATGCATAAGTGTGTGTGTGTGTGTGTGTGTTTGTGTGAGAATGTGAAGGACCCTGATCAGGCCTGTTTGCAGGGGGGCGAAGAAGGCTAATGCACGTATTGACGTCTGTGAAAATGTTACAGTGAACATTGCCCGGGGCAATGCTTAGCAGCTGCATGTGACTCCCGCTGTGATGTCTGACCACAGGGTGTCTTGCTCTCAAATTGGATGTATTTTTCTGCAAAGAATGTTATTCATTCTTATATTTATCCACTGAAGAAGTTACAGCTGAAATTCAAATCTTTATCATGCACTTAGCAGAAGATGCTTTTGACGTGTTCGATGTTAGTCAGCCCTCTCTTTGACTAAACCAAGATGGCGCCCTAGGGTGAGCAGTCTGTGGGGACTGTCGTTTTACTCCTTACATCCTTTAAAATCACAGAAAATCACGCAAAATGAAATGAATCATGACAAATGCCCATGACATCCTCAAGAATCATTCATTCCATTATGTATCATCGTTGTTAACATGGCTGGCTGTGTGTGAACATGAACGTGAGGTTAGGGATGTGTCCTTCGTGTAAGTCAGTGAATCATTTCAAATGAGGCCCGCTTACATGATTCATTCTACCTCATTATTACTAATTGAGCTAGTGTTCCTCCTATCCTCCCAGAATCCTTAAGTAACCCGCAATTGGATCAAGAATCAGGCAACAGAAATACCCATAATGCAACTGTTGAGTCGGTCATACCAGGTGGAGATTTATTTCACTCGCATCGCCCAACGGTCCCCCAGCATACTTCACTTCCCACCAATGAAAATAAATCTGGCTCCTTTGTTTCATTGCTCCCGACATGTTGTGTGGAAATGCACTGCTATTCCGCACTACACAGAGCTATACACAGAGCCCCATGTGGGGGCAGCGACCGACTCAGTCAGATTAATCTGCAAGCTTTGGCAATATCCCCCCCCAAAACAGAGAAACAGAACAGTGCCACTGTGCAACTCGGCTCCTGCTAGAGATGTCACTCCACAGGATTAAAGGGGGGGGGGGGGGGGATCTTTTATGTAGAGCTTCCACAGGAGCTGTTAGGCACCACTACAGTCCTAGAATTGTGACAGAACTTTAATTGGGAACAGCGTCTGTGGTCGAAATGCAAATAGATGTTTGGTTAGGATCCCTGCGTGGGTTCCCCCTAGCTAGCTAGTCGTTGTTTCACTTTTCTGTTCGTTTAAAAGTTAGTTTAAAGCTGTGCATAGATTTGCTTTGATCAAGCTATTTCTCTGTCTCCTGATCCCACTATTTGAGAGATTTAAATTGCTCTCCTATCAGTTTACAAGTGTGGGTGTGATTCGCTTAGCCGGGATGGGGGCGGGTCTTTGAGTCTTCCTGAGCAGAACATTATCCGACACCAAGTTAAGAGTATGCTTGTTTGACAATTTTTATTAGCTGTGATCTAAACATTTCTGCTCCTAATTTTGAACATGCCCTAATTTTTCTTTTCCGGCATATTGATCCCATTATTGGCATTGTTACTGGTTCCATCTCAATTAAATTAAAAAACAGAGTCTAAAACCTTCAATACCCAACCCCCCACACTAAACCCCAAGGTGTCTACTTGGAACGGTGTTGGAACGGTGTTGTACCTGGGACAGGGAGGGAGGGTAAAATGGCACCAATGTTAATAGGGATGCCACCAATTAGTCTTTTGACCAATCAGATCGGATCTTTTGCCAATAATTGGGCAAAAGATCAGAATTGGGCTGCCTGTGTAAAAGCAGCCTAATTTGTTTGTGAACAGAGGTGGATTGGAGAGGGGGCCCTCTGCTCTGTTCATTAGGTAATCTCTGATAGTTACTCTGTCGTGGGAAGCTCTGCTCTGTTCATTAGGTCATCTCTGATAGTTACTCTGTCGTGGGAAGTTCTGCTCTGTTCATTAGGTCATCTCTGATAGTTACTCTGTCGTGGGAAGCTCTGCTCTGTTCATTAGGTCATCTCTGATAGTTACTCTGTCGTGGGAAGTTCTGCTCTGTTCATTAGGTCATCTCTGATAGTTACTCTGTCGTGGGAAGCTCTGCTCTGTTCATTAGGCCATCTCTGATAGTTAATCTGTCGTGGGAAGTTCTGCTCTGTTCATTAGGTCATCTCTGATAGTTACTCTGTCGTGGGAAGTTCTGCACTGTTCATTAGGTCATCTCTGATAGTTACTCTGTCGTGGGAAGTTCTGCTCTGTTCATTAGGTCATCTCTGATAGTTACTCTGTCGTGGGAAGCTCTTGTCACGATCGTGTGGAGGAGAGACGGACCAAAACGCAGCATGAGGAAAATAAGCCATCTTCATTTATTTGAATACGAAGGCAAAACGAAACAAAAACACTTATACACTAAACAAAACGATCGTGAAGCTAAGAACGAAGTGCACACACAGGCTACAAACGTATAACATAGACAATTACCCACATCAAACGAAAGCCCATGGCTACCCTAAATATGGCTCCCAATCAGAGACAACAGAAATCAGCTGTCTCTAATTGGGAACCCATTCAGGTAACCATAGACTCTCCCAGACAACTACACCAACATAGACACAGCTAGACACATGCACTCAACACAAACCCATACACTACACCCAACACCCCCTTTACCATATAACCACCCAAAACCGATAAAACACAAACATTCCCCAAGTCACACCCTGACCTAACTAAAATAATAAAGAAAACAAATAATACTAAGGCCAGGGCGTGACAGCTCTGCTCTGTTCATTAGGTCATCTCTGATAGTTACTCTGTCGTGGGAAGCTCTGCTCTGTTCATTAGGTCATCTCTGATAGTTACTCTGTCGTGGGAAACTCTGCTCTGTTCATTAGGTCATCTCTGATAGTTACTCTGTCATGGGAAGTTCTGCTCTGTTCATTAGGTCATCTCTGATAGTTACTCTGTCATGGGAAGTTCTGCACTGTTCATTAGGTCATCTCTGATAGTTACTCTGTCGTGGGAAGCTCTGCTCTGTTCATTAGGTCATCTCTGATAGTTACTCTGTCATGGGAAGTTCTGCTCTGTTCATTAGGTCATCTCTGATAGTTACTCTGTCGTGGGCAGTTCTGCTCTGTTCATTAGGTCATCTCTGATAGTTACTCTGTCGTGGGCAGTTCTGCTCTGTTCATTAGGTCATCTCTGATAGTTACTCTGTCGTGGGAAGCTCTGCTCTGTTCTTTAAATTGCTGTTTTCATCCCGATGACGGAGGACGCTTTTGGAAAAAACCCAAGGACGATTTGGTTCCAGCCAATCTGTCACACTTGATGACTGAGTTGTTACATCTCGTTAGTCGTTGGCCTACAGTAAACAAAGACTGTCTTGGCAATGGGAGGAAGGAACACAGACGTTTGGCATTGTGGCAGTCTACATATCATCAGAATGGAAACTATAGCATCCTATATTGACAGTAAATTTGATCACCATCACATTGAAGGTGAATTTGGGATCAAGCCTGCGCTGGGAAAGAGTATAGGCTGATATATGATGTCAAAACCCATGACAAGTAAAAATTACACTTTTCCTTTGGCTGTCCTGTATGGAATAATATGGCCATGGCACTTAACGGTTGTCAACACAGAGGGGGGACAAGTGCAGTGAGAGCTTTGAATGGCTTGCAGGGGAAGGATACATTCAGTGACTCCAGAACTTTGTCATATTGATACAGTGCCTAGAATGAAAAAGGCAGTGGTTGGTTGGGGGAGAGTGAGCGGGAGCAGGGAGGATGGACAAGCCAGTCAGCCAGGCATGAGGGAGGGCAGCATATGGTGGCTGTTATCTCCTTTCTCTTTTTCTCCCTCTCTCCTTCTCCGATAGCTAGCGGCAAGCATCTGTGGTGGCTAGCTGAGTGACGGGAGGGGGCACACACCTGACAGGCCGGCTCCTTCACCGTGACACCTGGGGGATTAAATTTATCAGGTGTCTAGACTGCAGTGTCTAGACCAGGTCCCGAACAGACACGCCCCTTTGGAGCTCGGTCTAACGCGTTTCAGATGCTTTTGTAGCCGGGGCATAGGGTGGGGTTAAGGGCAGCAGGCATCGTAAATCTCGCATGGGTGGGGGGTGGAAGTTGGGTCGGGAGGGTGAGGGGTCGGGCGTAAGGGGGTGGTGAGCTAAAAGAAAGAGGGCGAAGAGATACGATGTTGGGATTTTCGCCTGTGAGCAGACTGGACTATCGCCGTTTCGCGTTAGGAAGTGATTTATCAGCACTTTTCTATTTTTGGGAGGGAGGATGGGGTTGTCCAATAGTGGGTCATCGTTATTTAGCTCCTTGCCGTGGCGGTTTCAGTACCTTCTGAAACCGTGTGAATGGTTACTTCTTGTCTCTTAGGGCCTCCTCCTTACTTTCTCCCGCAGAGAGTAATAAACAGTGCGTCTTCTTCCACCGCCGCCCACTTACGTTGATGGTCTCTCCCGTCTTTCCATATGCAACAGCTCAGTTGGGAGTCTGAAGAGATCTACGCAGGGACATCAGGCCCACTCATTTGGGGGACTAATCGCTCCAAATCGCCAAAAGGGAGAGGACACTTAATTTAATTACACAACAATTATTAATGATGCCGTCTAAAGAGCCGAGAAGGGGTATTTTCTCCTGTGATTACTCAGGCCATGAAGGAAGAAGATGGAAGCCGCTCCTTGTTTCAGGTTATTAGGGAAGGCCATGAACAAAGATGGCCTCATCTATCAGCTGGGGATAAAGAGAACTGTGTTTTTCCTTTTTTTTTTCTTGTCGTGCCCGCAAACTGTGCTTCTTCTCATCTCAATGAGCCGAGCTGACATTTGCTCCTAAATCCCAGTCAGTAGTAGGCTTATCTCATCTTTATTAGCTCGGCTTATAGGGAATTCTAGTTTGTTTGTGTGCTAGGCCTATCTCTAGGAAACAGTACTTGGCTGTACAAGCAAAGGGATTGGAATGCAAGGTTAGACATGAGCATGCTGTAATCATGGAACAGCTAACGCCAGCCTGTAAGCTTGAATTCTGCAAGAATCAATGAGCTTGCTGGTCATGACCGGTATTAAACTCCACCACCCCCTCCCTGGCAGACGGAACAAAATGTAATCTGTCCGACGAGGATTCACATAGACATAAACGTCACTGTGTTTTTTTTTATACCTAATATTTCTTAACCTAATTGTTAAATAAAATGAAAAGTGTATCGGTGAGGAGCTGTGGCTAGTCCCAGAGTGGTGATGATGCACAGGGACACTAGACCACCTCAGACTGCACTTGAAGACTTTGACACCACACACCTACAGTCTTTCGTAGTGGTAAAAAGCTAAACGCAATCTGGTTGTTCACAGGTCATTGGCAACTCCTGAATGGAGCGATTTCATGGATGAGGGGGTCAATTATTTGTCCTCCTTTCTCACCTGTTGAAAGTGCTATCCGGCAGGGTAATTATTTCCCAACAGGCTAATGACTATTTTGTGAGAGGAAAAAAAAAAACAGCTGGAGTTTACTCGGGTTAATGTACAATACAGACAGCGTTGCCTTGGTAAAGGGTATTGTTTATGGTTGCTACTGCCGTCTCCATGGTGACCAGTAGTCAAAATGTAATTTGCCAAGATTTTATGTGAGTTTTAAGTGTCAACAGTCCATTAACCCTTCGCACACAGTCCCAAGGGAGACGTAGTTAACGTCAGATGGTATTCACTCAAAGTGAAGGGAGCACGGGGAAATGGGTAGTAAAGTTGATCTAGTACAGTATTGTAATGAAACGGCAGGGAGCGGGTCTCGAACCCTCGACCTTCTTGCCCGAAGTCCAGCGCGCTATCGACTGTGCCGCAAAAGCATGCTCGTGCGGCAGAGTCGATTTCCGCACTCGTCAACCGTGGTATACCAATATGTACAGATACCATGCTGTGTTCATCAGCCAGACTGCCTCTGACAACGTGGGTTCGGCGTAGTTGATATGTTGAGGAGGTGAGCAAGGCTGAGGAAGGCTAGTACCGGAGCATTAAAGCTGACGAGTGGTCTTTGTTTCGAAAAAAAACTCCTGGTCAAGTGATAGATTGATAATGTTTTTAATTCAAGTTTAAACCACAGTTGGAGAGAGAAGAGATGAGAACTGACCATCCAGTTGTGTGCCAGAGATTTTTTTTCATTTTTCAATGAGTTGAAATCTGGCTAGTTGAAATTTCGCTGTGTGGATAAAGCGAAAAAACAAAACGAGATAAACAAAAAGAAGACCCTGAACCCTTAAGTCTGATTATGGTCCATTTTTTTTTTTGAAAAGCTCAGTACAAATAAGCACAAGGAAAGAGAGTAGAATAAAAAAAAATATTACAACGTTTGGGAATCAATCGTTCATGGAACGTGCATGAGCTCAATGAACCAAACAGTATATAAATACCCCATAGATCTGATTATCAGACGTCAAAAGGGCATCCTTGGTGTCGTAATTGTGGGTCGGTGATCTTGCAGTGCGGTGGCCACCTTGGTAATGACATGCACAATTACAAAGACGTTTGCCTTTGTCCTCGGCAACATAATGGCATGCTGCCAGTACCTACCTAATTATTTGTGAGGGGTAGGCATTGTTAACGCCTGGGTTCACAGTGTTAATCACCGTAATAAGAGGGAATATAGATGTGTGTGTGTGTGTGTCTTATTGATATGCTGCCTTTCCATCGGAGTGATTAGCCAAATGAGGATGATTTTAATCAGATAAATAGTATTGTGCCCAACAGTGTACACTGGGTCAAGTAAATTCATCCTGTGTACATAATACATGGGGTATGTAGACGTATGGCACAGTGCATTCTTATAGGATTTACACCTTTTGCCATTTCCCACGTTTTGTTGCGTTACAGCCTGAATTTGAAATAGATGTAGCTGGTTTGTGTCACTGGCCTACACACAAAGTCAAAGTGGAATTACACTTGTTCTTCACATTTTGTACAAATGAATACAAAAGTAAACGCTGAAATGTCTTGAGTCTAAGTTATTCAACCCCTTTGTTATGGCTAGCCTAAATGAGTTCAGGAGTTTAAAAAGTCACAATAGGACACACTGTGTGCAATAATAGTGTTTAGTATGATTTTTTTTTAAATGACTACCTCACCTCTGTACCACACACATGCAATTATCTGTAAAGTCCATCAGTCGAGCAGTGAATTCAATTGATTCAAACACAAAAGACCAGGGAGGTTTTCCAATGAAGGGCACTTATTGGTAGATGGGTAAAAATACAAAAAGTAGACACTGAATATCCCTTTGAGCATGGTGAAGTTATTAATTACACTTTGGATGGTGTATCAATACAGCCAGTCACTACAAAGATACAGGTGTCATTGATGTTACTGAGTGGCCTAGTTACAGTTTTGACTTACATTGGCTTGATAATCTATGGCAGGACTTGAAAATGGCTGTCTAGCAATGATCAACAACCAACTTAACAGAGTTTGAAGAGTTTTTAAAATAATATTGTGAAAATATTATACATTCAAGGTCTGCAACGCTCTTAGAGACTTTCTCAAAAAGACTCAGTTGTAAATGCTGCCAAAGGTGATTCTAACATGTATTGTAACACTCAGGGGTGTGAATACTTAGGTAAATGAGTTTCTGTATTTCATTTTCAATACATTTGCACACTTAAAAACAAAAACATGCTTTCACTTAGTCATTATGGGGTATTGTGTGTAGGTGGTTGAAAAAACAACATTTCATCCATGTTGAATTCAGACTGTAACACAATGTGGAATAGGTCAAGGGGTATGAATACTTTCTGAGGGCAGATTTAGGATTTTGAAAAATTGGATTGTGTCAGCCTATTCTTTTGACACTTCTGGCGACATGCAGCAATGGCTCATTGAAAAACATGTAACACACATTGCATCCTTTTTACAGTCTTGCAAATATTGTGTTGGTCATGTTATTGGATTCATCATTTTTTATTTATTTCATGCTTTATCTGCATATCCGTGTCAGAAAACACAATGCTACTGTAGGAATATACTAATCGTTGACAGGGTTATAGGCCCTGAAATTGATACAGTGATATCATCTAATTAAAGATGTACGTCAATTCAAGTCAACAGATTAAAAGGGGACAGAGAATCGCTATCCATTTGACGTGTTGGTGTCCGGAAATGAGATGGAATTGTAAGAAAGGGAGATGTCCGCCGCATGAACGTCGGCATATTAGCCTCGTCCACTAGCTAGCGTTAATGTCCTAATGGTCGCTACCGTGTAATTACAATGTCAGTGGAGACTTAGAGGGGAAGTTCACAGGGATCGATTAAGTGTAATTTAGCCCCATCGTTAACAGCATCTCAAACAAGACGCGTCACTCCTCTCCTGCCCTCCTTTTCCTTTTCCTGTAGGGAGGCAAGACAGGGGGTTAGAAGCAGGACTCCACCCTCCTTTCCCTCGCCTTACCCCTCTCCTCTTCCTCTTTTATCCTCGTCCCCTCTCCTATACTCTTCTTCCCTCTCCTCTACCTCTTTTATCCTCCTCTCCTTCCCGCTCTTCTATTTATAATATTGGGAATGGGGCAGCACAGAGCAGCGACTACAGTACTACAGAAGGCCAGTGTTGCCCTGTCTGACTGACACAGATGGCGGCTAAGCCTTCAGTACCTGGACAAGGGACCTTCTAGTGTTTGGAGAGCGATCAGACAGACCAGGCCATGTTTATTTACTCTAGGAGAAGAATAGAGCATCATCTCGCTAGAGCAGCCTATGACTCATAGGCCCCCGTTTAGATCCGGGCTGTGTGCCTAACCACAGGAGCACCGCAAACACGGACACATTTATGAGCCTAGGGATCGGCCCACACTGCCCACACTCCATTTCGTCGTGCTCCATATGTTATTTTGGTAAAATCAATACGTGACTATGCCCTGCCGAGATTTAGAGGGTCAGTTGTTTAATACAGTACTCCACCATGTGTTGAATCTCCTGGGAGAGATGTTTGATTAGTAGCTGTTACTGGTGGATGCTGGCTCAGTAGCGTCTTACAGTTGTTTAACCTGGGGGCCTGATGCACACCTGTGGCACTAAACAGAAGGTTCACATATTATTTTAATGATTGATGGTTTGTCTCTTGGGCAATTCCACGGAAACAGAAATTTGCTGAGACTGATTTTTTGCTTGAAATGTATGCTAAACAAAAAACATTGATTTCAAATTTTAACAAACCATACAACTCTATCTATACAACTCTATCTATGCACAATGACTGCGTTTAACAGTTTACACTGTGCATTTTACAGAAACACATTTACTGGAAGAACAGTGCAAATGCAACGTTTGGTCAAATCTCCCTCAGCTTTTGAATGTGTCCACGTTTTCTTTGTTAAATATCTGCTCTGAATTGAGATCCAACGATGTCTGCAGAAAGAATGGGCTGTCAGCTATGACATGAGACGTTGACTTCGAGAAAATGTATTTTGATTGTTGAACTACAGTAAGTGAAGTGGATTTAGACCCTGTAACGGAATTCATCACGGGTTCCTGATCTGTACTACACCGAAATGCATAACTATGTATATGAATGTAATTCTCTCCATGTTGATGCCATTTAAATCCTTGGTAAAATATTTCATACATTTTTTGGGATGGAACAATACTTTCAGTGTAAACTTAAATAACCACTTTATTTTAAGAATGTGAAATGTCAGAATAAGAGTAGAGAGAATGATTTATTTCAGCTTTTATTTCTTTCATCACATTCCCATTGGGTCAGAAGTTTACGTACACTCAATTCGTATTTGGTAGCATTGCATTTAAATTGTTTAACTTGGGTCAAACGTTTTGGGTAGCCTTCCACAAGCTTCCCACAATAAGTTGGGTGAATTTTGTCCCATTCCTCCTGACAGAGCTGGTGTAACTGAGTCAGGTTTGTAGGCCTCCTTGCTCGCACACGCTTTTTCAGTTCTGCCCACAAATGTTCTATATGATTGAGGTCAGGGCTTTGTGATGGCCACTCCAATACCTTGACTTTGTTGTCCTTAAGCCATTTTGACACAACTTTGGAAGTATGATTGAGGTTATTGTCCATTTGGAAGACCCATTTGCGACCAAGCTTTAACTTCCTGACATGTCTTGAGATGTTGCTTCAATATATCCACATAATTGTCTTTTCTCATAATCTCATCTATTTTGTGAAGCGCACCAGTTCCTCCTACAGCAAAGCACCCCCACAACATGATGCTGCCACCCCTGTGTTTCACGGTTGGGACGGTGTTCTTCAGCTTGCAAGCCTCCCCCTTTATCCTCCAAACATAACAATGGTCATTATGGCCAAACAGTTCTATTTTTGTTTAATCAGACCAGAGGACATTTCTCCAAAACGTAATACTTGCGTATTATTGTTTGTACAGATGAACGTGGTACCTTCAGGCATTTGGAAATTGCTCCCAATGATGAACAAGACCTTTGCCTGATTTCTTTTGATTTTCCCATGATGTCAAGCAAAGAAGCACTGAGTTTTTTTTATTTATTTCACCTTTATTTAACCAGGTAGGCTAGTTGAGAACAAGTTCTCATTTACAACTGCGACCTGGCCAAAATAAAGGAAAGCAGTTTGACACATACAACAACACAGAGTTACACATGGAATAAACAAACATACAGTAGAAAAAAAGTATATATACAGTGTGTGCAAATGAGGTAAGATAAGGGAGGTAAGGCAATAAATAGGCCATGGTGGCGAAGTAATTACAATATAGCAATTAAACACTGGAGTGATAGATGTGCAGAAGATGAATGTGCAAGTAGAGATACTGGGGTGCAAAGGAGCAAGATAAATAAATACATACAGTATGGGGATGAGGTAGTTGGATGGGCTATTTACAGATGGGCTATGTGCAGTGATCTGTGCGCTGCTCTGACAGCTGGTGCTTAAAGCTAGTGAGGGAGATATGAGTCTCCAGCTCCAGTGATTTTTGCAGTTTGTTCCAGTCATTGGCAGCAGAGAACTGGAAGGAAAGGTGGCCAAAGGAGGAATTGGCTTTGGGGGTGACAAGTGAGATATACCTGCTGGAGCGCGTGCTATACAGTGGGGCAAAAAAGTATTTAGGCAGCCACCAATTGTGCAAGTTCTCCCACTTAAAAAGATGAGAGAGGCCTGTCATTTTCATCATAGGTACACTTCAACTATGACAGACAAAATGAGAAAAAAAAATCCAGAAAATCACATTGTAGGATTTTTAATGACTTTAATTTGCAAATTAGTTGTTGAGTCTGCCGATAAGAATGTGGCGATTGACAGAGTCAAAAGCCTTGGCCAGGTCGATGAAGACGGCTGCACAGTAATGTCTCTTATCGATGGCGGTTATGATATCGTTTAGGACCTTGAGCGTGGCTGAGGTGCACCCATGACCAGGTCGGAAACCAGATTGCATAGCGGAGAAGGTACGGTGGGATTCGAAATGGTCTAATCTTTTTGTTAACTTGGCTTTCGAAGACCTTAGAAAGACAGGGTAGGATAGATATAGGTCTGTAGCAGTTTGGGTCTATTGTGTCTCCCCCTTTGAAGAGGGGGATGATTGTGGCAGCTTTCCAGTCTTTGGGAATCTCAGACGATACGAAAGAGAGGTTGAACAGGCTAGTAATAGGGGTTGCAACAATTTCGGCAGATCATTTTAGAAAGAGAGGGTCCAGATTGTCGAGCCCGGCTGATTTATAGGGGTCCAGATTTTGCCGCTCTTTCAGAACATCAGCTATCTGGATTTGGGTGGAGGAGAAATGGGGAGGCTTGGGCGAGTTGCTGTGAGGGGTGCAGGGCAGTTTACCGGGGTAGGGGTAGCCAGGTGGAAAGCATGGTCAGCCATAGAAAAATGCTTATTGAAATTCTCAATTATAGTGGATTTATCAGTGGTGACAATGTTTCCTTGCCTCAGTGCAGTGGGCAGCTGGGAAGAGGTGCTCTTATTCTCCATGGACTTTACAGTGTCCCAGAACTTTTTTGAGTTAGTACTACAGGATGCAAATGTCTGTTTGAAAAACCTAGCCTTAGCTTTTCTAACTGCCGGTGTGTATTGGTTCCTAACTTCCCTGAAAAGTTGCATATCACGTTTGAATGAAGGTAGGCCTTGCAATACATCCACAGGTACACCTCCAATTAACTCAAATTATGTCAATTAGCCTATCAGAAGCTTCTAAAGCCATGACATAATTTTCAGGAATTTTCCAAGCTGTTTAAAGGCACAGTCAATTTAGTGTATGTAAACTACTGACCCACTGGAATTGTGATAGTGAATTATAAGTGAAATAATCTGTCTGCAAACAATTGTTGGAAAAATGACTTGTGTTATGCTGTCACGCCCTGGCCTTAGTATTCTTTGTTTTCTTTATTATTTTAGTTAGGTCAGGGTGTGACATGGGGAATGTTTGTGTTTTGTTGGTTTTGGGTGTTTTTTATGGTAAAGGGGTTGTTGTATAGTATATGGGTTTGTGTGGAGTACATGTGTCTAGTGTTGTCTATGTATGTTTAGTGGTCTAGGAGAGTCTATGGTTACCTGAATGAGTTCCCAATTAGAGACAGCTGATTTCGGTTGTCTCTGATTGGGAGCCTTATTTAGGGTAGCCATAGGCTCTCATTGGTTGTGGGTAATTGTCTATGTCAGAACGTTTGTAGCCTGTGTGTGTAAGTGCACAACGTTATTTAGCTTCACGGTCGTTTGTTGTTTTTGTTCGTTTTGTTAAAGTGTTTCGTGTCGTGTTTATTTTTCGTCATCTTTAAAAAATAAAAGAAGATGGCTTATTTTCCAAGTGCTGCGTTTTGGTCCGTCAATCCACCACACGATCGGGACAGAATTACTCACCATTATAGGACCAAGCGGCATGGAAAGCGGCAACAGGACCTACCTACACAGGATTCATGGACATGGGAGGAGATACTGGATGGTAAGGGGCCGTGGGCTCAACCTGGAGAATATCGCCTTCCTCGTGAAGAGCTGGAGGCAGCTAAAGCCGAGAGGAGGCGATATGAGGAGGCAGCACGGAGACAAGGCTGGAAGCCCGTGAGTACAACCCAAAAATTTCTTGGGGGGGGCCTTAAAGGGAGTGTGGCGAAGTCAGGTAGGAAACCTGCGCCTACTCCCTGTACTTACCGTGGAGAGCGAGAGTACGGGCAGACACCGTGTTACGCAGTAGAGCGCAAGGTGTCTCCTGTACGCGTGCATAGCCCGGTTCGGTACATTTCAGCTCCACGTATCGGCCGGGCTAGACTGAGCGTTGAGCTGTATGTCATGAAGCCGGCCCAACGCATCTGGTCACCAGTGCGTCTCCTCGGGCCGGCGTACATGGCACCAGCCTTACGCATGGTGTCCCCGGTTCGCCTACATAGGCCGGTGCGGGTTATTCCACCTCCCCGCACTGGTCAGGCGACGGGGAGCATTCAACCAGGTAAGGTTGGGCAGGCTCGGCGCTCAAGGGAGCCAGTACGCCTGCACGGTCCGGTATTTCCGGCGCCACCTCCCCGCCCCAACCCAGTACCACCAGTGCCTCCTCCACGCACTAGCTATATGGTGCGTGTCTCCAGCCCTTTACCACCAGTGTCTAAACCACGCACCAAGCCTCCTGTGTGTCCCCAGAGTCCTGTGCGTCCTGTTGCTGCTCCCCGCACTAGCCCTGAGATGCGTGTCCCCAGCCTGGTGCCACCAGTCCCGGCACCACGCACCAGGCCTACAGTGCGCCTCAGCCGGCAGGAGTCTGCCGTCTGCACAGCGATGACTGAACTGCTCGTCTCCCCAGCGCCATCTGAGCCATCCGTCTCCCCAGCGCCATCTGAGCCATCCGTCTTCCCAGCGCCATCTGAGCCATCCGTCTGCCATGAGCCTGCAAAGCCGCCCGTCTGCCATGAGCCTGCAAAGCCGCCCGTCTGCCATGAGCCTACTGAGCCGTCCGCCAGACAGGAGCCGCTAGAGCCGCCAGCCAGACAGGAGCCGCTAGAGCCGTCCGTCAGACAGGATCTGCCAGAGCCGCCAACCAGACAGGATCTGCCAGAGCCGCCAACCAGACAGGATCTGCCAGAGCCGCCAACCAGACAGGATCTGCCAGAGCCGCCAACCAGACAGGATCTGCCAGAGCCGCCAACCAGACAGGATCTGCCAGAGCCGCCAACCAGACAGGATCTGCCAGAGCCGCCAACCAGACAGGATCTGCCAGAGCCGCCAACCAGACAGGATCTGCCAGAGCCGCCAACCAGACAGGATCTGCCAGAGCCGCCAACCAGACAGGATCTGCCAGAGCCGCCAACCAGACAGGATCTGCCAGAGCCGCCAACCAGACAGGATCTGCCAGAGCCGCCAACCAGACAGGATCTGCCAGAGCCGCCAACCAGACAGGATCTGCCAGATCAGTCAGCCAGCCATGAGCAGCCAGATCCGTCAGCCAGCCATGAGCAGCCAGATCCGTCAGCCAGCCATGAGCAGCCAGATCCGTCAGCCAGCCATGAGCAGCCAGATCCGTCAGCCAGCCATGAGCAGCCAGATCCGTCAGCTAGCCATGAGCAGCCAGATCCGTCAGCTAGCCATGAGCAGCCAGATCCGTCAGCCAGCCATGAGCAGCCAGATCCGTCAGCCAGCCATGAGCAGCCAGATCCGTCAGCCAGCCATGAGCAGCCAGATCCGTCAGCCAGCCATGAGCAGCCAGATCCGTCAGCCAGCCATGAGCAGCCAGATCCGTCAGCCAGCCATGAGCAGCCAGATCCGTCAGCCAGCCATGAGCAGCCAGATCCGTCAGCCAGCCATGAGCAGCCAGATCCGTCAGCCAGCCATGAGCAGCCAGATCCGTCAGCCAGCCATGAGCAGCCAGATCCGTCAGCTAGCCATGAGCAGCCAGATCCGTCAGCTAGCCATGAGCAGCCAGATCCGTCAGCTAGCCATGAGCAGCCAGATCCGTCAGCCAGCCATGAGCAGCCAGATCCGTCAGCCAGCCATGGGCCGTCCCTCAGTCCGGAGCTGCAGTCCCTCAGTCCGGAGCTGCAGTCCCTCAGTCCGGAGCTGCCATTCCTCAGTCCGGAGCTGCCATTCCTCAGTCCGGAGCTGCCATTCCTCAGTCCGGAGCTGCCATTCCTCAGTCCGGAGCTGCCATTCCTCAGTCTGGTGCTGCCCCTTACCCTGGTGCTGCCCCTTACCCTGGTGCTGCCCCTGACCCTGGTACTGCCCCTGACCCTGGTACTGCCCCTGACCCTGGTACTGCCCCTGACCCTGGTACTGCCCCTTACCCTGGTACTGGCCCTTAGTCCGGAGCTGTCCCTTAGTCCGGAACTGCCCCTTAATGCAATGGGGTTAATGTGGAGAGGGGTCATTTTGAAGAAGCTAAGGAGGTGGTTAGGGACTGTGGTGACGTGGGGACCACGACCAGAGCCGGAGCAGCCACCGTGGATGGAAGCCCACCCAGACCCTCCCCTAGACTGTGTAATGGTGCGCCCGGAGTTCGCACCTTAAGGGGGGGGTTATGTCACGCCCTGGCCTTAGTATTCTTTGTTTTCTTTATTATTTTAGTTAGGTCAGGGTGTGACATGGGGAATGTTTGTGTTTTGTTGGTTTTGGGTGTTTTTTATGGTAAAGGGTTTGTTGTATAGTATATGGGTTTGTGTGGAGTACATGTGTCTAGTGTTGTCTATGTATGTTTAGTGGTCTAGGAGAGTCTATGGTTACCTGAATGAGTTCCCAATTAGAGACAGCTGATTTCGGTTGTCTCTGATTGGGAGCCTTATTTAGGGTAGCCATAGGCTCTCATTGGTTGTGGGTAATTGTCTATGTCAGAACGTTTGTAGCCTGTGTGTGTAAGTGCACAACGTTATTTAGCTTCACGGTCGTTTGTTGTTTTTGTTCGTTTTGTTAAAGTGTTTCGTGTCGTGTTTATTTTTCGTCATCTTTAAAAAATAAAAGAAGATGGCTTATTTTCCAAGTGCTGCGTTTTGGTCCGTCAATCCACCACACGATCGTGACATATGCACAAAGTAGATGTCCTAACCGACTTGCCAAAACTATAGTTTGTTAACAATACATTTGTGGAGTGGTTGAAAAACAAGTTTTAATGACTCCAACCTAAGTGTATGTAAACTTCCGACATCAACTGTATGTAGAAAAGATAATGGACCAACAGTACATTCTGAAAGTATTCAGACCTCTTTTCAGACTTTTTCCACATTTTGTTACGTTACAGCCTTATTCTAAAATGGATAACATTTTTTTTTTCTCATTTTTTCCCTCACCAATCAACACACAATACCCCATAATGACAAAGCAAAAACAAGTTTTTTTGAAATGTTTACAAATGTATTAAAAATAAAAACTGAAGTATCACATTCACATAAGTTTTCAGTCCCTTTACTCAGGACTTTGTTGAAGCACCTTTGTCAGCGATTACAGCCTTGAGTCTTCTTGGGTATGACGGTACAAGCTTGACACATCTGTATTTGGGGAGTTTCTCTCATTCTTCTCTGCAGATCCACTCAAGCTCTTTCAGGTTGTATGTATTTTCAGGTCTCTATAGAGATGTATGATCTGGTTCAAGTACAGGCTCTGGCTGGGCCACTCAAGGATATTCAGAGTCTTGTCCCGAAGCCACTGCGTTCTCTTGGCTGTGTGCTTAGGGTCGTTGTCCTGTTGGAACGTGAACCTTCACCCCAGTCTGAGGCACTGAGCGCTCTGGAACAGGTTTTCATCAAGTATCTCTCTGTACTTTGCTCCGTTCATCTTTCCCTCGATCCTGACTAGACTCCCTTTCCCTGCTGCTGAAGAACATCCCCATGATGCTGCCACCACCATGCTTCATAGTAGGGATGGTGCCAGGTTTCCTCCAGACGTGACGCTTGTCATTCAGGCCAAAGAGTTCTATCTTGGTTTCATCAGACCAGAGAATCTTGTTTCTCATGGTCTGAGAGTCCTTTAGGTGCCTTTTGGCAAACTCCAAGCGGACTGTGATGTGCCTTTTACGGAGGAGTGGCTTCCATTTGGCCACTCTACCTTAAAGGTTTGATCGGTGGAGTGCTACAGAGATGGTTGTCCATCTGAAATGTTCTCCCATCTCCACAGACAAACATTGGAGCTCTGTCCATGGCCCTTCTCCCCCGATTGCTCAGTTTGGCCAGCTCTAGGAAGAGTCTTGGTGGTTCCAAACTTCTTCCACTGTGTTCTTGGGGACCTTCAAATGCTACACAACTTTTTTGGTACCCTTCCCCAGATCTGTGCCTCGACACAATCTTGTCTCTGAGCTCTACGGACAATTCCTTCGACCTCGTGGCTTGGTTATTCCTCTAACATGCACTGTCAACTGTGGGACCTTATGTATACACTGCACTGTAGGAGCAAGAAACACAATCATTTTGCTGCACCAGCTGTAACATCTGTTAATCTGTGTTTGCGACCAATTAACTTTGATTTGATTTGTGTGTTGGTGTGCACGCATGTGTGCTGCGTGCATGCGTATGTGGGTGCATACATGCGTGTTTCCCTCTCCGGGTATCTTGGGCTGCTCTACATTCCCCCAGCTTGTAGGGTGATTGGCAGGGTGATTAAGAACAAGTCCTTTCATCTCCTAGTGTCTCTCATACATTACTTACCCTCGCCAGCCGAACTGACAGTCAAATTAATGTGCAGAGGCACAAGCAAGCTGCCAGGGATAGTATGAGGGGGTGCTTTGAGTCTGTTACACCAACAAGGTGCACCATGAAATCTGAAGTGCACAGGCTCGATATCTGTCTGAGCATTGTCTCTCTCGGTACTGCTGATCTGTCGAAATCATCACAGTGACACGTTGAATTTGAATGGTTTAGATTAAGACTTCCCACCGTCGGCGTTGGTTGATGACTGGCTGACTAACGCGGCTATGCAAATGTTTTTTCTGTGGTGTAGCCTCGTTGAGTGCCTCACACCAACTCACGCTGCACTCAAACTGCCATTAACGGTGTACCTAGGAAGCATGGTCAGCCAAATGATGCTTGACTGCGCCACCCCCAGCACTCACTGATAAACACCCATCTCTCAAATGAGACCAATCCACAGATGGCTAGCTCTCGTGAACGCACCACCAAGTACTGCTTCACTCAATATAGAGTATTAGCTTATAAACTTATTTTCCATTTACCCCTTCGTAACCTCGTTGCATACTGCTTGTTGACTCGAGAGAGTCGTGATTTGCTCATTTGCTCACCTCTCCATTGGTAAGCTGAGGGGAATCTATCAACTGGAATGGGTCTAGCAACAAACTGCTGATAATGAAAGCTCTTGACGGCAAATATGAAGTGAAGTAAGCAGCCTCACAAACTTTATTTTTACCTTGGCCTACCGAGATTCTTTCCGTACAAATTGAATCCTGCATTTGGCCTGAGATGATCAGCCAAATAGAAGCCATTAAGATGCACTTGGAAGTTGAAAAGGAGGCGAACGAACGTGCGGGCCAGCTATCATGACCCCTATCACGAACCCTCTGTGACCCCTTCTTTCCCATTTAAATGAGAGGGGGTAGGTCGCGTATTTCCTGTGTACCTGACATTAGGGCTGGGTGATATGTCGAATTGATTTGTGTTCATGTTTTTGCGCGATATTTCAAATGGCTGCATTCATTTTCTGGAGTGTTTATGTCCGCCTGTTCTCATGCTGTCTTTTTGGTCTGGTCTTGTTCGCTCCTTCTGTGCTGTGCACCTTGCCATTTACACCAGAGATGTGTGTATAATGACGAGATGCTCATGTCTCTATGTCGTCCCAAAGGCGGGAAGGCAGGCGACAAGCTTACTGTAGGTTCAAAATACTAAATATAGAAATACATTGGGCTTAGCTAGCTAGCTCGATATGAGTAGCATGCTAGCTAGCCACACTGCCACACAGCTGTCAGTGCCATATTTGTTGATGTTTATCAACTCCACATGGAAATTCCCACAACCAATTCGTTAATATTTGTAAGTAGCAGTGGCGGTCAGTGCCATTTAAGTTGAGGGAGGACAATTCTTTTTTTTTAATCATGAGCATGGCCACATTTCTATTTCAGCATATTGGATGACTGCCTATCATATTCCATTCACCCAGCTCAAAGTAACTTTGATAGGTTTAGGCTTCTACATCATACTCAAATTTTCCCTATACACATCATGAGGTTGCTATTGTACAACCTAGCCGAGGACTGAAAGTTTACAACATACACTAATCAGTCAAAAGTTTTAGAACACCTACTCATTCAAGGGTTTTTCTTTATTTTTACTATTTTCTACACACAAAACTAATAAATAACACATATGGAATCATGTAGTAACCAAAAAAGTGTTAAATCAAAATATATGTCATGTTGTAGAAATGATTGGAGACAGGCGCAGGAATACGTAATAGGGGGTTTTAATACTCCACCCATAAATACAACATGCCATGAAAGGCACGGGGACGAAGCCCAAAACAAACATGTATACAAAAACACAGGGATGTAACCCAAACAAAAGAGCAAGGTTAAACCTTGAATAAATACACAGGACAAGACCCGTAATAACAATCCACGGGACGAGACCCGTAATAACAAGTGCACAACAATATACGGGACGAGACCCGTAATAACGAGTACACATTACGCGCAGCACGAAAGCCGAAACAACAAAGCACAGGTACTTACAAGACCAACGGACATGGGAACAATAATCAACCAGGACGATGGGGAACAGAGGGAACAATAATACTCATACTAGTCAGGGGGAATAGGAACCAGCTGTGCGTAATGAAACAGTTCAGTGATGGCTAGAGGCCGGCGACGTAGACCTCCAGAGCTGGTGCACGGAATGAGCAGCAGTACCGGGGGAATCCGTGACAATATATTTTATATTTTCAAATAGCCATCCTTTGCCTTGATGACCGCTTTGCACACTCTTGGCATTCTCTCAACCAGCTTCATGAGGTAGTCACCTGGAATGCATTTCAATTAACAGTTGTGCCTTAACCTCTCTAGGGTATGTGGGACGCTAACGTCTTTCATGCTACCCTTATCTAACTAGCTAGCTAAGCCCAATGTATTTCTATATGAGTATTTTGAACCTACAGTAAGCTTGTCGCCTGCCTTCCCGCCTTTAGAAGGACATAGAGAAATGAGCATCTCGTCATTATACACACATCTCTATAAAAATCAATCTTTCATGACACCAAATTAAAGCTACACATGTTGTGAATCCAGCCAACATGTATGATTTCAAAAAGGATTTACGGCGAAAGCACACCAAACGATTGTTAGGTCAGTACATAGCCACAGAAAAACACAGCCATTTTCCCAGCCAAAGATAGGAGTCACAAAAAGCAGAAATAGAGATAAAATGAATCACTAACCTTTGATGATCTTCATCAGATGACACTCATAGGACATCATGTTACACAATACATGTATGTTTTGTTCGATAATGTGCATATTTATATCCACAAATCTCAGTTTACATTGGCGCCATGTTCAGAAATGCCTCCAAAATATCCGGAGAAATTGCAGCGATCCACATCAAATAACATAAATACTCATCATAAACTTTGATGAAAGATACATGTTTTACATAGAATTAAAGATACACTTGTTCTTAATGCCACCGCTGTGTCAGATTTCAAAAAAACTTTACGGAAAGAGCAAACCATGCAATAATCTGAGACGGCGCTCAGATATAAACAAAATTTCTCCGCCATGTTGGAGTCAACAGAAATACGAAATTACATCATAAATATTCCCTTACCTTTGATGATCTTCATCAGAATGCACTCCCAGGAATCCTAGTTCCACAATAAATTGTTGTTTTGTTCGATAATGTCCATTAATTATGTCCAAGTAGCTACTTTTGCTAGCACGTTTAGTACACATGTCCAAACGCTCGCGCAGGTCCCGCATAACATCGGACCAAAACTTCAAAAAGTTATATTACAGGTCGAATAAACTTGTCAAACAAAGTAGAGAATCAATCTTCAGGATGTTGTTATCATAAATATTCAATAACGTTCCAACCGGAGAATTCCTTTTTGTCTACAGAAGTAATGGAACGCAAGGCGATATCATGTGGAATGCGCTTGACCAGGAACTGGCTCTCTGCCAGACCACTGACTGAAACACCTCCCATCCGGCTCAACATCACAGTAGAAACTTCATTCAATGTTCTACAGACTGTTGACATCTAGTGGAAGGCGTAGGAAGTGCAAACAGATCCATATCATACTGGGATTTGAATAGGCGATGAGTTGAAAATCGACCAGTCTCAGAATTCTCACTTCCTGTTTCGATTTTTTCTCAGGTTTTTGCCTGCCATATGAGTTCTGTTATACTCACAGACATCATTCATTACTATTTCTATCAAATAGTAATAATAATAGGCATATATTAGCATCTGGGACAGAGTAGGAGACAGTTCACTCTGGGCACGCTATTCATCCAAAGTGAAAATGCTGCCCCCTATCCTAGAGAAGTTAAAAGTTTATTTGTGGAATTTCCTTTTATAATGCGTTTGAACCAACCAGTTGTGTTGTGACAAGGGGGGGTATACAGAAGATAGCCCTATTTGGTAAAAGACCAAGTCCTTGTTATGGCAAGGACAGCTCAAATAAGCAAAGAGAAACAACAGTCCATCATTACTTTAAGACGGTGACCTTATGAAGGTCAGTCAATACGGAAAATTTCAAGAACTTTGAAAGTTTCTTCAAGTGCAGTCGCAAAAACCATCAAGCGCAATGATGAAACTGGCTCTTATGAGGACCGCCCCAGAAATGGAAGACCCAGAGTGACCTCTGCTCCAGAGGATAAGTTCATTAGAGTTACCAGCCTCAGAAATTGCAGCCCAAATAAATGCATCACAGAGTTCAAGTAACAAACACATCTCAGCATCAACTGTTCAGAGGAAACTGTGTGAATCAGGCCATGGTCGAATTGCTGCAAAGAAACCACTACTAAAGGACACCAATAATAAGAAGAGACTTGCTTGGGCCAAGAAACACGAGCAATGGACATTAGACCGGTGGAAATCTGTCCTTTGGTCTGGAATCCAAATTGCAGATTTTTGGCTCCAACTGCCTTGTCTTCGTGAGACGCGGTGTGTGTGAACGGATGATCTCCTCATGTCTATTTCCCACCGTAGAGCATGGAGAAGGAGGTGGGATGGTGCGGAGGTGCTTTGCTGGTGACACTCTCTCTCTGCACATGCTCTGAGGATGCAGCTAGGGATGCCGTCTGGGCCGGCAGCCTTGCGAGGGTTAACACGCTTAAAGGTCTTACTCACGTCGGCCACAGAGGAGAGCCCACAGTCCTTGGTAGCAGGTCGCGTCGGTGGCACTGTGTTATCCTCAAAGCGGGCGAAGAAGGTGTTTAGGTTGTCTGGAAGCAAGACGTCGATGTCTGCAACATGGCTGGTTTTCCCTTTGCAGTGAGTGATTGTCTGTAGACCCTGCCACATGAGCCGTTGAAATTCGACTCCATTTTGTCTCTATACTGACGTTTTGCCTGTTTGATTGCCTTATGGAGGGAATAACTACACTGTTTGAATTCGGCCAGATTCCCAGTCACCTTGCCTTGATTAAATGCGATGGTTCACGCTTTCAGTTTTGCGTGAATGCTGCCATCTATCCACTGTTTGTGATTAGGGTAGGCTTTAATAGTCATACAACATCTCCAAAACACTTCCTGATGTCAGTGTATTCGTCTATGTTGTTCTCGGAGGCTACCCGGAACACATCCCAGTCCGCGTGGTCAAACAATCTTGAAGCGTGAATTCTGATTGGTCTGACCAGACTTAAATTTATTTAATTATTTTTAATTTAAAAACAAATACAAGGGGGAATATACACGGCTGTGACTATAACCGAAGAGAATTCTCTTGAGGTAATACGGTTGGCATTTGATTGTGAGGTATTCTAGGTTGGGTGAACAAAAATACTTGAGTTCCTGTATGTTCTTACAATCAAGCCATGAGTAGTTAATCATGAAACATACACCCCCGCCCTTCTTCTTCCTGGAGAGATATTTATTCCTGTCTGCGTGATGAACTGAGAACCCAACTGGCTGTACGTACAGTATATCCCGAGAGAGCCATGTTTCCGTGAAACAGAGTATGCTACAATCCCTGATGTCTCTCTGGAAGGAAATCTTTGCTCTGAGCTCGTCAACTTTATTATTCAGAGACTGAACATTAGTGAGTAATATACTTGAAAGCAGTGGGTGTTATGCGCTCCTCCTGAATCAAACTAAAAGTCTGCTTCGAGTACCTCTTTTCCGTCAGTTGAGTTTTGGAACAGCTTCTGGGATCAGTTCAATTGTCCTGGAGGGTACGAACAAAGGATCCGGTTTGGGAAAGTCATATTCCTGGTCGAAATGCTGGTGAGTTACCACCGCTCTGATATCCAAAAGTTTTTCCCGGCTGTATGTAATAACACAAAACATTTACTGGGATAATAATGTAAGAAATAACACAAAAAAATAAAAAAATACTGCAAAGTTTCCTAAGAGCTTGAAGCACAGCAGCCCTATCTGTCGGTGCCATTTCCTCTATTAGAACTAAAGCGTTAGTAAACCTGCTACAATCATGCAGTACAGTGTACAGCAAGCAGTTTAGCAGTTACACTGGTGGGCCCCAGTGGCAATACATTAATAAAACTAAAAGCTTACCTTGACTTGAAAAAGTTCCAGTGTTGGATAGCCATAGCCAGCTAGCTAACATAGCATCCCTCTCTGTTTGAGCCAGATGTTTGAATAGGCTAAACTAGCTAGCTGCATTCGCTCGCTAAGTATGTGAAGTAAAAAAAATACAACGAAATATAGCTAGCTCTCTCTCTCGCTCTCTTGCTTCTCCTTTTTTGAAGAAATACATTTGTTCAACTATTGTCTTTCTCTTTGAGTCAGCTACTCACCACATTTGTGGCACTGCAGTGCTAGCTAGCTTTAGCTTATGCTTTCAGTACTAGATTAATTCTCAGATAATTTGTTTGGTTGTAATTATTCATTTTGTGAGGTGAATATATTTAGAATAGTTTTATCTAAAAAGGATAACTTTTTAAATATTTCACTATTTTCATATTTTTGAAATTCAATGAGGAGGATAATCCTTCCATTCATCCTCTGAGGAGCCTCCACTGATAAGTAGCCTTTGTCATTCTTCGGAGGTGGAACCTAAATGTGCATTTCCTCTAGGACAGGAAATTACATCTAAATAGTGGCAGCAACTTCCTCATGGGGGGGATCCTTTACAAGTGAAGGAGTGCAATGATCAATAGCTCAGTGTGAGATATTACATGTGGCAGTGCAATTTCCATCTCAGAGCCGAGAGCGCCCATCCAGTCCGGCATTTAATTTTCACTCATGATTGAAAAAGATTTATCTGTGTGCAGCAGGCAGGGCCATTGCTGTCAGATTAGCTTAGTGAAATTGGCACCTCTTCCCAGCAATCTGGTAAATATGGAACAGTTCATATGATCACACTATCGCTCGGCAGATGCAGAAAGACAAAGGCTTTTGTCATTTAAGCTGAGACAACTTCTGACATGTCCCCTGTCTTTGTCATGACGCTAAGATTTCCAATATGCTCAGCTGTTGTAAAAAAGGCTGGTAGGAGAGAGCAACATGAGAATGACAAACAGGGAAATACTGTTAAGTAAATAGTCTAAGAAGCCCATCTCGTCAGGTTTGGCTAGAGGCTTCTACTGACTTATCTTCAGGAACTTAAATTCACTTCAGACACGGGGAAAAGAGAAAAGAGTTGAAAAATTGAGCTAGCCACACAAAATACGACACAACAGCATCTTATTATCCACTAAATACCAGCAGATTAATTACGGTGACAGATGACTCGCTACTGGATCATTGATGCAGGAGCTCGTATGAGAGAAACACACAGGGACACAATTCTGCAGTAACCACGTAGATGTACCTTAGTAGTGCAGTTAATATGAGGCCGTTCATATCCAATTTGGTGAGTGACTTCATGGTGTTAGTCATATAGCAACTACATTTCAAATCAAATCAAATTTTGTTGGTCACATACACATGGTTAGCAGATGTTAATGCGAGTGTAGCGAAATGCTTGCGCTTCTAGTTCCGGCAGTGCTGTAATGTCTAACAAGTAATCTTACAATTTCGCAAACAACTACCGTATACATATTTGTATGGAGGTGTTTCCTATGGTTTGTTATTGGTAGCTTTGCGCCTCATGGGTCATTTCTGTCGTATCGTCATTGTTTATCGCTTTCGTTAAACACCTTTCCCCCCAGTTTTTTTTTTTCAGTTTTACTCCAAAAATTATTTGGCAGCTTTTGTTTCGCCATAAACACTTGTGTAAAGTTTCACCACTTTTCAGTGCAAAGGCTGTAGAATATTAAAATATGTTCAAGGAGGGAGGCAGATATGCAAATTATTTGTATCACCTCAAAAACACATAGACAAAGGTCAGTTCACTTCACTCTGCCATGACATTTTGACCACACAGTAGAGTATTAGTAGTATTCCATATCAATTCACAGAGCTGCCGTGCTTTTTATGTTCACCACCCCACAACTATGTTAATCTGTCACTGTAGCCTACCCCACAACACAAGATATTATTTATAGGTTTTATCTGTCATTAAATCATTTTTGCTCTACAAAGTCGCATATTTTAGCCATCTTTTTAACCATCTGCTGTGGTCAACTTGCCAATCATCTGGTATGATCATCAAAAGGTGTGAGGTGTTTGTTTGCGTGTTCATGCATGCGTGACTGCCTGTGTGTGTGAATTTGTATTCTTACCTGTATTAGCCTAGCGGGTTAGAGCGTTGGGCCAATACCTGAAAGGTCGCTGGTGTGAATACCTGAGGTGAAAACTGTTGATGTGCCCTTGAACAAGGCACTTAACCGTTATCTGCTCCATGGGCACCGCACTACTATGGCTGACCCTGTAAAAATGTCACTGCACCTACAGTACCAGTCAAAAGTTTGGATACACCTACTCATTCAAGGGTTTTTCTTTATTTTTGATTATTTTCTACATTGTAGAATAATAGTGAAGACATCAAAACTATGAAATAACACATGGAATCATGTAGTATGCAAAAAAGTGTTCAATCAAAATACATTTTATATTTGAGATACTTCAAAGTAGCCAATCTTTGCCTTGTTGACAGCTTTGCACACTCTTGGCATTCTCTCAACCAGCTTCATGAGGTAGTCACCTGGAATGCATTTCAATTAACACGTGTGCCTTGTTAAAAATTAATTAAGATAGCCCTATTTGGTAAATGACCAAGTCCATATTATGTCAAGAACAGCTCAAATAAGCAAAGAGAAATGACAGTCCGTCTTCACTTTAAGACATGAAGGTCAGTCAACACGGAACATTTTAAGAACTTTGAAAGTTGCTTCAAATGCAGTCGCAAAAACCATCAAGCGCTATGATGAATCTGGCTCTCATGAGGACCACCACAGGAAAGGAGGACCCAGAGTTACCTCTGTTGCAGTGGATAAGTTCATTAGAGTTACCAGCCTCAGAAATTGCAGCCCAAATAAATGCTTCACAGAGTTCAAGTAACTGACACATCTCAACATCAACTGTTCAGAGGAGACTGCGTGAATCAGGCCTTTATGGTCAAATTGCAGCAAAGAAACCACTACTAAAGGACACAATTAAGAAGAAGAGACTTGCTTGGGCCAAGAAACACGAGCAATGGACATTAGACCGGTAGAATATGTCCTTTGGTCTAGAGTCCAAATTGGAGATTTATGGTTCCAACCCCCTTGTCTTTGTGAGACGCAGACTAGGTGAACGGATGATCTCTGCATGTGTGGCTCCCACTGTGAAGCATGGAGAAGGAGGTGTGGGGGTGCTTTTCTGGTGACACTGTCTGTGATTTATTTTGAATTCAAGGCACACTTAACCATCATGGCTATCACAGAATTCTGCAGCGATACGCCATCCCATCTGGTTTGGGCTTAGTGGGACTATCATTTGTTTTTCAACAGGACAATGACACCAACACACATTCAGGCTGTGTAAGGGCTATTTGACCAAGAAGGAGAGTGATGGAGTCCTGCATCAGATGAGCTGGCCTCCACAATCACCCACAATCACCCAGGGATTAGTGACCTTGTCCTTGAGACATACACCCTGTTCTTCTCCCAAATCTCTAGTCAGGTCGGCACCAAGCTCAGACAGTCTGTGTTTATAATACCATAAAGACATATTGTCTTTACCCTAATTCTGACTAGGACTACACATTTATTGATTATGATGTTATACATTCTAATCACTTCCATACAATTATATGTTTCAGGGCGGAATATTCGAATGCATATCTGGGAACTCCAAGTCTGTTGAAAGGCATTCCAGGTGAAGCTGGTTGAGAGAATGCCAAGAGTGTGCAAAGCTGTCAACAAGGAAAAGGGTGGCTACTTTAAAGAATCTCAATTATAAAATATATTTTGATTTAACACTTTTTTGCTTACTACATGATTCCATGTGTGTTATTCCATCGTTTTGATATCTTCACTATAATTCTACAATGTAGAAAATAGTATAGAATAAAGAAAAACTATTGAGTGAGTAGTTGTGTCCAAACATTTGACTGGTACAGTAGGTGCAGTGAAATGTTTGATAGGGTCAGCCATAGTAGTACGATGCCACAGGAGCAAATAATGGTTAAGTGCCCTTTTCAGGGCACATCAGTTTTTGCACCGGAAGTAATGCTATTATAGAAAAACTAGCTCACAAAGATATTTCTAATTTCTCAAAATAGAAGCCCTGAGGTGAGGTGATTTACCTCAGAGAGGCAACTTATTGGGTAGCCAGCCGATCCGACCCGCTTGCTTACTAGGGTCGGACAGACTTCCTCTGTAGATTAAGACACCACAGAGCTGGCTCAAAATATGTATCGGAAAACATACCTCAATGCAGGGATAAGAAATGCATTGTACTCAGAATTGTCCCATTATCCCAACTGTTGCAGTATTGGGTTATGGTATGGGCAGGCATAAGCCCACCCACTTAGGAGGCCAGCCAATAAAAATGCATTTTCCCCCACAATGAGTCCCCACCTCAGACAATCCCGCAGGTGAAGAAGCCGGATGTGGATGTTCTGGGCAGGTGTGGTTACACGCGGTCTGCGGTTGTGAGGCCGGTTGGACGTACTGCCAAATTCTCTAAAACTATGTTGGAGGAGGCTTATGGTAGAGAAATGAACATGACATTTTCTGGAAACAGCTCTGTTGGACATTCCGGCAGTCAGCATGCCAATTGCACGCTCCCTCAAAACTTGAAACATCTGTGGCATTGTGTTGTGTGACAAAACTGCACATTTGTGACCGACCGGCTCGATCCGGTCTTATGTATAAAAATGTGAAATTATGTATTTTACATTGCATAAAAGTAGACTCAGAACTAGAAAATTGTATATCATACACTACAGTTGAGGAAAAATGGGAAAATAATTCTGCTTTGAAAGTTGATAAACTTGTAACCTCACTTTTGAGAAAATGTCACACATATTTTGGTAAACCTACTGGAGAGCCCCTCTGTCTACACCCATTCAGGGTGTTCACACCCTCTTAAGCCTTAGCCCCGCCCATCTCTTTAAGGGTCCACGTGTGAGGCCATGTACTAAACAATCAAAGATTTCAAGACTAAAGGTTGTGGTTATACTATGTCTATCAACAGTTGTCACAGTGACATCATGAACATTCTATTGTCGTCCGACATCAATCAATGAAATGTATTTATAAAGCCCTTTTTACATCAGCTGATGTCACAAAGTGCTATACAGAAACCCAGCTTAAAACCCCAAACAGCAAGCAATGCAGATGTAGAAGCACGGTGGCTAGGAAAAACTCCCTAGAAAGGCAGGAACCTAGGAAGAAACCTAGAAAGGAACCATGCTATGAGGGGTGGCCAGTCCTCTTCTGGCTGTGCCGAGTGAATATTATAAAAGTACATGGCCAAGATGTTCAAACGTTCATAGATGACCAGCAGGGTCAAATAATAATAATCACAGTGGTTGTAGAGGGTGTAACAGGTCAGCACCTCAGGAGTAAATGTCAGCGGCTTTTCATAGCCGATCATTCAGAGTTAGAGACAGCAAGGGCTGTAGTTAGAGAGAGTCAAAACCAGCAGGTCCGGAACAAGGTAGCACATGCGGTGAACAGGTCAGGGTTCCATAGCCGCAGGCAGAACAGTTGAAACTGGAGCAGCAGCACGACCAGGTGGACTGGGGACAGCAAGGAGTCATCAGGCCAGGTAGTCCTGAGGCATGGTCCTAGGGCTCAGGTTCTCCGAGAGTAGAGAAAGAGAGAGAGAATTAGCATACTTAAATTCACACAGGACACCGGATAAGACAGGAGAAATACTCCAGATATAACAGACTGACCCTAGCCCCCGACACAAACTATTGCAGCATAAAAACTTGTCGTTATGAAAAATTATTAACACAAGAACTACAGGCTGGTCCAAAATAGGTGATCCAAAATAGCATAACTAGTGTATTTTAAATCATGTCAATCTAGCAAACCAGGCAACAAAATGCAACTTTCTAAACAATGTTTTGGTTCATTTCTAGCTTGTTAGCTAGCTAATGTTAAGTTAGCTGGCTAGCCAGTTCAAACAAGGACTATGTCATATAGCTGACAACATCTTCACTTTGCATCATTTGTCTTCATTACTACAGGAAAATAAACTCACAACAATATCATTATTTACAAGTTAATGACAAGACAATTACAGAAAATAGCTTATGATTGTGATTGTGACGAAATAAAAGCAAGGCATTCTACCGGAAAATTGTAGAACTTGGACACTGTCTCGTTGGCCTAACGTTATATCCTAATTTGACTTTGGTGCAGGTCATGTTCTTCACATTACCGTCTCTGGTAAACACATACTATATCAAATAATATCTATGATTATTTGTCACATGCACATGATACAGAAGGTGTAGTGAAATGGTTACTTGCATAGTGGAGACTTTTGTTTAGATATGTAGCTAGCTAAACAATGAACCATAATCCCAGCTCATAACTTTACTACCCTGCATGAATTTGTATGTAGCTAACCAACCAGGTTCAATGTTAGCTAGCTGACATTAGGCAATAACTAGCAATGCAAATGGCTCTGAGATACAAATAATATTACTACACAGATCATACACGTAACGTTAGCTAGCGAGCCAATCAGATAATGTTAGCTAGCTAGCTAACGGTATGCTTTAACTTTAAATGTAAAACGACTTTCTGACAAATTAGAAATGTTTCATATCTGAAAATGTAGCTAGCTAGATTATTTTACTTGTCACGGATGCTATGGTTGCCCTTAGTTTGAAGATGTAATCCGGAGAAAGGTGTTCTTTGACTTCCTCTGCTTATTTGCAGTCAAACACCAGACTTTTCTCCATCTCCTTAGCTATCATACTCGAATTACACCGTGCATTCCACTGACTTCAAAACTCAGTCCTCCAGAAAGTGGAGAGCAACACTTTTTGCAGTTCTACCACAGTGGAACAACAATTTAAAAAAATCTTTGGTTCTACTATGTGATACCTTTTAAAAGAAAAGTGCGTTATAAAGGATTACCTACACATCCTGACCAGCTCATGTTAAAGACAAAAGGGTGCTACATTGCAGACCAATTCAAACTCATCTCTCGGCATGTCCAGCCCATCCATTATTTCAGCCAATCATGGCTAGCGGGAAAATTCCTGTCTTTTTCCATGGCTAAAACAACTAGGCTCGTAATTTAACAGTTGTATTCGTATTTACAGATGACGTACACGTTTGTTATCAAGGCACATGTTCCAAAAGGCATTTCTGCATTTTGATTTTCTTTTTCTTTTTTTTAAGTTTAAGTTCGAATGGCTCTTCTGTGAAGTAGTGACGCACGACATATGCCTAGTTTTCTTGAAACGAGTCACATATACTAATTGATAACAAAAACATTATTTTGGGGATTTTTAAAAATTTTGAAATGGTATAGGCTTTGTAAATGATAACATAAATAGAACTGGTGGAATTATCTCAGACATGCAGTTAACACAAATGTATGGACATTTCTGCTCTATCCAAAATTACAACCAACTGATTGCAGCCCTACCGCAAAGATGGAGGAGGCAAGTGGAAGGGGGAGAAGGTAAGGTGTTCCAGTTTCCGCCAATATCCAGCAACTTCGCAGAGCCATTGAAAAGGAGTGGGACAACATTCCACAGGCCACAATCAACAGCCTGATCAACTCTATGCGAAGGAGATGTGTCGCTCTGCGTGAGGCAAATGGTGGTCACATCAGAGACCGGTTTTCTGATCCATGCCCCTACCAAGTCATGTGAAATCCATAGATTAGGGCCTAATGAATATATTTCAATTGACTGATTACCTTATGTGAATTGTAACTCTTTGAAGTTGTTACATGTTGCGTTTTTATATTTTTGTTCAGTATAGATAACCCAATGTGTCGTGTAAAAACAATCCAACTCAATGCGTTGGGTTAAAATACCCACAATGCTAGGTAGGTGCTATAATGACCCATGGTTGGGTTATTTTTAACCCGTTTGTTTTTAGTGAGGTATAATCAATGCTATTATGTTTGGGAAGTCATTAATCAAGGCTATAGCATCATCTTACAATAAAAGCCTCATAAGAACCATGCTATTCCCTTTTTCATCTTGACTGCCAACCACTCTAAACTCATCTCTATTCGAGTCGTGTGTGCTCCTTCACCATGTCCTTGCCTAGCTTGCATTTTTCTCCATCTCTGTTGAAAGGCAACAGGGCTTGCCTTTTGAAAGAGAGGAAAGACTTCTCGGGAGGAAGAGATGACAGTAAAGCACATCACCTTCTGAAAGAGTAAAAAAACTTGCCGACCTTGGGAGAGATCCCAGTGTGTTAAAGTAAGAGTCTTGTCGAACTATATCCTCACAGTTTTCTTTGCTATATCCTCCCCCCTGGGACTAAAAGACACAGAAATGACAAGGTGTAGCCTCTGATTTATTGAAGGTGTGCCAATCTATCTCTGGCTAGTCTCTGGCTAATGGGAGTGGGCGGTAATGGGGGTAGAGGTAGAATCAAAGCTTGTGTTACTACCGGGCCAGTCTGGCACAGCTGTAAATCACTTTAATGCTATGTGACTGCTGGCAGAGTTGTCTGAAAAGCAGATACCAAAAGCAGGGTTCCAACAGTCCCCTGACTGTTTCCACATATCTGCCCACCACAACTAGGTGGTGTTCAGTAGGGAGAAAAAGTTTTGAAATGAAGTGAAATGGGGAGGTGCTACATGACCTTATCTAATATTAAACACCAATTTTGTTTTCCGTTGCAAAACATTTTTCTACAGTTTGCCTACTGAACATGACCCAGGTCTAGTGCAGGCAGGCATGTCGTAAGGACTGTGTCCACGCAAGGGAGTGAAATAAAGGCCGTAGGATAGTACATAAGACACATGAAAGAATGCCAGTGTTAGTTCTCCTCAAGACGTTGCCCTATTGGTCAGAGATCCATACTGAACAAAAATATCAATGCAACATGTTTAGTGTTGGTCCAGTGTTTTATGAGCTGAAATAAAAGGTCCCAGAAATGTTCCGTACACACAAAATGGTAATTTCTCTCAACTTTTGTGCAAAAATGTGTTTACTTCCATGTTAGTGAACATTTCTTCTTTACCAGGTGTGGCATCTCAAGATGCTGATTAAACAGCATGATCATTACACAGGTGCACCTTGTGCTGGGGACAATAAAAGGCCACTATTTGAGTTTTAACTATAATATTTGTTCTGTCTTGTCTGGTGGATTAAACTGAAATTGCAACCAGCTTTCTATGACTTGTTTTAAAAATAGCGATATTTTGGAGACGATTTAATGTTCAAATAACCGAAAGTGAGAGGTTGTAATATGAATAAAGGGGAAAAGGCCATTCTTGAACAAAGGGTGAGCCATTCTTACTAATCTGTTAGAGAACCAGTTCGGATTTAAGTATAGTTTTTGTCTGACTGAAGCCTTTAGTGAGAGGTCCAATGCTTTAATATTTAACCATTTATGCCCTCCGAATTCATATTCATTATATAAATAGGCCCCCTTAATTTTGTCTGGCTTGCCTTTCCAAATAAAGTGGAATATTTTTTGCTCATATACAGTGCATGTGGAAATTATTCAGACCCCTTCCCCTTCAACATTTTGTTATGTTACAGCCTTATTCTAAAATGGATAAAATTAATACTTTTCCTCATCAATCTACACACAATACCTCATAATGACAAAGTGAAAACAGTTTTTAGAAAATGTGGCACATTTATAAAAAAAACTAAACAGAAATACCTTATTTACATAAGTATTCAGAACCTTTGCTATGAGACTCGAAATTGAGCTCAGGTGCATCCTGTTTCCATTGATCCTTCTTGAGACTTTTCTACAACTTGGAGTCCACCTGTGTTAAATTCAATTGATTGGACATGATTTGGAAAGGCACACACCTGTCTTTATAAGGTCCCACAGTTGACAGTGCATGTCAGAGAAAAAATCAAGCAATGTGGTTGAAGGAATTGTCCGTAGAGCTCAGAGACAGGATTGTGTCGAGGCACAGATCTGGGGAAGGGTACCCAAAAATGTCTGCAGCATTGAAGGTCCCCAAGAACACAGTGGCCTCCATCATTCTTAAATAGAAGAAGTTTGGAACCACCAAGACTTTCTAGAGCTGGCCACCCGGCCAAACCGAGCAATCGGTGGAGAAGGGCCTTGGTCAGGGAGGTGACCAAGAACTGGATGTACACACTGACAGAGCTTAGTAAAAGAGATAGGAGTCAAGGCAACAAAATAACCAATGCAGTAACAACCAATGCAAAGTAATTAATACATTTCAATGCAATAACAACCAATGGAATGCAATTCATACATTTCAAAATGTTTAATGCTAGCTAAGTTAGCTAGCTGGTTTCTGAAAGTGGGAGTAACATTTATTTAATTGTAATTTTGTCAACAATCTACACAAAATACTCTATCAAAGTGGAAGATTTTTTAGATATTTTTTTAAAGATTATTAAAAAATGTAATAACAAAAATACACTGCTCAAAAAAATAAAGGGAACACTTAACTTGTTAAGGCTGGGGGCGCTGTTGTCACTATTTATGCTAATCGTGTAATTCTTGAAACGGCTTCCCACAAAATTCTTGATCGTACAATATGCATATTCTTATTATTATTGGATAGAAAACAGTCTATAGTTTCTATAGGAGTTGAAATTTTGTCTCTAAGTGGAACAGAACCCATTCTACAGCAATTTCCCTGACATGGAGTCAGATTTCAGAAATGTTTGCCCCTGATCTGGAGTCAGTTAAAAGGCCACTGTTATTGCTATGAGTATACGGACACTGCTTACGTCTTCCCCTGGATGCTTTTACGTGATGACGATTTGAATGGGATCGATTGCGCGTTCACAGGCACTATAAATTAAAAAACCCTGTAGCTAGCAACTCTTTTCTTGGTGCGTCATGCGCGTGGAGGACACCGACCCGCACCTGTTCCAAGCATTAGTGTTGGGAGTAATCTTTCTCCGGTCATGTTAAGACTCGTTATAGGAGTTAAAAACATCATAAGGTAGTTCATTTAAAGCGTTTTATAGCAATTTATATCCGTTTAGTGCGATTTTGGGACATTTATTTCTGAAACGCTGTGAATCGCTGGGCACGCTTCCAGTTCATCCCGAACGCAGTTGGCATTTCCACATGGCAAGAGGACAGCTTTCCACCAAAAGACGATTAGACCCAAGAAAGGATCCTTTGCCCAAGATACTGATGGAAGAACAGCTCAAAGTAGGACATTTCTATTATGATAAATCGTGTTTCTGTCGAAAAATGTTAGTGGCTTAGGACGCCATGTTTTTTGACGTAGCTTCGCTTGGCGCAAACTGTATTGAAAAGTAAGGATAATTTAAAAAATGTAATTCCGCGATTGTATTAAGAATTAAATTGTCTATCAATCGCTGTCCACCCTATATTTTTTAGTCACGTTTAAGGGTATTTATGTATAAGAGTAGATCACTGTCTAATATGGCGCACCAACATTTTCTCACCAGCTGGGCTACTTTTGTCATTGTGTAACCATGATTTTGGTGGCTAAATATGCACATTTTCGAACAAACTGTATATGTATGTTGTAATGTGATGTTACAGGGGTGTCATCTGAAGAATTCTGAGAAGGTTAGTGAAAAAAATAATATATTTTGGCGATGTTTACGTTATCGCTCTCTTTGGCTAGAATCAATGCTGGGCTGCTATGTGCTATGTGCTATGCTAATATAACGATTTATTGTGTTTTCGCTGTAAGACACTTAGAAAATCTGAAATATTGTCTGTATTCACAGGATCTGTGTCTTTCGATTAGTGTATGCTGTGTATTTTTACGAAATGTTTGATGATTAGTAGTTAGGTAAACACGTTGCTCATTGTAATTATTCTAGTCCATTTGTGACGGTGGGTGCAATTGTAAACTATGCCAGCTACCTGAAATATGCACATTTTTCTAACAAAACCTATCCCATACCATAAATATGTTATCAGACTGTCATCTGATGAGTTTTTTTCTTGGTTAGGGGCTATAAATATCTTAGTTTAGCCGAATTGGTGATAGCTACTGGTGTTGGTGGACAAATAAAAGATGGTGGATTATGCTAATGTGTTTTTAGCTAATAGATTTACATCTTTACATATTGTGTCTTCCCTGTAAAACATTTTAAAAATCGGACATGTTGGCTGGATTCACAAGATCTGTGTCTTTCATTAGCTGTATTGGACTTTAATGTGTGAAAGTTAAATATTTAAAAAAAATATTTTTTTTCAATTTCGCGGCACTGGTTTTTCAGTGGGGGTGGGGGGGGAGTGCCGCTAGCGGCACCCTCATCCTAGACAGGTTAAACAACACAATGTAACTCCAAGTCAATCACACTTCTGTGAAATCAAACTGTCCACTTAGGAAGCAACACTGATTGACAATAAATTTCACATGCTGTTGTGCAAATGGAATAGACAAAAGGTGGAAATTATAGGCAATTAGCAAGACACCCCCCAAAACAGGAGTGATTCTGCAGGTGGTGACCACAGACCACTTCTCAGTTCCTATGCTTCCTGGCTGATGTTTTGGTCACTTTTGAATGCTGGCGGTGCTCTCACTCTAGTGGTAGCATGAGACGGAGTCTACAACCCACACATGTGGCTCAGGTAGTGCAGTTCATCCAGGATGGCACATCAATGCGAACTGTGGCAAAAGGGTTCGCTGTGTCTGTCAGCGTAGTGTTCAGAGCATGCAGGCGCTACCAGGAGACAGGCCAGTACATCAGGAGACGTGGAGGAGGCCGTAGGAGGGCAACAACCCAGCAGCAGGACCGGTACCTCCACCTTAGTGCAAGGAGGTGCACTGCCAGAGCCCTGCAAAATGACCTCCAGCAGGCCACAAATGTGCATGTGTCAGCATATGGTCTCACAAGGGGTCTGAGGATCAAGGACCCCCCCCCCCCCCCATATTACTTTAGTGCCTTGTTGCATACAAGATACATGTTTTGGAATATTTGTATTCAGTATATTTGTATTCTTCTATTCACTCTGTCATTTATGTACTACGTTATTGATCCGTCCTCAGTTTTCTCCCGTTACAGCCATTGAACTTTGTAGCTATTTTAAAATCACCAAATGCCTCATGGTAACATCCCTGAGCAGTGTCATTCATGTCCTGCAGCTCAGTTCAGAAGGACGACTATATTTGATGTGTCTGGGTGATTTAATACATAAGCCACAGCATAATTATTAACTTGACCATGCTTAAAGAGATAGTCAATGTCGGATTTGTTATTGTTACGCATCTACCATATATTATTGTAAGGACGACGCCAGGACAGCGGAGTCAATCACCACCTTCCGGAGACACCTGAAACCCCACCTCTTTAAGGAATACCTAGGATAGGATAAAGTAATCCTTCTAACCCCCCTCCCCCCTTAAAAGATTTAGATGCACTATTGCACTATTGTAAAGTGGCTGTTCCACTGGATATCATAAGGTGAATGCACCAATTTGTAAGTCACTCTGGAAAAGAGCGTCTGCTAAATGACTTAAATGTAAATGTTAAATGTACCAATTACTGCCCGTTTGAAAAGAGGACAAGTTAGTCATTCATAAGTAATGTCATCCCCTATTATTCCACACAGTGTCACGTTCCTGACCGGTTGTCTGTTATTTTGTATGTGTTAGTCGGTCAGGGCGTGAGTTTGGGTGGGCAGTCTATGTTATGTGTTTCTATGTTTGTTTAAGGGTGACCTGATATGGCTCTCAATTAGAGGCAGGTGTTTTTCATTTCCTCTGATTGAGAGTCATATTAAGGTAGGTGTTTTCACACTGTTTGTTTGTGGGTGGTTGTCTCCTGTGTCAGTGTTTGTCGCGCCACACGGGACTGTCTCGGTTTATGTAGTCTGTTCCTGTTCGTGAGTTCTTCGTGTTTTATGTAAGTTCCATGTCCAGGTCTGTCTACTCCGTTTTGTTATTTTGTTAATTATTCAAGTGTTTTCGTTTCGTGTTTTTTCGTCTTGTTTCAATAAATATTATGTCATATTCAAACGCTGCGTTTTGGTCGAATCCCTGCTCCTCCTCTTCGGATACAGAAGAGGAGGAGAACCGTTACACACAGAGTGAGTCCATGTAACTTATTATGTGATTTCTACCGATTTCTACTTCTACCGACTCAGAAACCCGGATCCGGGAGCACCCCCCACCTCCCCCACCAGTAAAAAAGCTGAATAGCATAGCTAGCATAGCGTCACAATTAAATAGTAGCATCTAAATATCATTCAATCACAAGTCCAAGTCACCAAATGAAAGATACAGATCTTGTGATTCAAGCCATCATCTCTGATTTGTAAAATGTTTTACAGGGAAGACATTATGTAAATCTATTAGCTAACCACGTTAGCAAAAATCACCATTTTTCTTTGTCCACCATTTTTTCTCAACACCAGTAGCTATCACCAATTCGGCCAAATAAAGATATTGATAGCCACTAACCAAGAAAAAACCTCATCAGATGACAGTCTGATAACATATTTATTGTATAGGATAGGTTTTGTTAGAAAAATGTGCATATTTCAGGTAGAAATCATAGTTTACAATTGCACCCACCATCACAACTCGACTAGAATAAATACAGAGAGCAACGTGTATTACCTAATTACTAATCATAAAACATTTCTTAAAAATACACAGCGTACACTAATTGAAAGACACAGATCCTGTGAATCCAGACAATATTTCAGATTTTCTAAGCGTCTTACAGCGAAAACACAATAAATCGTTATATTAGCATAGCACATGTGCAAACATTACCCCAGCATTGATTCACGGCAAAAAGAGCGATAGCATTATCACCACCAAAATGTATAATTTTTTTCACTAACCTTCTCAGAATTCTTCAGATGACACTCCTGTAACATCATATTACAACATACATATAGAGTTTGTTCGAAAATGTGGATATTTAGCCACCAAAATTGTGGTTAGACAATGAGAAAAGTAGCCAAGCTGGTCAGAAAATGTTGGGCGCCATATTGGACAGTGATCTAGTCTTATACATAAATACTCATAAACTTGACAAAAAAATACAGGGTGGACAGCGATTGATAGACAATTTAATTCTTAATGCAATCGCTGAATTACATTTTTTTAATTATCCTTACTTTTCAATACAGGTTGCGCCAAAGCGAAGCTACACCAAAGAAAATGGCGGCATAAGCGTTTAACATTTTTCGACAGAAACACGATTTATCATCATAAATAGTTCTTACTATGAGCTGTTCTTCCATCAGAATCTTGGGCAATGAATCCTTTCTCCGGTCTAATCGTCTTTTGGTCGAAAGATGTCCTCTTGTCCCGTCGAAATGGCCACTAACGTTCACCATGCACTCAAAGTGCCCAGCTCCTCGAAGTGCGTCACACAGAAATGCCATAAAATCGCCCTAAATGGATATAAATTGCTATAAAACGGTTCAAATTAACTACCTTATGATGTTTTTAACACCTATAACGAGTAAAAACATGACCGGAGAAATATTACTGGCTAAACAACAGCTTGGAAGGAGGCAAGTCCGATGTCCATCGTGCGTCAGGCGCAGAGACGAAAATAAATGTACTTCCGGTCATTGGTGTTTTATACAGGCCCTGATTGCGCAATCGACTCCATTCAAAGCGTCACCACGTACTGACATCTAGAGGAAGACGTAGGCAGTGTTTGTTTCTCCATAGCATTTACAGGGACATTACAACTGACCTGGGAACAGGGGCCAAGATTTCTGAAATCTCACTCCCTGTCATGAAAAGTGCTGTAGAAGGAGTTCTGTTTCACTCAGAGACAAAATTCCAACGGCTATAGAAACTAGAGAGTGTTTTCTATCCAATAATAATAATAATATGCATATTGTACGAGCAAGAATTGAGTACTAGGCAGTTTAATCTGGAGACCGATTTATGCTAAGTCGAAACAGCACCCCCTATATTCGCAAGAAGTTATTAAGCAGCATTTTACTCCTGAACTAACTAGGCTTGTCTAAACAAATGGGCTGAATACCTATGCAACAATTATACTGTATTTTAGTTATGAATGTTTTATTTATCTTTAAAGAAATAAAATTTTTCTTCCACTTTAACATTAGACTATTTTATGCATGAGTGTTGACAACATATTACAAATCCATTTTAATGTCACTTTGTAACACTGAATACCTTTGCAAGGCTCTGTATCTTGCTAGAAATAACAATTGAGGTAGATATGTAATGTAGCTAAACAAGTATCTAATTTAAAAAGACAATAAATACATGTTAACTTACCCATTTTACCACTGTCCAGTGGCACCGCAAAAGATATGCAGATCAGCGAATCCATTTGCTTGTCTATCACGGTTTATGCCGGTATCATATTGCATCAGAGAAACACTCCCTTTCCACCAACCGTCAATCATTACATTACTCCATGTTTGAAACGTATGTTGCCTATCTAGTCTAGACCAGAGCCATCTAAATAGATGGCTCTGGTCTAGTGCTTCCTGTTGAACATTCCTCTCCTCCCTGTTTCTCCGGTGTCGCTGATGTATAGAGCGTCACTATGCTCCACTCACTTTGACACACACACACACACACACACACACACACACACACACACACACACACACACACACACACACACACACACACACACACACACACACACACACACACACACACACACACACACACACACACACAACCTACCTGCCTTGGTGTGTAAAGACAGAGCTGTGATGTTGTATCCTAAACGGCTGTTGCTCACCTGCATCCGAAATCAACATTCAATCATTGAGCAGTTTCTGTGTCTCCTGTTATTTTTTGTACTCGGATGTCATCGATTGGTCTCCATAGAGTTTATTTGCTAAAACAGGCTTTAAGATGTGAATAGGTCGGACATCGACAGGTTGGTATTTATGCCCTTTTGTGTTTGGGGGCGGTGGGGCGTGGTCGACTTATGGCATAAGCTAGTTGTAGGTGGAGGCTGTCCGTCTACAAGCTCAGGTGTGTGTGTGTGTCTGCAGGCGTGTGCACGTACAGTACTGGATGTGCATACACAGTGTACAAAACATTAGGAACACCTTCCTAATATTCAGTTGCACCCCCTTTTTTTTGCCCACAGCACAGCCTCAATTCGTCGGGCCATGGACTCTACAAGATGTCGAAAGCATTCCACAGGGATGCTGGCCCCTGTGGACTCCAATGCTTCCCACAGTTGTGTCAAGTTGACTGGATGTCCTTTGGGTGGCGGACCATTCACGATTCACGCAGGAAACTGTTGAGCGTGAAAAACCCTGCAGCGTTGCAGTTCTTGACACACTCAAACCAATGTGCCTGGCACCTACTACCATACCCCGTTGAAGGCACTTCAATCTTTTGTCTTGCCCATTCACCATCTGAAGGGCACGCATATACAATCCATGTCTCAATTGTCTCGAGGCTTAAAAATCCTTCTTTAACCGTTCTCCTCCACTTCATCTACACTGATTTGAAGTGGATTTAACAAGTGACATCAATAAGGGATCGACGCTTTCTCCCGGATTCACACTTAGTCAGTCAATGTCATGAAAAGAGCAGGTGTTCCCAAAGTTTTGTACACTCAGTGTGTGGCGTTAGTGTGTGCCTGCCGTGTGTGCGCTTGCACACTTGCAGGTGTTTTGTTTGGAGGTACCGTGTCATCTCAGTGACAGATTGTACCACAGGCTACTCACTTACCCACCCCTTTATCAACTTGTCGCCCTCTCTTTTTCATTAATGTCCGTTTCTATACCTTCATCATCATCCATCTCCGGCGTTATATCTTATCAGATGTGGTCATTAGCTCATTAGCACTATCCTGACTTAATTTACATATTTTTAGGAATTTCCCGGAGATGGATTGGCATGAGATGAATTGGTGTCAAGAGCTGGACAAATAAAGAGGTTTCTTTTAGTCTATTACTGGACTTTTGTGAGTGAAAGGAGAGTGACCTCATCATCATTGATTCTTACTTGATTCATTATTAAAAAGATAACCCATTTGTAGCCTATTCTGTGTGAAATTGATTGATGATAATGATCACACACAGTATGTTTGGCAGTATAGGCTAGTTAAAAAAAAAAGTATTATTGATTAATAATTGATTAAAGTAGGGATTTAGAACAGACGCTCTAACTTTTAATGTAGATGACACTGAGAATGTCATTGTGTGATTTTAAAACCTGACGTTGTGCCCTGAAATATGAGCAGCTTTATCCACTTTAATCCAATCTGATGGTCATACAGAGGATTGGATGTTGTCCAACTTCTGTTATTAATGGAGGGGCTAGAATGACATCTTCAAAGGCGTGAGAGAGAGCTGTGACCACCTTGTCCCCATTAAGGATTTATCAGACCACTTTTTAAAATGAACACTTTTAATTGTTCAGACTTAATGCAAATGCCGCTATAAAGGATGTCAAATTACCCCAATTTTACATGTAATTATGACATCACTTAAGTCCAACTGCTTAATATCTACACTCCCTCTGTATTTATTTAGACAGTGAAGCTAAACCATAAGTAGTATTTGGTCCCATATTCTGAGCACGCAATGACTACATCAACCTAGTGACTCTACACACTTGGTGGATGCATTTTCAGTTTGTTTTGGATTATGTTTTGCACAATATAAACTGAATGGTGACTAATGTGTTGTCATTTTGTAGTCACTTTTATTGTAAATAAGAATAGAAGTTGTTTCTGATCATGGATAATCGTGAATAATGATGAATGAGAAAGTTATAGAAAAGTTACTTATTTACATAAGTATTCAGACCCTTTGCTATGAGACTCGAAATTGAGCTCAAGTTCATCCTGGTTCCATTGATCATCCTTGAGATGTTTCTACAACTTTATTGTCCTTCTGGAAGGTTCTCCCATCTCCACAGAGGAACTCTGGAGCTCTGTCAGAGTGACCATCCAGTTCTTGGTCACCTCCCTGACCAAGGCCCTTCTCCCCCGATTGTCCACCTGTGGGAAATTCAATTGATTGGGAAATGATTTGGAAAGGCACACACCTGTCTATACAGTTGCAATGCATGTCAGAGCAAAAACCAAGCCATGAGGTCGAAGGAATTGTCCGTAGAGCTCTGAGACAGGGTTGTGTCGAGGCACAGCTCTGGGGAAGGGTACCAAAACATGTCTGCAGCATTGAAGGTCCCCAAGAACACAGTGGCCCCCATCATTCTTAAATGGAAGAAGCTTGCAATCACCAATCAGGGGAGAAGGGCCTTGATCAGGGAGGTGACCAAGAACCAGATGGTCACTCTGACAGAGCTCCAGAGTTCCTCTGTGGAGATGGGAGAACCTTCCAGAAGGACAACCATCTCTGCAGCACTCCACCAGTCAGGCCTTTATGGTAGACTGGCCAGACAGAAGCCACTCCTCAGTAAAAGGCACATGACAGCCCGCTTGGAGTTTGCCAAAAGGCACCTAAAGGACTCTCAGACCATGAAAAACAAGATTCTCTGGTCTGATGAAACCAAGATTGAACTCTTTGGCCTGAATGCCAAGCGTCATGTCTGAAGGAAACCTGGCACCATCCCTACGGTGAAGCATGGTGGTGGCAGCATCATGCTGTGGGGATGTTTTTCAGCAGCAGGGACTGGTAGACTAGTCAGGATCAAGGGAAAGATGAACGTAGCAAAGCACAGAGATCCTTTATGAAAACATGCTCCAGAGCACTCAGGACCTCAGACTGTGGCGAAGGTTCACCTTCCAACAGGACAACGACCCTCAGCACACAGCCAAGACAACGCAGGAGTGGCTTCGGGACAAGTCTCTCAATGTCTTTGAGTGGCCCAGCCAGAGCCCGGACTTGAACCCGATCGAACATCTCTGGAGACATGAAAATATCTGTGCAGCGACGCTCCCCATCCAACCTGACAAAACTTGAGAGGATCTGCAGAGAGGAATGAGAGAAACTCCCCAAATACAGGTGTGCCAAGCTTGTCGCGTAATACCCAAGAAGACTTGAGGCTGTAATCGCTGTCAAAGGTGCTTCAACAAAGTACTAAGTAAAAGGGTCTGAATAGTTATGTAAATGTGATATTTCAATTTATTTTATTTATTCACAAAGAAATCACTGTACATAGTACTTTCATTTTTAAATGGTAAAATGGATATTAAAATACAAGCTGACAATCTGCACTGTCTATAAATCTTTTGATCTCAATTCCAATATGCTAGAGTATAAAGCAAAATGTACACGGCTGAACTGTCCAAATAAGTACTGAGGGGAGTGTATAGTAGTGGTAGTGAAGAAGGGGTCTGAGATATTGCTCCTCATATAAATACATATCATATGTAGCTTTGGACTGAGGAGGACGTCTCAGTCGACCTATTCAGTAGTCCGTGTTGATCATGAACTTTGAACCTATACTGTAGAAACAGCGCCTTCAGAAAGTATTCACACCCCTTGTCTTTTTCCACTATTCTGTTGTTATAAGGTGGGATTGAAATGGATTTAATTGTAATTTTTTTTGTCAACGATGTACACAAAATACTCTGTACTGTCAAAGTGGAAGAAGAATTCTAAATGTATTTTATATGGAAAATGAAACACTAATATCTTGATTAGATAAGTATCCAACCCCATATATCTATGGATGTTAGAACCACCTTTGGCAGTGATTACAGCTATGAGTCTTTCTGGCTAAGTCTAAGAGTTTTGCACACTTTGATAATATAATATTTGCCTGCTACTCGTTAAAAAATTATTCAAGCTCTGCCAAGCTGGCTGTTGATCATTGCTAGACTCTAGATTTTCAAGCCGATTTAAGTAAAAACTGTAACTAGGCCACTCAGGAACATTCAATGTAAGCAACTCCAGTGTATATTTGGCCTTGTGTTTTAGGTAATTGTCCTGCTGAAAGGTGAATTTGTCTACCAGTGCCTGTTGGAAATAAATAAATTCACTAGGATTTTGCCTGTGCTTAGATCTTTTTTCCTAAAAAACTCCCTAGTTCTTTGCCGATGTCAATCATCCCCATAACGTGATGCAGGCTCCACCACACTTGAAAATATGAAGCGTGGTACTCAGTGCTATGTTGATGGATTTGCCCCAAACATAAAGCTTTGTATTCAGGACAAAAAGTTAATTTCTTTGCCACATGTTTTACAGTAAAATATTACTGCCTAATTGCAAACAGGATGCATGTTTTGGAATAAATAAAAAAATCTGTACAGGCTTTCTTTGAAATCTGCCATTTATGTTAGTATTGTAGAGTAACTACAATGTCGTTGATCCATCCTCAGTTTTCTCCTCTCACAGCCATTAAACTCTGTAACTGTTTTAAAATCACCATTGGCCTCATGGTGAAATCCCTGAATCTGTGTTGGAGTCTGTTACTCCTGAACTTATATAGGCTTGCCATAACCAACGGGTTGAATACTGATTTACTCAAGACATTTCAGCTTTGCATAATTCCACTTTGACATTATGGTGTATTGTGTGTAGATCAGCGACACAAAATATCAATTTAATCCATTTTCAAATCAGGCTGTAACACAACAAAATGTGGGAAAAAGTCAAGGGGTATGAATACTTTCTGAAGGCACTGTACATGCGTCACCCCAAGATAGCGCCAGGCCCGTTTCCTCCAGTGAGATGGCAGACAGAGACAGGGGACATTATTTCATTATCTTGTCCCACTTTGAGAGGTTTCTGAAAAGACTGTTACTGTTCTTCATTATAAATTCCATTAAGCTAAGACAAGCACACACATTACACAGAGCAAGGACTAAATGAAGGATGTGTCAGGCTATACAAATGACCTTTTACTAAGAATGCCCCAAAGAAGACTCCATTCTCTCTTTTTCCTATATTCTGCAGTCACTTTTTATTGCTTATTACCACCACTCACATTTTAACTATGTCGTTCCAAGCTGTCTTGAAATTTTAATACAGGCGATAGTGTCTCAATATAGTATTACTGATTATATCATGAATTATATTCTTTGTTTTTTACCTGTATTTTTCATGTAACTTATTAGCTGGACATGTTTGGTAGACTCCTTGTTTGGCCCTGCAGTTCCGTCTCAAGACTGACTTTGCCTCGGTGTTTTAGACTGAAAACGCAAGCCCCTAACCGCAGTCCTCCTCAGAAAGATGGCTTCTCCATGCATGTTCTGATACAGACAAGACCATTAGTCTCGGACAGTCTTGTCCTTGGAAGGGGAGAAAAAGTAAATGCAGTGGAAAATGGAAAGAGTTGAGTAGTATGTCGAATACTGACTAAAGTTGTTCAATCTCATCCTTTATTTTGATAGATTTATTTAGTTTATGCAAATTAAACATGGGAGATTACTTAAATAAGTATTTGTTTCGTGACAATTCATCACGGTAAGTAATGGAGATGATCTGAAGGACTTTGAGAGGTCGAGATTCCGAGACATTTCATTGCGAACAAGTCAACAAAATGCCAAACACAGGCCTACCGCTCATGAAAATGAACAATGAAATGTCCTCTTTAAAATGTCAAGTAGAAACCAAGGCAGAGCTTACCATCTCTTTCACCCCGGAAAAAAAACATGTTTAGATACTGTACGTTTTTTGCTTCGATTGTATTTACTTGTGGTTTGTCTGTGCCAGCCAGGGAAGCTTTGAGGAAGTAAATCAGCCTGATGTGTGATCAAGTAGGTAGACAGGCAGACGTACACTTTTGATTACATTATTTGTTGGTGTTGTCAAATCGCCAATTGGCAACCCATCCCTTATGGGATTAATTGACACAAACAAACATTACAATAATTCACTGTGGTAATTCTTCTGGTGTTCTCTGCAGTGTGTATCGCATAATGATTGAAAAATGCATAGTAAAAAAGGTTATCCAAACAACAATTATAACCCTAGAGTAGTAAAAATAAAAGTTGAGAATGACACGAATATTAATTATCACAAAGTCTGCTGCCTCTGTTTGTATGATGGCAATTTGCATATACTCCGGAATGTTATGAAGAGTGATCAGATGAATTGCAATTAATTGCCAAGTCCCTCTTTGCCATGGAAATTAACTGAATCCCCCCCCCAAAAAAATTCCACTGCATTTCAGCCCTTCCACAAAAGGATCAGCTGACATCATGTCAGTGATTCTCTCGTTAACACAGGTGTGAGTATTGACGAGGACAAGGCTGGAGATCACTCCATTTCCTCAAGGTCACAATAGTTACTTAGTCTTTACTCTTCCATTTCACCACAACACTGACCTGTTTCAGTACGACGGGGCAATATCCCTGATCTTACCTGTGCACATAGCGATCTCTTGCTTTTAGGTAGGTTGTACATAAGATATCACTCACAGACTAATTCACCCTTAATCAAAGAAAAGGTTCTCAATTTGGGTTTATGATGACTCTCCTCCACCCATTTATTTTCATATTCCATCATCAGTTTTTTAAAATATTATCTATGTCTCCCTTAATTTGGTATTCATACAGATGTTCACAGTCAGACTTTTGGAAAAGGTCAGACATTTCAGTTGCCCAGGCTCCACCTACACCATGGATAGATCCCATAGTGCTGAACAGGACACATGCATGTCTGATACAGTTTACGTACTGTAGCATCACCAATATCTTTAAGTGATCTTGTTTTTCCTACTACTCCCCCGAGAGCTCTACAGTCGTGGCCAAAAGTTTTGAGAAAGACACAAATATTCATTTTTCACAAAGTCTGCTGCCTCAGTGTCTTAAGATATTCTTGTCAGATGTTACTATGGAATTCTGAAGTATAATTACAAGCATTTCAGAAGTGTCGAAGGCTTTTATTGACAATTACATGAAGTTGATGCAAAGACTCAATATTTGCAGTGTTGGCCCTTCTTTTTCAAGACCTCTGCAATCCGCCCTGGCACGCTGTCAATTAACTTCTGGGTTTGATCAACTTCTGGTTGATCATGAGTCTTCATCTTTTGTACCAATTTACTGTATATAATAACATTTTCTGCAGATCATGCTCAGTTTCTGCCTTCAAAATAATCTGATCAGCATATAAAAGGGTACTTAGCATTTCATCATCATATCTTACTCCAATATTTAACTGTTCAATTTATTTTGCCAAATCATTAATAAACACAGCAAACAGTCGGTGATAAGGTGTCTCCTTGTTTTACACCCGAGGGTGTGCGGAAATCAATCTGTTCAATATTCATTAACACGCACACAAGCAAGTCGTGCTTTGCAGAGAGACTGGATTGCGTGATAAAATTTCCAATAAACCCCTGTCCTCAACAAACTATAGGCTAAAATATCCCTGTTTACAAAATAAAAAGCTGGAAATCAATGAAACGTACAAAAGTAGGCTGATCTTCGTGTAATCTATTTCTGACTGTTATACAGACCGAGAAGATATGATCTATACAGGCTCTGGATTCACGAAAACCATTTTGTTCTTCCACCAGAATGTTTATTTTAATTTAATATATTTTTATTCAAGTTTTAGCTAAATGTACATCAATGTAAGAACAAAGATTTGACCATATCCCAAACACCCTCCCTCCATACAACACATCCACCCAACCCACCTAGCCCCACCCTATCTCAGTCCACCCACCTCGATTCCCTCCCACCCAACCCACCTAGCCCCACCCTATCTCAGTCCACCCACCTCGATTCCCTCCCTCCCAACCACCCACCCCCAACCCTCTTCCACCACCCACCCTGATCACCCCATATAGCCAAACCATCCCACACCCTCCCTCAATTCGGTCCGCGGAAATTCTTGGACTGGATAGTAGTCACACAGGTCATGTACAAAGCCGTCAAGTCGGCAGCCTTGTTCATCCGCAGCGGCTCGGACACAATCTAGGACGGAGAAGAAGGGGGCCAGAGCAGCATCGATGGCAGTTTTGAGCTGAGTGGCAATGGTAGCTGTAATTTCTGAGACCAGAATCGTATGGAGGTTCTGAAGATCTGTGGGGAGTGTGAACGCATGAGGCTCTGTAACAGTTGGACTGGAGCCGGCGCCATTATCATTCAGGTTTGCCATCGCGGTTGAAACGTTATTTACAGGTCTTCTGCTCCTCAGGTCGTGTGACATTTGAATCAAGAAGGTCATTTACGAACTCATCAATCAAATGTGATATGTAAGAAAGTGGAATGCAAAGTACAAATTTGGAAAAATTAACTAATGCGTAGGAGCTTCGTCCACGAGCTTATTCTCCATTCACATGCTAAACCGGAACTCCCACCAGAATGTTTTGAGTCTCCAAAAAGGTCATTAGCCTACTGTTGAGGATGGATTAAAACTTCTCGGGGATCGGTGTCCCGTCCATGGGACCGTTGAGCTAACGTAGGCCAGTGCAATTAGCATGAGGTTGTAAGTAACAAGAAATATCAGGACATAGGCATATCTGATATTGCCAGAAAGCTTAAATTCTTGTTAATCTAACTGCATTGTCCAATTTACAGTTGTCATTACAGTGAAATAATACCATGCTATTGTTTGAGGAGAGTGTACAATTTTGAACATGAAAAGTTATTAATAAACAAATTAAGCACATTTGGGCAGTCTGATACAACATTTTGAACAGAAATGCAATGGTTCATTGGATCAGTCTAAAACTTTGCACATACACTGCTGCCATCTAGTAGCCAAAATCGAAATTACACCTGGGCTGGAATAATACATTATGGCCTTTCTCTTGCATTTCAAAGATGGTACAAATTTTTTATTTATCCGTTATTTTACCAGGTAAGTTGACTGAGAACACATTTTCATTTACAGCAACGACCTGGGGAAAATACAAAAGAACGGTTGTTTTTTTTCTTTGTATTATCTTTAACCTGATCTATTGTGATATAGTCTGCTACATTCCTTCCAAATTTCCACAAACTTCAACGTGTTTCCTTTCAAATGGTACCAAGAATATGGATATCCTTGCTTCAGGGCCTGAGCTACAGGCAGTTAGATTTGGATATGTAATTTTAGGCGAAAATGGAAAAAAAGGGGCGGATCCTTAAAGACCGTACTTAGTAAACTTCTGCCTCCTATAGGCACTCAGGTCATATTTTTAAGATTTGGGAATGGGATTCACTATAGACTTATACCAAGTGGATGGCAGTATACTGTACTCAAAACAAGTTTGACAGTTCAATGCCAAATGCTTTCCCATTTTTTGCAGCGTCAAACACCTTAACTTCTGCCACAGACAGCTCCTCACTTACATATATAAGAGTTCTAACATTGAGTTTTCAGGGAACATACATTATGTCTCAAAATATGCCACATTTTCGTTACCTGAGAACAAACTTTCAAACTCCCATTTATTAAGTACTGTGGCAAATCTCTTCAAGATTAGGAGCATTTGTCTCAAATTAAGTGGGAAACTGTCACCAAAATCACCCCAGAATGAGAATTCTTTCGAACTCTGTGTTTGTTTCTCCGTCCTGGTCCACCCAGGCCGCAGGCAAGGTCAAGGATAGCAGGGTTCAGTACACGAATCGGGTTCTCGGTAGGTCCAGGTCCAAACGCCAACAGGTAAGTCCAAACAGTCCAGCTCATATATGGTACATCCAGACAATATATATCGTCTCTTTCCCTATGGTTCACAGATCCTTCCAGCCCTTTCTCTCTTCCTGGTTTGTCTTGACACTTTTTATCTGTGGGTCGGCCCCATCTTCGGAGGGTTCCCCTTGCTTCTGGGAATTGTAGTTTTGGCAGTCTGACATTTTGTGATCTGTAGTTCTGATCGGGGTGGCCATTTTAGTGAAAGGGCAGAGCCCGTTTATTAGTTCTGCTCTCACATATCTGCCATTTATCACTCGACCCCCTTCTTTGCCACAGTACCTGTGTACTATCAGAGTTCAGCCCTCACTGCTGTTCCCTGAATTCCATTGGAATTTTCTTATGTCGTTTTGGTTCTAACTTATTTATTTGTCTCAAACTGTTGAGGATCTTTTTGTCTGTATCATCAAGGTGGAATAACTGCCTTCTGATATCTCAGTTTGAATAGGCAGAGAGAGTCTTTTATCAACCATGCAGATTTTTCTTAAATTCCTTTCTAAACTGTTCTCTTATCTTTACACTGTAAGAATAAATACCCAGTCTTGCGCATTACAGACCACAGGTTCCTTAACTCATCATTCCAATAAGGCTTGTTCAGCTTGTAAACGTTATTGGACTTGGGGGTGTACGGTATTCTTTATTCACATAATTGTTTCCCAATTCAGAATATATGATATTCCAAAATGTTTCGTACCACACATCTATATCAAATGTTGTTTCTTGACATCTTTGCAGCGTTTTGATGAGTTCCAGCAGAGCTCTACATACTATTTCAGAACAAAGAAAGTCATTTGGCACATTTCTTTTCTTACATTTAGGCCTACAGTGCATTCGGAAAGTATTCAGACCCCGTGACTTTTTCCAAATATTGTTACGTTACGGCCGTATTCTAAAATTGATTGAATAGTTGTTTCCCCTCATCAATGTACACACAACGAGATTTATTAAAACAGGAAAAAACTGAAGCATCACATTTACAGGGATATTAAGACACTTTACTCAGTACTTTGTTGAAGCACCTTTGGCAGCGATTACAGCCTTGAGTCATCTTAGGTATGATGCACACCTGTATTTGGGGAGGTTATCCCATTCTTCTCTGCAGATCCTCTCAAGCTCTGTCAGGTTGGATGGGGAGCTTCGCTGCACAGCTATTTTCAGGTCTCTCCAGAGATATTCGATCAGGTTCAAGTCCGGGCTCTGGTTGGGTCACAGGACGTTCAGAGACTAGTCTTAAGCCACTCCTGCGTTGTCTTGGCTGTGTGCTTAGGGTTGTTGTCCTGTTGGAATGTGAACCGTCGCCCCAGTCTGAGGTCCTGAGCGCTCTGGAGCAGGTTTTCATCAACGATCTATCTGTACTTTGCGGCGTTCATGTTTCCCTCGATCCTGATTAGTCTCCTAGTACCTGCTGCTTAAAAACATCCCCAAAGAATGATACTGCCACCACCATGCTTCACCTTAGGGATGGTGGCAGGTTTCCGCGAGACATGACGCTTGGCATTCAGGCCAAGGAGTTCAATCTTGGTTTTATCAGACCAGAGAATCTTGTTTTTCATGGTCAGAGTCCTTTAGGTACCTTTTTGGCAAACTCCAAGCGGGCTGTCATGTGCCTTTTACTGAGTAGTGGCTTCTGTCTGGCCACTCTACCATAAAGGCCTGACTGGTGGAGTTTTACAGAGATGAGAGAATCTTAAAGGACAACCATCTCCACAGAGGAACTCTGGAGCTCTGTCAGACCATGAGAAACAATGTCTGAAAACCTGTTTTCACTTTGTCATTATGGGGTATTGTGTGTAGATTGATGAGGATTTTTTTTATAGCAAATTTTAGATAAAGCTTACTTAACAAAATGTGGAAAAAGGGGTCTGAATACTTTCCGAATGCAATGTATACGGGAAATGTATATTTTGCACTGAGTGATGCACAGTAATACCTGGTTGAGAAAGTTCATGGACCACAGAAAATATAATAAATAAAAAAGAGAATGATCAGGAAGTCTAATTTTTCTTTGCATTCTTCAACCATCTGTGTATGGGTTAACTAACACCTTACATTTCAGACAAGTTTTTACAGTCGTGTCTGCCAGATATAGTTGTAAAGTTATCACTTAAGGGGCATATCCTTCCATTAATGATACACATTTTAGAGTCCCGAGGGAATTATAATAGGGTTTCCCTGTCATGATTAACAAAACCATCCAAATCCACACGCAATGGAATGTTATCAACATCAATTATATAGTCATCTAATCTCCCAATTCGACTGTTATGTATACTGTATGTAAATAGCATCCGTTTCTGTATATAGGTACAGTATACTTAACAAATGACTCTGTCCCATGTGGACTGTTCAGGTGGCAAATAGCATGAAAACACAACAAAACAATAATCTGACTCCCTGTGTTCAAAGCGCAAACCAGTAATTACTTTATATGACTTTATTGATGATTTTACTTTCATCATATCAGACCTTAGACATATCCCCACTCCCCCAGAGCCTCTGGTGGCTTTCGCATTAGTTTGGATGTTGTGTTATACCATATGTCAATAAAGTTGTCTGTCTGAAGAAGACCCTCCCCGGAACCATTTTGTTTCCCCTTTCGAAATGTCAGCGAGAAGGTGACGTCATCCCTAGACCCTGTTCCGTTATCTAGCTTACGTTGCTCCGAGGTCTAGGATATTCGAGACTAAATTGATTCTTGAATAAATATAACTTGTATGCAATTCAATTTCCACAGCTTCAATCTATCAGCTCTTTACCAAAATCGTGGTGGGGTGACTGTTGTTTGTATCCCATACAGATTTAAGTTAAGTACAGAGCAGGATGCTAATACTGTACATTCTCTGGAGAATCACACCAGTAGCTGTAATTTATATTACAGCCTAGAGATGGGCGATATGGAAAGAAAATCCATATCATGATAAATGTACTGAATTATCATGATAATGATACATTTAACGATAAGTTTATAACATTAAATTTGCACCAGTTATTTTTTTTTATTACTCTTAAAAACTACTACTCCTTTCAATGTTGTAGTTATCAATTGTCCCCAATAGTAAACTTATTTCATTAAAAAAAACTTCACATTTCTCTAGTAGGGCCCTATACTGTAAGTTATTTATTGTAATGAACGATATCAGGAAAATGTCCACAAGAAGTGGTCGGTTTGGTCTGTCGAAAAAAAATTGTTTATCGTCCAGGGCATTTCCATTGAAAAGGACCCATGAGCACCAATATTCAGTACACAGGAACATCAAATTGAGTGTCAAATGAAAGCTAAGAGTCTATATTTTGGGGAAATTAAGAGATGGAAAATTGTTTTAAAAAATGTATCCGTCTTAAATAATGTGGCATAAGGCTTTCATTTCTGGATTTCAAAACACAATAATGTTGACGTAAAGGCCTCTGCCAACTAATTTCAACACATTTCATTTTTGAGAAATTGTTTATGTTCTGATTAATTATAGTGCCTTGTAATTACATTACAAAAAACCCACATATCTTTTAAGATATTTTTTTATTCTCTCCCTCACGAGGAAGAAGGACAATAAAAGTTCACAGAAGTAAGAAAAGATAGTAGATAAGTAGTAGATATTCCATTTAAAAAACTCTGCCATTTACAGCTACAACAGTCATTTACAAAATGAACACTGTCTACACTGTATTTCTGATCAATTTGATGTTATTTTAATGGACAAAAAAACAAGGACACTTCTAAGTGACCCCAAACTTTTGAACGGTAGGTAGTGTATATGCTGAGCAAAAATATAAACACAACATTTAAAGTGTTGGTCTCATGTTTCATGAGCTGAAATAAAATATCCCAGAAATGTTCCATGTGCACAAAAAACGTATTTATTTAAAATGTGCAGAAATTTGTTTACATCCCTGTTAGTGAGCATTTCTCCTTTGCGAAGATAATCCATCGACAGGGTTGGGTGGGGTACTTTTTAAAATGTAATCTGTTACAGTTACTAGTTACCTGCCTAAAATTGTTAACAGTAATGTAACTTTTGGAGTACCTAAACTCTAACGTAATCTGATTACTTTTACTTTTGAATTACTTCACCCGTAAAACACATAAGAACAAAAAAAAGATGACCAATTTAACATTTATTGCAAGATGTTTCAGCCACTAAGCAGAGCCACGTTAGAGCACATCACAAAACATTGTGACAGAAATGTATTTAAGCCCTGTATACCTGCCTCTCAAATGCCACCTTCATCCTGATCTTGTCCATGTACACCTATAAGATCTAATTGCAGTCAGACCACAATGTGTCTTTTAATCATGTCCTGTACACCTGTCTAAAAATCTGGGCACAAACACAATGTGCAGGACAAAGGATACATGTTAAAAACAGGTATAAGCAAGGGCTTAAATAACACAGCAACATGGATGGTGCTTAACACTTATCCCATGGGACACCAGTACATAAAAGTATGAAAATGTGTGCACTCACTACTGTAAGTCGCTCTGGATAAGACCACCTGCTAAATGACTAAAATGAGAAATAGAAATATGCACAGTGTAATCACACATTTAGTCCACCAAGTAGTTTAAGCAAAAAAAGTACAGCTAGGTACAATAAACCCACCTATCAGACATGGCATTGCAGTAGGCCTAATCTGAAGCAAGCCTACCTAGATGGTCGAATGCATAACTTGCTGTTGTATCACAGCTAGAGGACATGCTCTAGATGAGCATCAGACATCCTGTTTCGCTGAGGGGTAAATAGGCTTCCACCATAGCTGAAAAGGCACTCAACTGGGGCACTGGAGGCCAGTGTCGTGTTGTACTTCAGAAACAAGTTCCGGACTATGGGGAACGATTTCAAGCAGTCCACTTGTTCTTTTGTCTTTGAGGTACATCCTCACCCCATCCTCTGCAGTGCCACTGGCCCTTGTTGTTGCACCACCGAACACAAAAAAAAATGGTCTGTGCTCCATCAACATCTTTGCAGTGTTTGTTCTGCATAGAAGCTGCTTCTTGAACTAATGTTCTCTCTTTCCAGAGTTGAGCCAACACAGTCGAAACTTTGGCACGGTAGCAGTTGCCATTTTTGCTTCGCATAGGTCCAAACCGGCAGTCTATTGCCTCAATGACTGCAGTGATGCTGTGTGCAAGAGGTATTTTCTCTGAGAGCTTAGACTTCAAGCTTAGTATTATTGGAAAAGAAAGCCAAGAGAACCACTTCTCTCCCTGAAGATCAATAGAGAATGTGAGGGGCTGTAGGACTGTACTCTAATCCTTGAGAAAAGCAATCTCACAAGGATGTAGTTTGCTGCTCACACCCAGGTCTTCGGCAGATATGCCACAGCTGGTCATCTGTGAGGGTTATACGAGTCGGCAGATGGCACGGTACGCTGAGCTCCATCTTGTCACACATGGCAGTTACTTTCATGCTTGCAATGTTCTCTATTGCCTCTGAAGCAAATGTGGACCTGTGTGCTTTGTTCCAAATGCTGGAACATTTTGACATTGCACTTCTGTACAATTTTCGTGATGGACCTTGGGATGCAGCTGTGTCCACCTCATTGGTGGCGATGAGGTTGAGGGTGTGTGCCCCACAATGTTGATGGAGTAAAAAGTTCAGTTCTTGCTCAACGTCCTCAACAACCCCAACCACATCATCAAACCTCACTCCCATCATCCGTATCATCTTGCTCCTCTTCATTTCCACTGAACTCCCAGAATGGCTTTACAAAGATGCTTCCATTGTCTGTCACTGTGGCCCTCACTTTGTGTTGAATTTTTAAGTCTGCATGTATTTCACTTAACTTGGCACCACTCAAAATCGTAGGTATGACGTCCTCTCAGTCTCGTACAAGCCAAAGCAGCCGACTTCCTCTCCAAGGTGTCCTGCTAGATCCAGTGGCATGTCATGCCGAAGAAGCTTCTGTTATGGGCAGACCAGATGTCTGCTGTGGTGCAGACCGACTTCACGCTCTGGAGTTTGGTGGAGAGAGCTTCTTTCATGAACTCAAATTCCCTTTCAATTTGTTGCGTCAAAGTCTTTCTACACATGACCGTTCTCCCACCACTAATTCCTTCTACTTGCTTGCGGAATGAAGGCCCATCTACTAGTGAAAAGGGTTGCATATCCTCTATGATGAAGTCAAATACCAGGTGATTACCCGGCTTTGTGAGGTGTGTGGCCCTCCTGGTTGTAGTTTTGCTTGTTTCAAATGGTGTACAAGATGTCCCGTTTTGGCCATCTGTAGATGGCTGTGCATCTCTGCACTCCTCCATGTCATCTGGCTGGGTCTTCCAGTGATTGTTATGCATCCTCTGAAAAAAGTAAATGTAATTAATTACTTAACTATGACATTACAGCAGCAGAGCCTACCGGTTGATGTCTCAATCACATTGTGCTTGTTTTGTCCAGCAGAGGGGGCTGCTCGTAATATCAGCTTCATTCACTCTTCTTCTAACTACTTGCTCACGCTAGTTTTAGGGAAAACTGCTGTGGAAAACTCGGCCAGAAGCTAGCAATTGTCAAGTGAATCCACAACATCACCACAAACGTCTTTTCAAGCCAGGTAAGTTACAATCGTTTGAGATACTATCTAATGATGTTATGTCACAATTTATTATATCGATAGATGATCTGCTCTATAAGGTTTTAAATAATTTATGCTAGCTAACATTAGCTATGTTAGTAAGCAACTGTCATGGTAGCTAGGTTAAAAAACGTTCACATGTAAACATGCAGTGGACGGGCTATTTTGAAAATATGATTATATTCAAATATTTACGTGTAGATTACAATTTTAATGGTTTGGCATTATAATAAGTAGGGTGAAAATATATTTTGAATTTTCATGGATAACATGAGCATAATGTTTTCTGTTAGAGTGGAGGGGAGGAAGACTGGATAGGAAGAAGAGTGAAAGAGAGAGAAGAAGAAAGGTTAAGATATGATTACAGAGCCTGACAATTTATTATTCCAAACAATGTTTGAGATAAAATACAAAAATGAGGTAAGCAATGGGAATCTGTTAATCAATGTATTTGATCTAATAGTGTACTATTTATTATTAAAGATTGGAGAGGAACAAGAAGGAAAAATTAAGGGAGTAAAGAGTGAAGCAAGGAGAGTAGAAGAGTGAGGTGGAAAGGTAAAGAGCAGAAAGACGAGTGAAGAAAAGAGGAGGAGAAAGATTGGAGGAGAAGAAAAAGTTGAGTGTAAGAAGAGTGACACAAGGAGAGTGAAGAAGAGCAGACAGAGGAGGTACAATGGCTCTTTCCAAGAAACGGTAATGCCATTTTAATGACAATATGATGAGAGAATTTCCATTTATACGCTCAGGTCAAGACGATAGAATGGTTAACTGCACCCTTTGTAATTCCTCTTTTTCAATTGGCAGCGGGGGAAGAACGGCAGTGGTAGAACGTCAACAGACAAAAAAGCATAAAGCCTCTCTGATTGCCCGTGTTGGTATGCCCTCTGTCACCACATTCTTCAAGAAGGTAGAGCCTTCCCAAGAAGAATATGATTTAGCTGTGCTGGAGGGTGTCTTTGCATACCACACTATGTGACACAATCATAGTTACAGATCTATGGACTGCACAGCACAACTGACACGGAAGCTGTATGAGCCAGTTTACATGTGCTAGGACAAAATGTGACGCCATAGTGAGTAACGGTGTTAGCACCATGGGCAACTACTTTGGTAGCACAGGACCTAGACCAGGTTGAATGTGTGTCCCTGGCCCTTGATGCGTCCAATCATGGACATGTAAAGCTGCTGCCAATAGTATTCAGATATTGTAAGATATGATGGCAGCACATCTGTGGTAACAAAACTGCTCGATTTTGTTGAATTGAAAGGAGAAACAGCAGAGGAGATTGCAGCTGAGGTCCTGGTGGTCATCCAAAAATGTAACCTGCAAAACAAAGTCGTGGCATTCTCTGCCGACAACACAAATACCAACTTTAGAGGACTGAATAGGGTCAATGTCCATACCAAAGTTAAAAATGCTCTGCAGCGGGAGGTCATTGGCTTAGGTTGTCCTGCCCACATCATTCATAACATGGCCAGAACAGCTTTGGATATGATCCCCCTTGATGTTGAGTACCTGCTCACAAAGATATTTGGATATTTTCATATTTTCACCGTCAGAGTAGAAAGACTGAAGAGCAATTGTGAGTTTGTTGGCCAGGAGTACCACAACATTTTAGGACACAGCAATGTTCACTGGCTGTCCATGCTCCCTGCTCTAGAAAGAGTGCTGAAAAGGTATGTGCCATTGAAATCGTTTTTTCTTTCTGAAGACAAATGCCCTGTTGTCCTGCAAACAATGTTCGAAGATCCACTGACTGAACTTTGGCTGGACTTTGTCCATGGAAACTTGACCGTATTCAGTGACACGATCAAGATGCTTGAAGGCCAGGACCGCTGTGCTGTGGAGTCAGCTGCAATTCTGAGAAACATAGAGACAAAATTGACTGCAAGGCATGAAGACAACTTCATTCCAGTTTTGGTCAGAGGACTTCTGAGAGAGCTAGACAAAAACGGTGCAATGTCTAAAGAGAGCTTTCTCAAAACATCCCAATCATTCTTCACTACGGCTGTGAACTACTTGCAGGCATTGGGGAAAGCACACAGATAATCTAAAAGGGTTACATTGTCTCCTTTTAAAAAGGCAACCTCAGCGTGAAGAGATCCAGAAGGCAGCAGCCACACTGCAGGAAAAATGCCCCAATGTGACCATCAATGAGGATGCATTGTTTGACGAGGTTACTGGCCTGCAAGAGTTCCTAAAGGGGGGGATCGCTTGAAGAATGGATAACATCGGAGACACCGCTTAGTCAGAGATGGAGCACGGTGGTTACCCACTTCAAAGAGAATGACATCCCACACACTAACCTGGCTAGATTAGTGTCTGTTGTCATGTGCTTACCTGGAAGTAATGCACCAGTCGAGAGTGTTCTCCCAAATGAATGATATATGGACAGCAGCAAGAAATAGGTTCACTGTTCCTACCATCAAGGCCATGCTTATTGTGAAGACAAACTTCAACCTCCCCTGCCAGGAGTTCATGGAGAAGCTGGCCAAAGACAGAGCAATCCTGAATAAGATACATTCTTCTGAGAAATATACAGATTAGCTTGGTATAAGTGGTAACGACATAATATAATCTCATCATCGTCTTATTTCTTTATGTTGTTAAGTATTTCACATAGACTATTGTCTGTTTTTTCAATTTTTCTCACCACTGAATGGCTGTTCAGATCGGACAGTTCTGTCTTGTTTGTAGTGTTTCTGTAATATAGTTGTTTTCTCTATCACAGGGTGCCTGTTAGACTAAATACATGAAACCGGAATTGTCCCCCTTTTTTTATTTCATAGATAATAACATTGGATATTTTAATGATATATTGACCACAAAACTGGAAATGTCCCCGGTTTTAATTTCAGAAATCTGGTCATCTGGTTACCCAACTTTTGTCCACCCTTTTGAAACCTATATGATTCACTTTCTATTGCCTGCCCCTGTCTGATAAACCCAGGGCTGGAACATGTAACCACTCACTGTGGATGCAAGGATGTTTTAATGGTGGTTTATAATGTTTCTCAAAATACTCAAAAAACAAACAATGGACTAATACAGTATTATACTTTGAGTTATGATTGAATAATACAGGCATTTATTTGGGTTGAAAAAAACTATTGAACAGCAGGAAAACTGCAGTGTGGCTTTTTTTATTTGGGTAGCATGTTACTCTGAAACCATAGCTAGCTAACTAAGTTAGCAACAACCCTGACACTGAGCATATGTTGGGTTACAGATTGCAACAAGCTTTCAAAACTTGTTTTTGTTACTTTTGATTTAGCTAGCTAGCTAGGCTATGTAGCCCAGTGAATCTCACCCAACTATCTACAACTGATTTATCATAGTTAAAATAGATTTAATTAGCGAAATATATAACAAATTAGCCCAATAGCATACTTGCTATGATATCTTGCTAACTACAGTAGCTAGCAACCGACAGAGCAACCATAAGTGAGCAGCATACCACATAGTGTAGGAGAGTTGGCAAGCAAATTAGTAAACTAAACAGGCTAGTTAGCTAGAACTCTGACTAAATAGCTAGCTAGTACCCTCTGAAATCTCTGACCTATGCTGGAACATTGGTAACATTGTGAATACAACCTGTATGTCTCAAGAGACTAGCTAGCTAAGCAAGCTAACGTGCCACACCTGCAGATCGTCATCCTTACCTCCAAGTGTTTTTTCAGGTTCAAAGATGAGTGTCTGGATGTCGACAGCAGCTTTACCGTGGTTAAACATAGTTTGCATTGAACTTTTACATTCCTGCCCTTTTCTTCCTTGAACACAAACTTTGAAACGCCATCCCAAAAAATGCACTGCGTTGGCGCGCCATACTTTTTTATTTTGTGACCGTGTATGTTGCTCAGGGGGGAAGATCAAAGTAGCACTATTTCGGTTAATGACTGACGTTAAAATAAAATCAATAAAACAGTTGTTTCATGTAAAAAAAAAATACATTTTTTTGGCAATCTATTACATGTAACCCGTTACTCCAGAACCCTGTCCATCCACCTGACAGGTGTGGCATATCAAGAAGCTGATTAAACAGCATGATCATTACACAGGTGCACCTTGTCCTGGGGACAATAAAAGACCCCTCTAAAATGTGAAATTGTGTCACACAACACCACAGATGTCTCAAGTTTTGAGAGTGCACGCAATTGGCATGCTGACTGCAGGAACATCCACCAGAGCTGTTGCCAGATAATTGAATTTGACTTTCTCTACCATAAGCCGCCTCCAATGTCGTTTTAGAGACATTGGCAGTGCGTCCAACCAGCCTCACAACCGCAGACCACGTGTAACCACTCCAGCCCAGAGCCTCCGCATCCGGCTTCTTCGCCTGCGGGATCATCTGAGACCAGCCACCTGGACAGTTGATGAAACTGAGAAGTATTTCTGTCTGTAATAAAGCCCTTTTGTGGGGGAAAAATGCATTATGATTGGTTGGGCCTGGCTCCCCAGTGGGTGGGCCTATTGCTGCGGCCCTGCCCAGTCATGTGAAATCCATATATTAGGGCCTAATGAATTTATTTCAATTGACTGATTTCCTTATATGAATTGTTGCATGTTGCATTTATATGTTTGTTCAGTTTCGGTGGGGGTAAAGTGACTAGGCAGCAGGATAGATAAGACAGTAGCAGTGTGTGTGTGTGTGTGTGTGCATGTGTGTGTTTGTGTAACAGTATAACTTTAGTACGTCCCCTCGCCCCGACCTCGGGCGCGAACCAGGGACCCTCTGCACACATCAACAACAGTCACCCACGAAGCATCGTTACCCATCGCTCCACAAAGGCCGCGGCCCTTGCAGAGCAAGGGGCAACACTACATCTAGGTTTCAGAGCAAGTGACGTAACTGATTGAAACGCTACTAGCGCGTACCCGCTAACTAGCTAGCCATTTCACATCCGTTACACTTGGGTGTCAGTGTAAGTATGTGTGAGTAGAGTCCAGTGTGTGTGTGCATAGAGTCAGTGCAAGAGAAGGGTCAAAGCAGCTAGTCCCGATGGGCTCCTGGGAGAAAACTCTAGTGCAGATCACAAGTACATTTTCTCAAAGCCTTACTTCCTTCATCTCGGTTTATACCTGGTTTTGTGTCATAATGTCCCTTGCGATAATTGGTTACAGTAAACCCAACAGCTTGTGTAGAATTTCAATAAACCAGTAGACCATATTTGGCTAAGATTCCTGGTGACAAACTAAACCATTACATCAGTGTGGTTGACATGAGACCACAGATACAATTAGCTTGTTAGTGGCTGGAGTGTACAACAGGCTTCTCTCTTGACCTTGGTAGGAAATCCTCCCTAACTTAGACCGAATGGATTCTTACAAAGAGTTAATTCGTTTCGGAAGATCCCATATACTATGATAACGGAAAGTATTTTGTTTTTCGAAGGCCCGTTGGACATCACTACTCACTGTCCATTTGAGCTTACAAACAAAACACAAAAGGCATATTTATACATTACCATGGGATTTTCTTTATTTTTACTATTTTCTACATTGTATAATAAGAGTGAAGACATCAAAACTGTGAAATAACACATATGGAAACATGTAGTGTCCAAAATTGTGTCAAACAATAAAAAATATATTTTAGCATTGCACACTTTTGGTATTCTCTCAATCAGCTTTATGAGGTAGTCACCTGGAATGCATTCCCATCTGGTTTGCGCTTAGTGGGAGTATAATTTGCTTTTCAAAAGGACAATGACCCAAACTACACCTCCAGGCTGTGTAAGTGCTATTTGAGAGTGATGGAGTGCTGCATCAGATGACCTGCATTCCACAATCACCCGACCTCAACCCAACTGAGATGGTTTGGGATGAGTTGGACCGCAGAGTGAAGGAAAACTAGCCGACAAGTGCTCAGCATATGTGGGAACTCCTTCAAGACTTGGGAAAATATTCCTCATGAAGCTGGTTGAGAGAATGCCAAGAGTGTGTAAAGCTGTCATCAAGGCAAAGGGTGGCTACTATGAAGAATCTAAAATATATTTCGATTTTTTTGACACTTTCTGGTTATTACATGATTCCATGTGTTATTTCATAGTTTTGATGTCTACACTATTATTCTACAATGTATAAAATAGTACAAATAAAGAAAAACCATGGAATGAGTTTGTGTGTCCAAACTTTTGACTGGTACTGTATATTGCTAATGCAAATCACTATGACCCCGCCTCTAAGTCTTTATTCCATTAATTTGGCCGTAAGGGCACCAAACTGACCTATGACTTTTCCAGACCCTTCACTACCATAGATGTACTTTTCACAAGTTTGGATAGCACAGTACAGTGAGTAGAGCACAGTAGAGTACAGTGAGTAGAGCACAGTGGAGTACAGTCTAATACAGTACAGCAAAGAAACGTATTTTGTACTGTACTGAACTATACTGTACTCTACTGTACCAAACTACTTTACTCTGCTGTGATGTCCAAACTTGAGGAGAATAACATTCATATCCATGATTATCATATTAGGGACCCATAATGTATTTGCGTTACCGTAATTCCGATACCGGGTGTAAATCCACTTCACTTACTGTAGTTCACCAACCAAAATATAAGGTGCCATGTCATAGCTGACACCCAATTAATTCTGCTGACATCTTTGCATCTTAATTAATTCGGGGCAGTGGAATTACAGCTGCAGTGAAGTCAAGGGGATGTTGAATGTTTGTCTTGATCAATGCACATGTTAGCCAGTAGGTGACCGACCATCTCGATCATATGTAGCAAAATTAGAAATTGTGTTTTTACATTGGATAGAAGTACAGACTCAGAGCTAGAAAATGGTATATGATGCACTGCAGTTGAGGAACAATGGGAAAGTAATTCTGCTTTGAAAGTTGATCAACTTGTAACCACACTTTTGAGAAAATGGCCCTTGAGAGCTCTTCTTTGTCTACACCCATTCAGCATCGTTCACACCCTTAAACTGTAGTCCCACCCATCTATTTAACGATTCACATGTGAAAAGTTCGGTAAAGTTCGGTGGAGGAGGAATAAGGGTCTAGGGGCTGTATTTCATGTTTTGGGCTAGGCCCCTTAGTTCCAGTGAAGGGAAATCTTAACCCTACAGGATACAATGACATTCTAGAAGATTATGTGCTTTCAACTTTGTGGCAACAGTTTGGGGAAGGCCCTTTCCTGTGCACAAATTGAAGTCCATACAGAAATGGTTTGTCAAGATGTGTGGAAGAACTTGACAGGTCTGCACAGAGCCCTGACCTCAACCCCATCGAACACCTTTGGGATGAATTGGAACACCAACTGCGAGCCAGGCCTAATCGCCCAACATCAGTGCCCGACCTCATTAATACTCTTGTGGCTGAATGGAAGTAAGTCCCCACAGCAATATTCCAAATCCATATTAATGCACATGATTTTGAGATGTTCGACTAGCAGGTGTCCACATACTTTTGGTCATATAGTGTATAATATATTCTTAGGCTATATGGTAAATATCACCAGGGCCATAAATTTCACTGGGGATGTGGGGGACATGTCCACATTTCTGTGCCCCCCAGATTTATAATTGGAATGTGATGCAAATCGACGCAATAGTGTACTTTAGGACCATGCGGACGACTCCGAGCGGTCGGGTAGGTTGTTTGGAGTGTTTATCTCACTGTAAAATAAAAAAATGTATATGTCCCCAACGACCCTAAATATCACCACACCACAATTGCATAATGGTGGTCAAATCAAATCAATTCAAATCACATTTTATTTGTCACATGCGCCGAATACAACAGGTGTGCAGTGAAATGCTTACTTACAAGCCCTAACCAACAATGCCGTTTAAATATATATATTTTTAATTAACTAAACAAAACAAATATGAATAAGATATAAAAGTAACAAATAATTAAAGAGCAGGAGTAAAATAACAATAGCGATGCCATATACAGGGGGTACCGGTACAGAGTCAATGTGCGGGGGCACCGGTTAGTCGAGGTAATTGAGTTAATATGTACATGTAGGTAGAGTTATTAAATTGACTGCATAAATAATAACAGAGTAGCAGCAGTGTAAAAGTGTGTGTGTGTGTGGGGGGGGGGTGCAAATAGTCTGGGTAGCCATTTGTTTAGATGTTCAGGAGTCTTATGGCTTGGGGTTAGAAGCTGTTTAGAAGCCTCTTGGACCTAGACTTGACGCTCCGGTACCGCTTGCCATGTGGTAGAAGAGAGAACAGTCTATGACTAGGGTGGCTGAAGTCTTTTTTAGGGCCTTCCTCTGACACCGCCTGGTATAGCTTGGCCCCAGTGATGTACTGTGCCGTACGCACTACCCTCTGTAGTGCCTTGCAGTCAGAGGCTGAGCAGTTGCCATACCAGGCAGTGATGCAACCAGTCAGGATGCTCCCGATGGTGCAGCTGTAGAACCTTTTGAGGATCTGGGGACCCATGCCAAAACTTTTCAGTCTCCTGAGGGGGAATAGGTTTTGTCGTGCCCTCTTCAAGACTGTCTTGGTGTGCTTGGACCATGTTAGTTTGTTGGTGATGTGGACATCAACGAACTTGAAGCTCTCCACCTGCTCCACCATAGCCATGTTGATGAGAATGGGGGCATGCTCGATCCTCTTCTTTCCTGTAGTCCACAATCATCTCCTTTGTCTTGATCACAAGAGGTTGTTGTCCTGGTGCCACACGGCCAGGTCTCTGACCTCCTCCCTATAGGCTGTCTCTTTGTTGTTGGATCATTACTAGCTTCAATAGACAGTCATAAACCCCGCCCATTTCTACAATTTATCTTCTGAAACATTTTATATCTAGCTCTAGCTCTAACCCTAACCAAACCACAGTGCTAACCTTATGCCCAAGCTTAACCTTAAGTCCAATGCAGATGTTTTTATCTCAATATCAAATAATTTCTGAGTAACAATATCTTACTGTGATTTTTTAAAGTTAAAATGGTAAAAAAGAAACAATAGCAAAATGCAATTTCTCAATCAATAATTTTTCTAGGTCTGTCCAGGATTGGTCTGAGTGGAGAGGGGAAAACTGAAAACTGGCTGTTATTGGCAGAGAGGTATGGAACTACAATGCATTCGGGAAGTATTCAGACCTCTTGACTTTTTCCACATTTTGTTACGTTACAGCCTTATTCTAAAATTGATGGTGAAAAAAATATCCTCATCAATCTGAACACAATACCCCATAATGACAAAGCAAAAACATATTTTTTTAATTTTGGAGAAAAACCCCCCAAATACCTTATTGACGTAAGTATTCAGACCCTTTGCTATGAGACTCGAAATTGAGCTCAGGACATCCTGTTTCCATTGATTATCCTAGAGATATTTCTACAACTTGATCTGAGTCCACCTGTGGTAAATTCAATTGATTGGACATGATTTGGAAAGACACACACCTGTCTATATAAGGTCTCATAGTTGACAGAGCATGTCAGAGCAAAAACCAAGCATTAGGTTGAAGGAATTGTCCGTAGAGCTCTGAGACAGGATTGTGCTTCTTCAGCACAATTTCTCCAGCATTGAAATTCTGCAAGAACACATTGGCCTCCATAATTCTTAAATGGAAGAAGTTTGGAACCACCAAGACTCCACCTAGAGCTGCCCACTTGCCAAACTAAGCAAGCGGCAGGGACTGGGACACTAGTCAGGATAGAGGGAAAGATGAACGGAGCAAAGTACAGAGAGATTCTTGATGAAAACCTGCTCCAGAGCGCTCAAGACCTCAACATTGGGGCGAAGGTTCACCTTCCAACAGCACACGGCCAAGACAACACAGGAATTGCTTCGGGACAAGTCTCTGAATGTCCTTGAGTGGCCCAGCCAGAGCCCGGACGAACCCGATTGGAACATCTCTGGAGAGACCTGAAAATAGCTGTGCAGCGACGCTCCCCATCCAACCTGACAGAGCTTGAGAGAATCTCCAGAGAAGAATGGGAGAAACTCCCCAAATACAGGTGTGCCAAGCTTGAAGCGTCATACCCAAGAAGAATTGAGGCTGTAATCGCTGCCAAAGGTTCTTCAACAAAGTACTGAATAAAGGGTCTGAAAACTTACGTAAAATGTCATGTTTCAGTTTGGTTTAAAAAAAACGTGTATTTGATGTGTCATTATGGGATTTTATGTGTAGATTGATGAGGGAAAAAACTATTGAATCAATTTAAAAATAAGGCTGTAACGTAACAAAATGTGGAAAAAGTCAAGGGGTCTGAATACTTTCCAAAAGCATTGTATCTTTCTTTTTGGTCTATTAACAAATTTACCGCTTGATGACGTCACCAGGCAGGCCAAAACTCCATTCCACCACATCAGGCTGAAATTTCAGGCAGCTTTTCAAATAGCTCTTACCCTAAAAGAACATTATCACAATTTTCACAAGTCCACTGTGTTATTATATAGAAATACATATATACAGTTGAAGTCAGAAGTTTACATACACCTTAGCCAAATACATTTAAATTCAGTTTCACAATTCCTGATATTTAAGCCTTGTAAAAATTCCCTGAAATGTCAGAATAATAGTAGAGAGAATTATTTATTTCAGCTTTTATTTCTTTCATCACATTCCCAGTGGGTCAGAAGTTTACATACACTCAATTAGTATTTGGTAGCATTGTCTTTAAATTGTTTAACTGGGTCAAACGTTTCGGGTAGCCTTCCACAAGCTTCCCACAATAAGTTGGGTGAATTTTGACCCATTCCTCCTGACAGAGCTGGTGTAACTGAGTCAGGTTTGTAGGCCTCCTTGCTCACACACGCTTTTTCAGTTCTGCCCACAAATTTCCTATGGGATTGAGGTCAGGGCTTTGTGATGGCCACTCCAATACCTTGACTTTGTTGTCCTTAATAAGCCATTTTGCCAGAACTTTGGAAGTATGCTTGGGGTCATTGTCCATTTGGAAGACCCATTTGCGACCAAGCTTTAACTTTCTGACTGATGTCTTGAGATGTTGCTTCAATATATCCACATCATTTTCCTCCCTCATAATGCCATCTATTTTGTGAAGTGCACCAGTCCCTCCTGCAGCAAAGCACCTCCACAACATGATGCTGCCACCCCCGTGCTTCACGGTTGGGATGGTGTTCTTTGGCTTGCAAGCCCCCCCCTTTTCCTTCAAACATAACAATGGTCATTTTGGCCAAACAGTTCTATATTTTTTTAATCAGGCCAGAGGACATAACATCATTTGAATGAACATTCTACATTTCAGCAAGGTGCAACAAAGTTTCATTACGTTGTTAAAAGTCCATGTTACCGCAGAAACAGACTCAACGGCACGAATGTCCCGCCATCCCGTCTTCAGTCAGCTAAAATAACCGGTTATTGACGGTTAATTTGTTTTCATGGTCTTCATCTATAACCGTCAGTTACACTGTTGTACGGTAATTGTGCCAGCCCTAGTGTTGCAGCGCATTGTCTGTATTTCATCAGTCCAGACTACATTTGAGTGGAGGAAAATCAATTACTGTCAGGCAATACGCAATTGAGACAATCAAATTAGTCCATTAGTAGCAGGTAGAAATGTTTCTCCTCCCACCGGGGGAGCAGGGGAGCACAAGGTCAGATGGAGATCACAGATAGCTTGCGCGTCTTCATCCACACAAACCAAGGAGGCATCCGATACGCTCAATGAAAGCATTCGCAGGAGGGCAGACTAAGAGATACTAGACGAGGACAAAATAAATTAGGATTGTATTGAGGGAACACTCTTCAATTAATGAACATTTATCCCATTTAACATTATGATATAAGCTCACTAGAGTCTGTGGAACTGAAATGTAATTAAGATGGTTATTATAACATGAATCAAAAAGCTATTTTTGACCCCAAATATGTTGAACACGGAAACAAGCACTTTCAAGCGACTACAATATTTCCATTACGCCCACAATGATTTTTACATAACGACAGAGAAATGTTTTATTTTGAGCACAAAGCTGCTGCCCTGCTTGTGTACATGTCAATGTACATGGTGTGCCTGTGACTGACTCCTCGTTCTCTCCTGTTCCGCTCTTGAATCTTCACAGTGCAACGTAATGAGTCCGGCGACATCATTGGCAATATTTTTATGCATTCATATATTACTTCAAATTCAGGTGATGGCACTGGTGTCACCTTGAAAGCTCTCCTGAATGTCAGGCGTCTCACGGTTAAGCGTCTGGTTCAATCGCTGTCACCCTTTAGCCAGGCTACCTTTTATTAGCCAGGACGTGAACAGCAGGTTTGGGGGAACTGAATGTAAAAACCTAAAATCGAACTCCGGGAAGGGTGAAAAAAAAGGAGACCGGCTGGAATCTGTAGACACATCGATGCTTTATGAAACCCCTGGTGCATTTCGCTCATTATGCTCAGGAACTGTATAAATTAGTTTATGGCACGCAGAGAGCTTCTAATGAAGGAGTGGTTATGACACAAGCTGAAGTAGGGGAAGATGAAATATCTCCCCTCATAACAATAAAAATCAACTCCAATGTTAATTGAAGCACTATTTATTGTCGGGGCCTACTTGCTCTTTGGCGACGGAGCACGGTTGGCAACCCCCTAGCTTATGATATTTATCTTAGCGCTGTAATTTTGAGTGTCCTCTGCAGTTGTTAATGATGTCTCTTCTTGACACTCCTGGGATTGGTTCCCTTGCTAGAGAACATTAGTCTGCTAAGATACAATTTAGGAATCTGGCTTCTAACCTCCACACAGTATAAACTACTACTTCACAGCATTTGGAATTATATTCACATTAAAGTGGTTTTGACAAGCTATCCATCATAAAGTCCTGTAATTATGCGTTTCAAACTGTCAACTTTCTACAAGGTCTATTAGTATACAGTATCTAGTCTTCTCTAGCAATTAACCTCAATTGTCCCTATTCTTAGTATGCATTTTATTTGGTGGAAATACCCCATGTATTTGACTGCCATATGAAAATAGATGTCAAGTGAGCTCTCCGTCGACATTTATCTAGCAACGTAATATTGCAAGAGAACTGCATCAGAGGTTCATGTCCTGACAGACTAACTTGTTGCCACAGGGATTGTTCCCAAAAGGTTCGACTGCTAAAGGTACCGCCTGGAAATATCCGTCTGGCAAAGGTTGAACTAAACTGAGTGAGATTATCGCTCTCTTCTCTATCTAACCTTTTGCCACCTCCCTGAGGAGACTTCAGACTTACTCCAAAGGCCTGTTCTGTGACCATCGTTTTCTGGAGGTGACATTTTTTTTTAAACACTCGAACTGCCATCCAAGCCATTTGAACTTTGTCAATTTCTAATTGTAATATCTGCCATTTTTAAAAGTCATATACATCAAAAAGCAGCCGTTTCATGATATTCAGTATTTTTATATCTTGGTATGCTACACAGACATTTGATGAAAGAGCAGCAATGTACAGTAATAGATGCAATTTATACATTAATCTCTGCCCGTCCACACTTAGCTGGTATGAGATGTATTACTACTGGCTGTCATGCCTTACTCAGGTGGGCGCTTAGTTTACTTTCTGCCTCCACTTTCAGAACTACCATTGGACAACTATGTCCCAAATGGGGAACTGATTTCAATTTGCTCACCCATTTAATTACAGTAGATCTACTCTCTTTGAATACTGAAGTGTCTTTGGTGGGGGGAGTTGGACAGAGATAGTACAGTAACTGTGTCTGTCTGCATTTTTTCGATGCAATTTGTGGGAATGTGCTTACTGTATGGAGTTTATGTTTTTTGTTGATAAAAGCACACATCAGAATTCCATTCCACTCTTCATGGGATGAAGAGATGTTTGATTTGGATACGTGTTAGATACTACTGCACTGTTGGAGCTAGGAACACAAGCATTTTGCTACACCCGCAATAACATCTGCGAAATATTTGTACGTGACCTTTAAAATTTGATTTGATTTGATGTGGAAATATGTTGCTTGATGTGGATGTTTGGATATGCCCACTGGGCAGTGGGTTATCAAACTGCAACCGATGGACATTTTGCTACAGAAGTATACTTTGGGAGCAATTCTTTAAAGTTGGTATTTTACCATGGTAAATGTTTTCCACTGCTGAGAACCAACCAACAGTGATGGTGTGATGCGCCAAACCCACTGCCATTGTTGTGAGTTACGATTCACATCATGGTTCAAATGGTTTATGCATTCATGTTCCCCGGGACGGCGATTATTCACCAGGTCCTACATTGTAAATGTACATGAAAAAGTACAGTACATGAACACCTGGTGGTGTTCTCCAACTGGCCTAGGAAGATTCAAAGTCATGGTGTCATGTTGCTTGCCTAGTATACCTTAGTAGGATACCTTTGGGATTCGCACAAGGACACACTTAGTGTAGATCCTCTAGCCAGGGTCAAGGTCATCTGGCTGGGGTCTCTCTTTGGGGGCTGTAGCTGATCGTGGTACTGGTGCCTCTCCCCTAGAGTGAGGGAGACAGAGGGAGAGAGAGAGGACATTGGATAAAGAGAGAGACAGCGAGGAGGGAAAGAGAGCAGAGAAAATTAGATAAATAGAGGGACAGCAGGGAAAGAGATAGAAATAATGGACGAGAATGAGCAGAGAGAGAGATGCAGAGAGGAGAGAGCGAGGGAGAGGCAGCGAGTGAGGCAGCTGTTGGCTGGACCTGGCCAGGCTCTGCTGATTTAAGGACCCAGGCCACAGGAAGGGACTGCTCAACACGCTAGGCACGTCCCCCCCAGCCACGGCTAGAGGAAGCACTACTGCCATTCAGCTCTGCAGACGCCTAAATGAGTCTGTTCTGTCCTGCAACGGACCCTGGCAGCGGGCCCTCTTTCTCTCCCTCCCTCTCACTCCCCAGATCACAACACTTCCATTTCTGAGGCACTTCATTGCAATCACTTCCTGCCCCACCACTAAACTGTGATAAATGACTGTCCTTTTATTTTAGAAAGCCCAGTATCCCAATGTTCCATTCTCTCCAAGACATTGTATGCCTCTTCTGCTAGGTTCTCTCCCTCGCCATACTCTCTTGATATCTCTCTCTCTCTCTCTCTCTCTCTCTCTCTTTGAATATTTTTTGTGCTTTATCGGTTTTTAAAAGAATCGCTCTTACAAGCCCTGAACAATTTCTACACTGCATCCAATAAACTCAGAGACTCCATTTTTCATTTATTATCCAAATGGTTCAGATAAACACGTGCACACACGCTAGCACACAAACACATGTAAGTACACACACACCACACCCCTGATACATTACACGTCAATCAGTGCACCGTTTTGGATTTCACAACGTCATGCATACATGCTAAGGCAAACAACCAGAGACAGATATACCCCCACTGAGTTGACAGCTCCTGATATAATGATCATCTCTGATCTCTTGGCTGTTGTGAGCCAAGAGCCCACCTAACCATATGTTGTCTAATAGCACTATTTGTAGAAGTGATGGGGTTCTAAGCCAATGGATGCTGAGCTATGGGGTTTGGGGATTGAAGTGGCCACCCCGTGTTCCTCCCTGTTACTTTGATCAGCCCAGATGTTGAAGAAATAAGTGTCCCTGTGGGTCTTGGTGTGCTGCTGTTCCCAAGCTAGGGACATACATTCATTCCTCTCATTTTCTGTTTGCTCTGTATGTGCGTATCTTTGTTTTGTATTCTGTGTCTGTGTGGGGGTTGTGTCTATGTGAGTGTATTTCTCTGTGTATTATGTTTCTATGTTTGGGTCTGGTTAGGCTTGGGGGGTTTTCAGATTGTCCTACCTTCATACCGACATTCTGCCATCCTGGGATATTCGGTAATACCGGTACTGAACACAAGGGGCCCTGTTTTCAAACCCCACCGAGCCTCTGTAATCGGAACTTTAGCAATGCTAACAAGTAATGTAAAATCCCATAACGAATACTAGCTTCCAAAAAATGTTATACAGTCTCTGACAAACTATTTGCAGGACAGAAATCCCAGTTCATAAAGTTAGACAAAGTAACTAAAAAAATGCTACTCACAGTTTGCTGCACACACAAAACAAATCTTAGACAGCAAGGCTCTTGATCCAGGAGGGGATTCTCTGCTGTTACCAAGAGAAGCTTGATTTTGCAAGAAGCTAACAAGCTAGATAACTTGCTACCGACTTAGCACTGCAGAGCATTTAGCACATTTTAGACAGTTAACTTAAAAGTTATAAGATATCTAGCTGGCAGACATTTAGTTGTGAATTCCATACTGTAATTAGATCGCCTGGCACAACAGCGAGTGACTCACAAGGCTCCCGTCTCTCGCCGTTGTGTGCTTGTAAACAAGCAACATGTGACTTTTGACTACCGGTGAGCTTCATCATGTGACAGGTGATATGAAGAATGCAATCTGCTTTATCTCCTATTGCACAAGTTGACTGTAGCTACAAAAATGTAAATGTATAAAACAAACTTCAAATAAATAGTTTTGACGGTATTGAAAAAACCGCCCAAGGTAATCTGAAGGTTAGCAATGCTAACAAGCACATGTAAAATCAGGAGTAAAAATGTTGCTTAACAAGTCACATAATACGTTGCATGGACTCACTCTGTTTACACTAATAGTGTTTAACATGATTTTTGAATGACTACTTCATCTCTGTACCCCACACATACAATTATCTGTAAGGTCCATTAGTCAAGCAATGCATTTCAAACACAGATTCAACTACAAAGACCAAGGAGGTTTTCCAGTGCCTCGCAAAGAAGGGCACCCGTTGGTAGATGGGTAAAAAAAGCAGACATTGAATATCCCTTTGAGCAAGGTGAAGTTATTAATTACACTTTGGATGGTGTATCAATACACCCAGGTACTACAAAGATACAGGCGTCCTTCCTAACTCAGTTAATGGAGTGGAAGAAAACCACCCAGGGTTTTCACCATGAGGCCAATGTGGAATGAGTCAAGGTGTATGAATACTTTATGAAGGCACTGCATATACAGTGCATTCGGAAAGTATTCAGACCCCTTCCCTTTTTCCACATTTTGTTACATTACAGCCTCAATTCAAAATGGATGAAAAAACAAAAACATAATACAAATTTGAAAACCTGTTTTTAGATTTTTATGCAAAAATACAGAAATATCAATTTTACATACAGTACCAGTCAACAGTTTAGACACACCTACTCATTCAAGGGTATTTCTTTATTTTTACTATTTTCTACATTGTAGAATAATAGTGAAGACATCAAAACTATGAAATAACACATGCAAAAAAAAATCAACCTTTATTTAACTAGGCAAGTCAGTTAAGAACAAATTCTTATTTACAATGACGGCCTACCCCGGCCAAACCCGGACGACGCTTGGCCAATTGTGCGCCACCCCATGGGTCTCACAATCACAGCCAATTGTGATTCAGCCTGGAATCGAACCAGAGTCTGTAGTGACGCCTCTAGCACTGATATGCAGTGCCTTAGACCACTGCGCCACTCGGGAGCCCATATGGAATTATGTAGTAACCAAAAAAGTGTTAAACAAATCAAAATATTTTATATATTCTTCAGTAGCCACCCTTTGCCTTGATGACAGCTTTGCACACTATTGGCATTCTCTCAACCAGCTTCACCTGGAATGCTTTTCCAACAGTCTTGAAGTTCCCACATATGCTGAGGATTTGTTGGCTGCTTTTCCTTCACTCTGCGGTCCAACTCATCATAAACCATCTCATTTGGGTTGAGGTCGGTTGATTGTGGAGGCCAGGTCTTCTGATGCAGCACTCCATCACTCTCCTTCTTGGTCAAATAGCCCTTAAACATCCTGGAGGTGTGTTAGGTCATTGTCCTGATGAAAAAAAACAGATGGGATGGCATATCGCTGCAGAATGCTGGTTAAGTGTGCCTTGAATTCTAAATAAATCACCATCACATCTCTTCCTCCATGCTTTACGGTGGAAACCACACATGCAGAGATCATCCGTTCACCTACTCTACAATGTAGAAAATAGTAAAAATAAAGAAAAACCCTTGAATGAGTAGGTGTGTCCAAACTTTTGACTGGTACTGTAAGTTTTCACACCCGAGTGATTACAGCTGAGTCTCTTTCTGGGTTAAAGAAAGCATTTTCCTCATCAGTCTACACACAATACCCCATAATGACAAAGCGAAAACAGGTTTTTAGAAATGTTTTCTATTTTATAAAAAATGAAAAACAAAAATGACTTATTTACATAAGCATTCAGACCCTGTGCTGTGAGACTTGCAATTAAGCTCAGGTGCATCTTGTTTTCATTGATCATCCTTGAGGTGTTTCTACAACTTGATTGGAGTCCACCTGTGGTACATTTTATGATTGGACATGATTTGGAAAGGCAAACTCCTGTCTATGTAAGGTCCCACAGTTGACAGTGCATTTCAGAGCAAAAACCAAGCAATGAGGTTGAAGGAATTGTCCGTAGAGCTACTGTACGAGACAGGCAAAGATCTGGGGAAGGGTACCGAACAATTTCTGCAGCATTGAAGTTCCTCAAGAACACAGGGGCCTCCATCATTCTTAAATGGAAGAAGTTTGGAACCATCAAGACTCTTCCTTGAGCTGGCCGCCCGGCCAAACTGAGCAATAAAAAAAGAAACTGATGTTCCAGAGCTCCTCTGTAGAGATGGGAGAACCTTCCAGAAGGACAAACATCTCTGCAGCGCTCCACCGATCAGGGCTTTTTGGTAGAGTGGCCAGACGGAAGCACCTCCTCAGTAAAAGGCACTTGACAGCCCACTTGGAGTTTGCCAAAAGGCACCTAAAGGACTCTCAGACCATGCGAAACAAGATTCTTTGGTCTGATGAAACCAAGATTGAACTCTTTGGCCTGAATGCAGATCGTCACGTCTGGAGGAAACCTGGCACCATCCCTACGGTGAAGCATGGTGTTGGCAGCAACTTGCTGTGAAGATGTTTTTCAGTGGCAGGGACTGGCAGACTTGTGAGGATCAAGGGAAAGATGAACGGAGCAAAGTACACAGAGATCCTTGATGAAAACATGCTCCAGAGTGATTAGGATCTCAGACTGGGGCCAAGGTTCACCTTCCAACAAGACAACGACCCTCAGCACATAGCCAAGACAACGCAGGAGTGGCTTTGGGACAGGTCTCTGAATGTCCTCGAGTGGCCCAGCCAGAGCCCGGACTTGAACCTGATCGAACATATCTGGCGAGACCTGAAAATTGCTGTGCAGCGACTCTCCTCATCCAAACTGACAGCGCTTGAGAGGATCTGCAGAGAAGAATGGGAGACCCTCCCCAATTACAGGTGTGCCAAACTTGTAGCATCATACCCAAAAAGTCTCGAGGCAGCCTAAGGTGCTTCAATAAAGTACTGAGTAAAGAGTCTGAATACTTATGTAAATGTGATATTTCCTTTATGTTAATTATTATTATTTTTAAGTCTAAAAAACAGTTTTTGCTTCATCATTATGGGGTATTGTGTTTAGATTGATGAGGGAAAATAACTATTTAATCCATTGTAGAAATAGGCTGTAATGTAAAAAAAAAATGTAGAAAAAGTCAAGGGGTCTGAATACTTTCTGATTGCACTGTATTATGATAGCATACATATGTTTAAATATTGAGAAAGAACAAAATAAATAACATATTGAAAACTTTTTACAGGAGCATTTTACTCTTACACCTGAAAAGACTTCTGGTTTCCTGCGAAGCCACGAAGAACTGATGAAAATCCATCATCTTCGCAACGTCATGCAGTGAAAACACATTTAATGAGCCTCCTTTAATTCTCCCTGTACACACTTTTAGGAATAGTGAGGTGAGGGTGGACCTGTAATGCTCCTGAGAGTGGTTGGAGGCCGACATGACCTTTGGCAACTATGACAAAACAAAATATATCCAACATCTCCAAAAATACATCAACCTCTATAGACATTCCTTATTATCTTTGAACGTGTCCTGCGTGTCCCAAAAAATTGGTCTGTCACAGCCTGCTCTGACAGGAGCTTAATTTACATGTCGCTGATATCACTGTGTTACTATTAAAATGGAGACATTTTTTTTTTGATCTGCTATCGTCAAGTCATCCTGGAAATTAAAAAGTGAACCTTGTAAACGGAAAAGAACATCTAGTAGGTTGGCAGTTTGTATCACGGAATTCCTCATCGTTCCACTTGTCCGTGAGAAAACTGGGAATCTGGTCTCCTCTGTCATTGTGTTTTCTCTAACCTTACAGAGAGAGAGAGAGAGAGGACATGTTTGTCTTGCTGACTGGTGGAAAAGTATACTCTGGGGAGTCTGTGTTTCACCTGCTCCCTAGGATCAATGTTATTTTCCTGGGAAAGACCTTGACTGTGCATGAGTACACTACGGTTCTGAAATGACTTGGATAGAGGAGATTTACATGCACTATAATGGATAGCTATACTGTCATGTAAAGCCTAACTTTCCGTCCGAGAATAATTTTTTTATCAGTTAACAGAGAGTCACTGAGCCTCGAGTCTGTGGTTTCTCTGTGCAGATGGTCCGAAAATGCATAAACACAATTTTGCAAGGTCTCTTTTAATATAACATTTGCACTGCACCAGTTGTGTATATTTTAAAATGTGCCCCGCAGCTAGCCAGGGAATGGTGCCTTCACGAAAATCATGAATAAACCAACAGTAGATATTTGTCAACAGAAACGGCAGTCAATTTTATCTTATCAGTAATTGCTGAATTTCCCCAACAACATAATTACATGCATACGTCTTGGTGTATTGGCAGAAGTGTGGAAGCAAGTTTGATTTCATCTCTTCAAACAGCCCAAATGTTAACACCTAATCAAATGGAGCTTACTTCAAAATAAAAAATGTTTGCGTGCATCTAATCAAAAATTTTCAAATGGAAAGTTTGTTCAACCATTTGCTCACTGTGAAAGAATTGTACGGCTTGATTTCTTTAATCTGAGGTTTGAATTTAAAGGAACAATACAGTCCAAAAGCAGATGCTTTCAGACCTCAAAAGTAGTCTAATGTCATGATGTGTTCACGACCCAGGCCGTCTGTTTTTACATCCAGCTTTATGCCACAATGTAAAATGAATGGAAAACGTAAACCCCACGTAATGTTACGCTGCTTATATGTTCTATTCATTTGGGGATGAGGCATGTAGCCATCGATCTACACATCCAATGAGATGGCATGTGGACTCATATTGACATTAGACTGCTTTGGAGGTCTGGAAAAAATTTGACAAATTTAGATTTTGGAGTGCAATGTCCCTTTAAACCCCCAATGCCAACCCCAGTCAGATTACTGCTTTGCTTATAATTTGTGCTGTACTCACACACCCTTTTGTCACGTAGAGTTGCAATGTAGAGAGGTTTAACTTCTTTAATGTACTCCACTCAGCCAGTCCTGACGCTTTTGGCCTGTACATCTTCAGCCCTTTGTGTCCCTTTCTTTATGTTTCGTCACACTATGCCTTGAGCCACTAGCAGGCTAAGTGTAATCCCTTTTTTTGCTGTGGTAGATTTAGCAATACTGTACAAGCATGGGTAGAGCTCAAAGCATGCTGTACAGTACACTTTTCAACAGTATGGGTGAGTAAGCTATAAATAAATGACTGCAGGGGTCCTTTGGGTGTCTGTATCTGTTGGGCCAAAAAACACAAAGTTAAACTTTGTTTCTGTAGCTCGCTTACCGAAAAAAATTGGCTTCTGGCAAACCTTTGGCCAAGTTGCCATACATTTGCAGCAAGTTCATATTTTCACATGCAAATTAGTTTTGTTGCCGACTGTTACGGCAAATGTGCGACTTGTGAACTTCTGGCAATCAACTTGTGGCGAACATTCTACTGTTTGCTGCAAATGTGCTGCGAACTCAGTATGAATATGCAAATTATTTCAGGTTTTTGGAAACTGTATGTTGACAATGTTGACATGTTTTGTGTACATAAACCAAATCACACATAACTTTAAATGAACTTGCTTCTTACAGAGAAAACTAAATGAACATGTATATAAAAAAAGACAAAAGTACTAAATATACTAAACAATATTTATTCAATGTCTTAACAGATCAAAAATAAATCCAATACAATTTGAAGTCATCAGCATGCTAATGAAGAAAAGACCGAAGACTGGATAGTTCCCAAATAAATGATTTATTTAATATTTGTATCTAACTACAACATGTACATGAGAGAAATGTAAACACTATGGGGATGTTGACCGTAGGATGTTTAAAGGGGCAACTACAGAATTTACACGAGCCAAGTGATAACTGAGCAATGGCTTTCAACCAAAGGAAGTTGAAAAGATAATTAACCAAATTGTAATAATTCAAACAAAAAAAACAAATCAAACCCAGTTCAGAGCGACTGCCTTTTTGAGGGATCTTTGGAGAAGGTGGCCCTGTGGAAGTCCTTTGTCCAAAATTAGGATACTGAAAACAATCACTTAAAACATTTTCTAGTTTGTCATCTTAAAGTAGACTCAGCAGCTAATGTTTGGCTTTGGAAAAACAGGGTCACCTGTTTCAAAGTTGCCTTGATGTTGCTATGCTTCTTACTGATACTGGCATTCTATATATTTTTCAGCAAGGAAAGAGTGTTTCTGCCTTGTATAAATGCTTTATAAACAAATGATGTAGCTAGCATAAACTGGGACTGTCACGCCTTTGCCTATGCCTACTCCTATGCCTACTCCTGCTCCATCCCTCTGGCGCTCGACGTCGCTGGTCTACTAACCACCGGCCCTGGCAACTATTATTACGCACACCTGCTCCCCATCATTACACACATCTGGTCATAATTTCTTCGGTGATTACTCCCCCTTTCATTAGTCATTAGGTGGTATTGTTTTCCTATCACGCCTCTCATGTTTGTTCATCTGTATCGTTTCTTTATTAAACTCACCTTCTACACCTAGAGCCACATTATACAAGATTTTTCTCCAGCCAAGCCTCAACACAATTGATTCAAACTAATGAACTAATTATGATATTCAATCTAGACTGAGGACTTCATCATCAAGAGACAGTTGTCTATTAGTTGTCTCTTCTTCCTGACTTAGGTGTGTAAGGCTTGTGTGGAAGAAAAACAACATCATTTGAGTTATACTTAATATGGCAATTCATATAATTTCCCAAAAGAAATTATTGTGAATTTACAGTACATCAAAGCCATGCATGCAAGAAGTCTTGACCTGGTGTACACATATTTCTCTGTCCTCAATCTGTCTTTTTGCCTTGTAACTGATTGTTTCTAGAAAGAGAGAAAGACAACACATGATCATGACGCGCTAGCTACTCATTTCAAGCAATGAAGGATCTAATTGTTACAAAGACAATGTATGGGCTACATTTATGAGAATAACACATGCATTTACTTACCTTATCAATCTTGAAGACTCATCACCCCAAAAAAGGAATGAGTGCACCACAAACATCTTTCCAGTGTGTTGATGCATCCTCCTCCCAATACAGCGTCTTCCAACACCACTGGTAGGGGAAGGGAATACATCAGCAAAAGTTAAGTCTTGCTTTGATGTTGCTGTTGTGCTAGCTAACATGCTATTGAACAGTGACAGTAGCATAATGACATGCATATTGGTAATAAAAGACTACAGGCAAATCATTAGTTAGCTATTACATTATTTATGCAAAAATATGATAGCTAACGTTAGCTAGCTAGCTAAGCACTAGCCGGTCAGTGGTGCTGACAGATTGAAACTGGTATCAACAAAATGTGTTTCACTTTATCCCATAAAACATGAAATTGCTAACTAGGCATCAATTAGCTAACACAATTTGAATGTTTAATTAATAAGTTAGACACTCCGCTGGACAACTTTGGTAGGTAGCTTAGCTAGATGGCTAGCTTGGTTTCCATTTTCCAACAGGTTTTTCTAATCCCCCTGATTGGTCGTCAACGGTTACTGGTCTTGGAACTCATGTGTTCACCAGAAATGGCTTCTGGTAGACTGTTTGCCACTAGTGGCAATAAATATGGTTGTTGTCTAAGGTTTGCTGCAGAGTCACCACTAGTGACGAACATTTGCACATTTCTAGCAGCATTTTGTGGAACACTATTAAGTTTGCCACAACAAATGCATTTTTGTAAGGGCTCTCTCAATGTTTCACAGTCTATGAAGACAGGAAGGGCATTTTTATCACCATTTCCACTGAGACTTTGGATCCGTCAGCACTTCACTTTTTCTCCCTATTATTACTTACATCCCCTCAAACTGTATTAAAGCGCTTCAAATATGAATTTGATCTATCTCCACCGTGCCTACTGTACATAGTCTCTTGATAGATACCTTTCATCTTTTAGCATTTCCTTAAAGACGAATTGGACCACTTTCCGCCCGAACAAAAAAAGCTTTGAAAGCGGCAATCTTTTGGGGTTTTTTCTCCACTATCCAACCCACAGAAAACCCCAGGAGAATTGAAAACACCTCTGGTTAGGATGCTCTGTCTTAAATGATACCAGTCAAATGGCAGGCCTTCTTTGATTTGTATTTAGGATCTGAATACATGCCAAAGCTTTTGAAGTAGCAGTGTTTTATGTTTATTTTGCCTTTATGTTTCATTGGCTTAGACCAGGGCTCTCCAACCCTGTTCCTGGAGAGCTACCATCAGGGCCGGCCCTCCCATTAGGCAAGATTAGGCAGTCACCTACGGCAGCACTTGAATTCGGGGCGGAATTTCGGCAATTGGCCGCCACCCTCCGGCGTCCCTGATCGACTACTACACCACTGGCGCCCCAGACACTAGCTCATTGGGGTTGCTGCAGTTCCTGCCCCCACCCCATTCCCGCTTCTATCGAAGTTCACTCCCACAATCCTTGATAGCTATGGTGATGTTTGTGTTTATATGGGATTATCAAATTGTGAAACATTCATAAAAATGTCTCTGCCATTTAAATGATTGTACTCTTCGCTGCTAGAACCAGCGAACGGGGTCGGTCTCTGCGAATGAACGGCCTGTCTTCAGAGGCTTCTCATTCTCCACACCGGCTGATGGATATTGCTGCACGCTGATAACATTCAGCAGGGAATTTATTTGGTTTAGAGATTGTGACTCTTATCATTTGTTTTTTTAAATATATTTGCTTCCTGGTAGTTTTTGTCTCTTAGACATTGTAGCAAATTTTGTTTCAAATCGCTATAGCTTACTTTTAGCTAAAATTATATCCACTAGTAATAGCTAGCTAACGTTAACTGGCAAGGTCAGGCTACTGTCTTAATCACTAATCGTCTTCCTAAACAGTTTTAAAGTTTGTGTGCTCCTCCGGCGAACCGGAGGAGTACGAGCCATCCACTTCCACCGATGAGGACAGCTCTCTGGGTGAACAAGAACAGGTGGTCGCACCAGGCCTAGCCACACCTCCAAACAATGCGGAGGCGGAGACCCTACTACTCAGATTCGTCGCTCCATGTCCCCAATGACAGTGGTGGTGCTGTTGCTAAGTCCGACTCCCAGATAAAAAAAACCCATAAAAGATCCCGGTGAGTGGCCAAAATACAGTACCAGTCAAAGTTTGGACACACCTACTCATTCAAGGATTCTTCTTTATTTTTACTATTTTCTAAGACATCAAAACTATGAAATAGCACATATGGAATCATGTTGTAACCAAAAAATCAAAATATAATTTTATATTTGAGATTCTTCAAAGTAGCCACCCTTTGCCTTGATGACAGCTTTGCACACTCTTGGCATTCTTTCAACCAGCTTCACGAGGTAGTCACAAGGAATGCATTTCAATTAACAGGTGTGCCTTGTTAAAAGTTAATTTGTGGAATTTCTTTCCTTCGCTTAAGCCAATCAGTTGTAACGAGTGTGCAGGCCTTCATGGTCGAATTGCTGCAAGGAAACCACTACTTAAGGATACCAATGAGAAGAAGAGATTTGCTTAGGCCAAGAAACACGAGCAATGGACATTAGACTGGTGGAAATCTGTCCTTTGGTCTGATGAGTCCAAATTTGAGATTTTTGGTTCAACCCGGCGTGTCTTTGTGAGACGCAGAGCAGGTGAATAGATCTCCACATGTGTGGTTCCCACCGTGAAGCATGGAGGAGGAGGTGTGATGGTGTGGGGGTGCTTTTCTGCTGACACTATCTGTGATTTATTTAGAATTCAAGGCACACTTAACCAGCATGGCTACCACAGCATTCTGCAGCGATATGCCATCCCATCTGGTTTGCGCTTAGTGGGACTATCATTTGTTTTTCAACAGGACAATAAAAAAAAGCTATTTGACCAAGAAGGAGAGTGATGGAGTGCTGCATCAGATGACCTAGCCTTCACAAATCACCCGACCTCAACCCAATTGAGATGATTTGGGATGAGTTGGACCGCAGAGTGAAGGAAAAGCAGCCAACAAGTGCTCAGTATATCTGGGAACTCCTTCAAGACTGTTGTAAAAGCATTCCAGGTTAAGCTGGTTGAGAGAATCCCAAGAGTGTGCAATACTTTCATCAAGGCAAAGGGTGGCTACTTTGAAGAATCTCAAATATCGAATATATTTTGATTTGTTTCACACTTTTTTGCTTACTACATGATTCCATATATGTTATTTCATAGTGTTGATGTATTCACTATTTTTCTACAATGTAGAATATAGTAAAAATAAAGAAAAAGCCTGGAATGAGCAGGTGTGTCCAAACTTTGGACTGGTACTGTATATGAATGGATCTTTACGGACCATGTTAGTGCAGGCTGGGCCACATCAGGATAAGGAGGGGAATTTCCCAAGAGATGAGGGTCAACGAATGTTTTCAGTGGCACACTACATAGGAAGCTGGAGAACGGGGAGAGATTGGAGACTTCATGGCTTGTCTTTTCCAAGCAAAATGATCCAGCCATCTGGTTTTGCTGCAAACTTCTTTCACACAAATCTGCCCTGGTCAGGGATGGAACCAGGGACTGGGATAATCTGTGCCACCTCCTCAGTTCGCATGAGAAGTGGCATGACCACCTAGATAGTGTCCAGAAGATCAGGCTAGTGTCCAAGCAAATTAATGATGCCCAAGCCCAACGAGCCATTGACTGAAAGACTCCAATGGCAGCAGGAGCTGAAGAGGCTCATAGCCCTGATACTCGTAATGGCCACCCAGAACATCACGCTACGTGGGACCACTGACAGGCTGAATGAGCCAAATAATTGTAGCTTTCTGAAGTTTGTGAAAATGCTGGGTATCTTTGATGGAATCATGAAGGTAAGGAGACTATAGTCCCCCCAAAAATGCACTAACTTGGTAAAAGAATCCAGAAGGAAATCATTGAGATGTAGAGATCCAGCAGACAGTGTGCAGTGAGCTAAAAGTAGCCAAATATTTTTCTTTCATTTTGTACTGCACACCAGACAAAAGCAAAACAGAGCAGATGACCATGTTGGTGCATTTTGTTTCAACCGAGGATGGTAGGTCATTTCGCACGAGAGAGCATTTCCTGGAGTTTAGTGAACTGCTTGACACAATGCGGGCGGGCATCAATCAGTCAAATGTATTTATAAAGCCCTTTTACATCAGCAGATGTCACAAAGTGCTGTATAGAAACCCAGCCTAAAACCCCAAACAGTAAGCAATGCAAATGTAGAAGCATGGTGGCTAGGAAAAACTCCCTAGAAATGCATGACTGAGTTGCTCATCTCAAAACTACAGAAACATTGCATCGCCAGCATGAACATGAGAGGGCAGGGGTATGACAAGGGGCGAATATTCTCTCTGATGCAGCATCGTGTTGCTTGGAGGCGGCTGAGTTTTTTAACACCATCCAAGAGATTTATACATTTTTATCCGGATCTACACACCGCTGGGACTTGCTGAAAGAGCATGTAAAAGATGGACTCACAGTGAAACCCCTCAGCACCACGAGATGGGAGAGGGGAAAGGCGTTGTACCGTGAGGTGTTGCTTTATCTGTTTTTTGAAACCAAGTTTGCTGTTTATTTGAGCAATTTGAGATGGAATTGAGTTCCATGCAATAATGGCTCTATATAATACTGTATGCTTTCTTGAATTTGTTCTGGATTTGGGGACTGAAAAGACCGCTGGGGTAAGTTTGTGTGTCAGAGCTGTGTGTAAGTTCACTATGCAAACAATTTTGAATTTTCAACACATTAATGTTTCTTCAGTCTCTCCTCAACTCTTAGCCAAGAGAGACTGGCCTGCATATTATTTATATCAGCCCTCTGATTACAACGAAGAGCAAGATGTGGCGCTCTGTTCTGGGCCAGCTGCAGCTTAACTAGGTCTTTCCTTGCAGCTCTCGACCACACAACTGGACAATAATTATGATTAGACAAAACTAGAGCCTGCAGGACTTGCTTTTTGGAGTGTGGTGTCAAAAAAGCCGAGCATCTCTTTATTACGGACAGACCTCTCCCCATCTTCACAACCACTGAATCTACATTTGAAGTTGGAAGTTTACATACACTTAGGTTGGAGTCATTAAAACTGTTTTTTTAACCACTCCACACATTTCTTGTTAACGGTTAGGACATCTACTTTGTGCATGACACAAGTCATTTTTCCAACAATTGTTTACAGACAGATTATTTCACAATTCCAGTGGGTCAGAAGTTTACATACGCTAAGTTGACTGTGCCTTTAAAAAGCTTGCAAAATTCCAGAAAACGATGTCATGGCTTTAGAAGCTTCTGATAGGCTAATTGACATCATTTTGAGTCAATTGGAGGTGTACCTGTGGATGTATTTCAAGGCCTACCTTCAAACTCAGTGCCTTTGCTTGACATCTCTGGTTCATCCTTGGGAGCAACTTACAAACGCCTGAAGGTACCACGCTCATCTGTAGAAACAATAGTACGCAAGTATAAACACCATGGGACCACGCAGCCGTCATACCGCTCAGGAAGGAGACGCATTCTGTCTCCTAGAGATGAACGTACTTTGGTGCGAAAAGTGCAAATCAATCCCAGAACAACAGCAAAGGACCTTGTGAAGATGCTGGAGGAAACAGGTACAAAAGTATCTATATCCACAGTAAAGCAAGTCTTATATCGACATAACCTGAAAGGCCGCTCAGTAAAGAAGAAGCCACTGCCCCAAAGCCGCCATAAAAAAGCTAGACAAGGTATTGAAGTGTGCAACTGCACATGGGGACAGAGATCGTACTTTTTGGAGAAATGTCCTCTGGTCTGATGAAACAAAAATAGAACTGTTTGGCCATAATGACCATCGTTATGTTTGGAGGGAAAAGGGGGAAGCTTGCAAGCCGAAGAACACCACCCCAACCATGAAGCACGGGGGTGGCAGCATCATGTTGTGGGGGTGCTTTGCAGCAGGAGGGTCTGGTGCAGTTCACAAAACAGATGGCATCATGAGGAAAAGGAATTATGTGGATATATTGAAGCAATATCTCAAGACATCAGTCAGGAAGTTAAAGCTTGGTCGCAAATGGGTCTTCCAAATGGACAATGACCCCAAGCATACTTCCAAAGTTGTGGCAAAATGGCGTAAGGACAACAAAGTCAAGGTATTGGAGTGGCTATCACAAAGCCTTGACCACAATCCCATAGAACATTTGTGGGCAGAACTGAAAAAGCATGTGTGAGCAAGGAGGTCTACAAACCTGACTCAGTTACACCAGCTCTGACAGGAGGAATGGGCCAAAATTCACCCAACTTATTATGGGAAGCTTGTGGAAGGCATCCTGAAATGTTTGACCCAAGTTAAACAATTTAAAGGCAATGCTACCAAATACTAATTGAGTGTATGTGAACTTCTGACCCACTGGGAATGTGATGAAAGAAATAAAAGCTGAAATAAATAATTCTTTCTACTATTTTTCTGACATTTCACATTCTGAAAATAAAGTGGTGATCCTAACTGACCTTAGACAGGGAACTTTTACTGGGATTAAATGTCAGGAATTGTGACAAACTGAGTTTAAATGTTTTTGGCTAAGGTGTATGTAAACTTCCAACTTCAACTGTATATGTTTTGACCATGACAGTTCACAATCTAAGGTAACACGAAGTAATTCAGTCTCCTCAATTTGTTCAACAGCCACACCATTCATTAGCAGATTCAGCTCGAAGAGCACAGTAGTGTTTTCAGCATTCTGTACAACATCCCCACCATCAAGGACATGGACAGGGACCGCGCAACACTGGAGCGGGCCCTTACCTACGGGATTCCAGGGACATCAACGCACTGGAGTACATATTCAGACATCACATGGTGTCCTTGTATCCCAGTGTCTTTGCTTCCCCTGAGAGCTCTTCTCACACTCCCTGTGACAGTGGTAAGTTGAGAGCGCACATTCTCCAAGTTCAAACTCATCAACAACTACCTGTGCCCTACCATGAATCAAGAGAGACCCAATGGACTCTCCACCATATCAATTGAACACGAGTTATCTTACAAAATCAACCTCCAACAAGCAGTGCAAGCTTTTGCTGCCAGGAAGGCCAGGCGAGTCAACTTTGAATAAAAGGTAAGCGTTGATCATACACTCGCATTAATTCTATAACCGAGTAATTTGTAAGATTGCTCAATTATCTATCACGTGTTTACTTTGTATTTTTATTTATTTAATTAGACTACATCCCCCTCTATCTTCCCTCCCTCTATCTCTCATGATTTGATTTCAGGACCATGGACAGCCACCGAGAGACCGTCGCTGACTGCAATGCAGCACCACAGCAGAGGAAAGAGACCTCTCTAGGCGGGCCACGAAATAAATAAATGCTGAAACTGATGTTGGACAATCAAATTCGATATGTAAATAAACTAAATTCGTGAAGGCTGGGTAATTGACATAATGCTTATTTTACACTTCTCCAGCGAAACGAGGCCTGCCATGCATTTATGGAAGCACTTGTTTCCAAAGCTCAAATGATCACTCTTTTTTTACAGTTCTACAGGAATATGAAATGATATGTTAAGTATGTTAAATAAGTGTTATTTTATTGTAATTGTAACAATTGTGGGCTCGTGCCATGTGTGATAACAGGTGGCATATTATTAGTAGGAAACTTGTTTTCCTACTATAAGTAGTTGGCTGCATAGTGATTGCAACATGCAGGGGTTAAAGTAAAATGATCTTCTGCCTGGTAAGGGACCTCCTATATGGGCATAATCATAGAATAACATATATAATTGGAGCCTATTTCTTCCTATTCGCAAAAGTAAGTGGTAAGCCTACCTGTTTGACGGACACAGTTATGCTATCTATAGATGTCGGTATAGCCAAATCCTCCAATACTGTCGAATGCACTCCTCAAATGCCTCCGTGTCTGGCAAGGGCTTGGTGTGTTTGGTTAAAATCAGGGCTTGAATTGAGCGAGGGTATCACATACCCTTTGTTAAAGAAAAGGGCAAAAAGTATATCTCTTGTTTGCTTTATATTTTCAAATAAATACGTAAAAAGTGTTCAGATTATATAAAGCGTTCTATGACAACGTGTAACTCCGTGACGCCTAATGGTAGAAACGAGCTTTAAAATGCCCGCGAAAGACTTGACTTCGATGCTTATGGGGATAGATTGATTCGTTTCTATGACATTCTGAAGCTGAGCAGCAACCTATAATATTTGAGGAGATAAAAAAATGGACTTTTCTATTCTGTCCCTAATTAATTGAGCTTTTCACTTTCTGAAAAGATAAGATGTTTGTTTAAACCCAGGCAGCTTTTAAGGAAGCACTTCTGTTGTTGGGTTATACAACGGACAAGTAACCAGATGTGTTAAAAAAAATTGTGTTTAATTTGTAGTATAAGCCTATTAATTGGGCTGATATTATGTTCTGTTCCTGCTACTTTTAGCTGAGAAAAACCTATAGTCGACCACCTGCTGTACATTTTTTAGCCGGGATAGGAGGGGGGTGTCACACCCTAGCCTTAGTATTCTTTGTTTTCTTTATTATTTTAGTTAGGTCAGGGTGTGACATGGGGAATGTATGTGTTTTTTGTAGTGTCTAGGGTGGTTGTAAGGTTTAGGGGGTTTATTAGAGTAGTTGGGTTTATGTTTCGTGTAGAAGTCTAGCTGTGTCTATGGTTGCCTGAATGGTTCTCAATCAGAGACAGATGTCATTAATTGTCTCTGATTGGGAGCCATATTTAAGGCAGCCATAGGCACTAGGTTTTTGTGGGAAATTGTCTGTGTCTATGTTGCATGTTTGCACTTAGTCTTTTGATAGCTTCACGTTCGTCTGTTTGTTGTTTTGTTTCGTTGTCCTTCTTCCAATTAAAGAGAAGATGTATTTTCCACATGCTGCGCCTTGGTCCTCTCTCTCTCCCATTGACGATCGTGACAGGGGGAGGCAGTTTTTTATTTCACCTAGGGCGGCAGAACGTCCAGGGCCGGCCCTGGCTACCATCCTGTACGTTTTTGCGCCAAACTTAAATCAGCTGATTCTAATAATTAGCTGGTTGATAAGCTTAATTTCGTTAGGTAAAATGGGGTTGAAGCAAAAACCTACATGAAATGTAGCTCTCTAGGAACAGGGATGGAGAGCCTTGGCTTAAACTATATAATATTTATCAGTTTGACATGTTTCCTAGTCCTACTGAAGGCATACTGTGCACGCTTTCCTTCTGATCATGCTTTGACGTTTCCAATGGAAGAGGGTAATCAGTAAACCAGGGAATGTATTTTCTCAGTGGAGTCCAGAGTTAATCAAGGATGCATGAAGGAAGTAACAGGTGTTGCTGTGTCGAGGTTCCACAAGTTATTCTTTGTTGTTGTTGCCACAGTGCTAAGTGATTAGGTCCCTCTCTAAGGAATTGTAATAATGTCATCGCTATTAAAATGCAATGACATTCGATTAATGTTCGTCTTGTAAATTTATATTTACTTTCTCATTCACCGTAAAATTAGTTTGCAATATTGTGGCGTAGTTTTCCACAAATTTCAAATTTTGTTTGTCACATACACATGGTTAGCAGATGGTTAGCAGATGTTAATGCGAGTGTAGCAAATGTTTGTGCTTCTAGTTCCGACCATGCAGTAATATCTAACAAGTAACCTAACAATTTCAAAACAACTACCTTATACACACAAGCGTAAAGGAATGAATAAGAATATGTACATATAAATATATGGATGAGCAATGGCCGAACGGCATAGGCAAGATGCAGTAGATGGTATAGAGTACAGTATATGCATATGAGATGAGTAATGTAGGGTATGTAAACATTATATAAAGTGGCATTGTTTAAAGTGCCTAGTGATACATTTATTACATCCAATTTTTTATTATTAAAGTGGCTAGAGATTTGAGTCAGTATGTTGGCAGCAGCCACTCAATGTTAGTGATGGCTGTTTAACAGTCTGATGGCCTTGAGATAGAAGCTGTTTTTCAGTCTCTCGGTCCCTGCTTTGATGCACCTGTACTGACCTCGCCTTCTGGATGATAGCGGGGTGAACAGGCAGTGGCTCGGGTGGTTGTGGTCCTTGATGATCTTTTTGGCCTTCCTGTGACATCGGGTGGTGTAGGTGTCTTTGGAGGGCAGGTAGTTTAGAATGATAGTTTAGTTAGTTTGGGGAATGATAGTTTAGGGTAGTTTAGTTTAGAATGAATATGAGTTTCAAAGTTATCCAGGAAATGCACAGAGGCTAGTGTTGAGCAGTTAACCAAAATGTTGTTTCTGATGTCGGTTCAATTACTTTAATTCCATTTAGTACATTTTTTTTGTGAACTCAACAAATCATTTCTCTAGAGAGAAATCCTATCAAGCACGAGCGACATCAAATCAAGAACGGACTGTGGGACGTTGTAGTTTTCAATGGGCAAAAATTCGACCTACTGTATATCCATAAAAAAACTATGCCAGCTGATTCTTGATTTCGACTGGCTGAGAAACGCTGCCTGTCTGTCTGTCTCGTCCCGACTCCCGACACGTTCAATACTATGGGACAGCTGGAGATCGAATTTGAGTATTGAAACAATGTTGTAAATGTCGGAGAGATAGATAGACAGCAAGGTTTATACAAATCTCCAGTGTTGAAAACTAAACGTTAGTCTAAAAGAAATGTGAGATAATGTCTAGATGCTTTTTGTAGTGAAGATCAAGTTTATAAATTGCCTGGCTGGGCTGATGAGACAGTGGATTGGCTTTCAGATGGAACAGAGTAAATAGGCAATTTAATGTCATAGATTTAGCCGGTGGTAACTTGAGGAAAAGACACCGGCTGAAATGTAGTTTTAACTAATCAGCATTCAGGATTAGACCCAGCCGTTGTATGTTATGAGGACGTTATGAGGACATACCATTGATATTGTGACGTGGAGGACTACCGCTTCTAAAGTGATGTTTAGTCAGAGCCAGACTGTTTATCCCTGGGTTGTCCCCTGTGTCTTGCAGCGTGTCAGCAGCAGTGAGACCCAGCAGAGTGGTGCGGGTGGTGTTTGGGATGCGGAGAGCCGTATAGGAGCTAAGTGGGCCCCTCACCTTAGCGCCATCTGCTTCCTGTGCCGCTTCAAGATGGATTAGAGCCTTTACGCCTCCAGAGATCAAAGGTACGTGATGTCTCGTAATCAGCCGCTACTCACCTGCTCTCCTCCATAAGGCTTTGGCCCAGGAGTGGAGGAGTGTAGAGGAGCAACAGAGGGAGTGTCAAGTCCCACTGTTGTTTGTCTAGTGTAGTACAGTGGGCTACATTATGGCTGGCCATTACTCCCCAATGAATATAATGCATTTGGAGTATTCAGACCCCTTCAGTAATTCGACTTTGTTACGTTAGTCTTATTCTAAAAATGGATTAGATAAAAAATGTTCCTCATCAATCTAGACACACTGCCCCATAATGACAAAGCAAAAACAAGTTTAGACATTTTTGCAAGTGTATTAAAAACAAAAACAACATCTTTACATAAGCATTCAGACCATTTGCTATGAGACTCAAAATTGAGCTCAGGTGCATCCTGTTTCCATAGATCATCCTTGAGATGTTTCTATAACTTCATTGGAATCCACCTGTGGTAAATTCAATTGATAGGACATGATTTGGAAAGGCACCCACCTCTGTATATAAGATCCCACAGTTGACATTGCATGTCAGAGGGAAAACCAAGCCATGGAGGTCAAAGGAATTGTCCGTAGACCTCCGAGACAGTATTGTGTCGAGGCACAGATCTGGGGAAGCGTACCAAAAAATGTCTGCAGCATTGAAGGTCCCCAAGAACACAGTGGCCTCCTTCATTATTAAATAGAAGAAGTTTGGAACCACCAAGATTCTTCCTAGAGCTGGCCGCCTTGCCAAACTGAGCAATCGGGGGAGAAGTGCCTTGGTCAGGGAGGTGACCAAGAACCCGATGGTCACTCTGACAGAGCTCCAGAGTTCCTCTGTGGAGATGCGAGAATCTTCCAGAAGGACAACCATCTTTGCGGCACTCCACCAATCAGGCCTTTATGGTAGAGTGGCGAGACAGAAACCCCTCAGTAAAAGGAACATGACAGTCCGCTTGGAGTTTACCAAAAGGCACCTAACGACTCTGACCATGAGAAACAAGATTCTCTGGTCTGATGACACCAAGATTGAACTCTTTGGCCTGAATGCCAAGCATTACATCTGGAGGAAACCTGGCACCATCCCTACGGTGAAGCATAGCTATTTGGCAGCATCATGCTGTGGGGATGTTTTTCAGCAGTAGGGACTGGGAGACTAGTCAGGATCAAGGGAAAGATGAACGGAGAAAAGTACAGAGAGATCTTTGATGAAAACCTGCTCATGAGTGCTCAGGACCTCAGACTGGGGTGAAGGTTCACGTTCCAACAAGACAACGGCCCTAAGCACACACCCAAGACAACGCAGGAGTGGCTTCGGGACAAGTCTCTGAATGTCCTTGAGTGGCCCAGCCAGAGCCCAGACTTCAACCCGATCAAACATCTCTGGAATGACCTGAAAATAGCTGTGCAGCGACGCTCCCCATCCAACCTGACAGAGATTGAGAGGATTGGCAAAGAGGAATGGGAGAAATTCCCCAAATTACAGATGTGCCAAACTTGTACAGATGTGCCAAACTCATACCCAAGAAGACTCAAGGCTTTAATCGCTACCAAAGGTGCTTCAACAAAGTACTGAGTAAAGGGTCAGAATAATTTTTTATGAGGTAATGTGTGTAGATTGATGAGGGGAATAAAAAAAATAATAATAATTAGAATAAGGTTGTAACGTCACAAAATGTGGAAAAAGTCAAGGGGTCTGAATACTTTCCCGAATGCACTGTATGTATGATTGCGTCAGAGGGGGCTGAGAGAAAGAGCCAGGCAGCTTTTGATGCAGTAAATTGTGCTGCAGACATTTACATTTTTCAAGGATGGGGAATTAAGAAAGACCGGACTGCAGAGAGGACCTTACCTGGTCACAGGAAACTCTTTGAAGATGTTTGAGGAAGAAGGAGCTCTCTTGTTTACGTGAGACTTGCAAGCAAGCTGCATGGGAGGACTAATATACTGTTGCACCACCTCTAAAGTGCCTGAGGGAAGGAAATTATTTGTTTTTAGTGTAGCACAGTTTTTTTTACAGAGTTTAAACATGGGTGAGATATTCTGTACCATCAGTATGCTCTTGAGATATTCTCCCTTTTGACTTTTCCTACTTTATTTGTTTCTGTCGGAATCTTCCTGCTTGTGTTTGTTGTTTTAGCACAGTGCCAAAACAAGACAGTACTCTTTTCCCAGTGCTGCGCCGACTTAAAACCAAACTGTGCTGCCTCGCATATCTTATTTGCACATTCTCCTTTTAAGCGTGGTTCCAGCCACTGAGGGCGACAGGTAGCCTAACGGTTAAGAGGGTTGGGCCAGTAACCGAAAGGTTGCTGGTATGAATCCCTGAGCCGACAAGGTGAAACAATCTGTCAATGTGCCCTTGAGCAAGGCACTCGACTCTAGTTGCTCTCGATAAGAGCGTCTGCTAAATGGGTCAGATGTCAATGTAACCAGCTCAGGACAGCTTGGCTCGGTTTGGCTCAGTAGTGTGAAAAGCCCTTTCGAGTCTGAAGAGACAGATCCAATATTGCCTCTGAAGTATTTTTTTGAGAGAGGGACTTTTGTCCAAAATCACATACAGTACATCGCTGAGTGTAGCAGAAGATCAGGATTTTATGCCAAGCTATTTTTATTCGCGCGAAAATAATATGATGCAGCCGGCGGATCATACAGAGGCTCTCTCCAATATCTACCTGCTGTTCTGGGCCAGAGAAAAAACAGCCACATTCAAAGGAAGCTTAGATTGACACAAAGAGGATCTGAATTTCCTCATACCTGCGGATACTGTATCTTCCAGATGGCAAACAATGGTTATGTAGAGTCGATCACACTGAAAGGTGTTAAGTCTTTTAGAGCTGGCTTCCTCACCTGAGGACTTTTCACCCAGCATGCATTGTCTTGTATATCTTGTGTTTTTATGTACTTTTTCCTCATACATGCAGACGCACACACAAACGTACACACAGACGCATGCGCACACACACACACACATCTTCAACCCTTTCTATGGAAGAAACTGTTTACTGTATTTGTGGATGAAATTTCAAAACGAATGAATGTGCTGCATAACATGCTTTTCATATGATTTAAGTAGCCCCAGTCCTCCCACAGCATTGGTATGCTCTGAATACAAATATAAGAATACAAAGCCTGCTCTGAAAGCATGGCATCCCTCTGAGGTACTGGCCCTGTGAAATTCACTGGGAACCGAATTTTACTTAGCTGACTTTGGCCCAGATATATTTCAATTTCATAGCATATGCATTCTTGCACGAGGTGCACTTATATCACTCTGCTGCAGATACTGCAAAGTATCCCTCCAGTGTACATAAACCTCCACTTTTATACCGGGTCCTAAATCACCAGAGTGTTTTTTTACTCTAGCTAGTTTATCATCTTCATTAAAATGGCCATACTTCATATTGTTCACCATTTAACAGCTCTCAGTGATGCTCCAATAACCAAACGGCATTGTGGTGCTCCATCCGCCCTCCGTTCCTGTGTGAGCCGTGCAGCCGGGTAGAGTTGAATCTCTCCAGCAGTGTGTGTTCACTGAACTCATCAGGTCCAGTCTGCCGCTGAGGTCTCCTGCCTTTATCCTTGCACCTGAGAGCTGGAGATAAGCCACACTGATTTTTGTCTGCTGCTATGTAACAGATTGCATTGTGAGACGGGCATCAAGGACCCGGGAATCACTGGAGGGAAGTCTGGGCTGGCCAGAAGGAGCGCTGTGTGTGTTGAGAGAGAGAAACGTCTTACCTTAGAATACCATTTGTATGAGAAACAGCTGACGAGTGCGTGTGCATGAGTGTGTGTGGTGTCCCCCCAGAATGGCTGCATGGTCATCATCCCAGTTGAGGCTTGGATTTATGCATAAGGTCATTGACTTGTGAGTAAGGCTGTGTAATCAGCAGCTTTTACTGCTGCTATAAACCTTTTTCACAGTTCTTTGGGTCACAGAGTGTGCAAGTTCTCTCACTTCATCAAGAGAGGGAGTGGGAAAGGGCACAGCGGAGAGGGTCAAGGAGACTGAGTGTGTCACTGATTCGCTTCCACCCAGCATGCCATTTCCCTAAATGTTACAGTCAATTTTCTTATCAGGCAAAAATCATATTTTTTCAGACAGATGCTCGGCTTGTGCCACATAACATGGGTTCTGGTCCAGATGTTGCATCTGTGTGCCATTCAGGGCTGTACTGATAGTTTTCTGTTGCCCTTCCTGGCGCTTGTCCTATGGCCCATTTTGAAATTCAGTTTGTTTCACTTATGTTTGATCAGTGTTGTTTAAATAGCTGTCTCAATATTTGTGGGCCCAACTGTGAAGATCCCTGGGTGTTTAGCTTCATCAGTGGAATCGTGTTTCTTTTTTCCCCCATGTAGTAGACGGGTCGTCCCACACTGTGACAAGTCTAGCGGAAAATGAAATTAGGAGAAGTGTAGCAGTTTGATTTAGGATTCCCAGCTAGCCAAGTTCTGCCTGTTTTGCACATGACATATACAGTACAGGGTGAAGTGAACGGGATTGTTATGCGATGACCGTACATACACTGAAATGTACGAGTCATCAACGTTTACGAACTCAAGGGATGTTGACCTTGAGTAATCCGTTAGAAATCCACGTAAATGATATGACCTGTGTTGCTGTTGCGGTCTCTCGTGTATCTACAAGGTAATACACAAGCGTTCACCCTCTGCAATGTGAAGTAAACAAAACCGCCCAGAACTGGAGATGCACCGTTGAGGTCCTTTGCTTCACTAGGAGCTAAAGGTGAAAAACTAAGTCAGACCATGTGAATGACATCGCACAGAAGTTGTTGAAAGCAGTCAAACAGGTGGGCATGCTGCAGGCTGTTTGATTCTGGAAAAGGTAGATAAAAGAACAGATTGAAGCCTTGAAGAAGCTCTCTCCCCATATGAGCGTTACAGGTCTCTCATCACACAAGACATCCTTTGGAGCGGGCCGTGATATATTCCTTGATGGCTGGAAGTGAGAGCGTTATGCTCTGTAAAGCCTAGAGTAGTGGAACCTGTTTTTAGCATTACAAATCGAGGACATATCGAGGACCTACCAGCACTTACAATTACCCAATTGGCAATGACAACCAATAAACTGGTTCTACAATGTAATAGGCAATTTCCACATCCATTGTTTTAATGATTATTAGCCTATTGATATTCCATCACCATTCATACATGGAAAAATAATATTATCTTATTCAACTCCAAAGCGTGGGCCACATAGCCTATTTCTAGGGTTACTGAGGCATGCACGCTCCTCTTACACACAACCAGAAGGATAAACATTAGAATTAGGATGGTGCTTTCAAGACAATGCAGCACTCCATCACTCTCTTTCTTGGTCAAATAGCCCTTACACAGCTTGGAGGTGTGTTTTGGGTCATTGTCCCGTTGAAAAACAAATGATAGTCCCACTAAGCGCAAACCAGATGGGATGGCGTATCGCTGCAGAATGCTGTGGTAGCCATGCTGGTTAAGTGTGCCTTGAATTCTAAATAAATCACGACAGTGTCACCAGCAAAGCACCATCACACCTCCTCCTCCATGCTTCACGGTGGGAACCACACATGCAGAGATCATCTGTTCATCTACTCTGCGTCTCACAAAGACACGGCAGTTGGAACCCAAAATCTCAAATTTGGACTCATCAGACCGAAGAATAGATTTCCACCGGTCTAATGTCCATTGCTCGTGTTTCTTGGCCGCCCAAGCAAGTCTCTTCTTCTTATTGGTGTCCTTAAGTAGTGGTTTCTTTGCAGCATTTCGAACATGAAGGCCTGATTCACACAGTCTCCTCTGAACAGTTGATGTTGAGATGTGTCTTTTACTTGAACTCTGCGAGGTGCAGTTAATTGCCAATTTCTGAGGCTGGTAACTCTAATGAACATACTCTGCAGCAGAGGTATATCTGGGTCTTCCTTTCCTGTGGCGGTACTTATGAGATCCAGTTTCATCATAGCGCTTGATGGTTTTTGCGACTGCACTTGAAGAAACTTTAAAAATTCTTGACATGTTCCGGATTGACTGACCTTCATGTCTTAAAGTAAATGATGGACTGTCGTTTCTCTTTACTTATTTTGTTCTTTCCATAATATGGACTTGGTCTTTTACCAAATAGGGCTATCTTCTGTATACTACCAAACCATTTTTGGAGCTGCATATTTATTCCAACAATCCTCTCACCCTACGAATTGGTGTTTACGCTGCAAACAATCCTATCACTGTACATAACCTGACCTTTGTTGATTGACAGTTTGCTGGTCCAATCAGAGGGCAGAGTGTGCGTTTCACTAGCCAATCTGTTGCACATTCCTTTGCAAGGTGGGTGCTGCGCCTACTGTCTCTAGCTGTGTGGGGAGTAATCCCCAGAGACTCTCGACCACAAAATGAGTGACAAAACCTGGCCAGATAATTTAATGTTATCCATCTCAAGTCAAAATGTTGTCCATAAGTCATCAAATTTGTGACTCAAGTCAAACACGAATCCAAATCATGTGACTCGAGTTCACAACTTTTCTCTGCCATTTTATATTTATAAACCCGTACTGGAATTCCTTCTGTTTCATTCAGGCTAAAAATACAAAACATGTACTATTGCCCATTCTCCAACATATCCAACATATGTCTCGGCCACGTTTTAAAAAAATTATCTAGTGCCATGTGCTTCATCTCTGCAGATCGGCTTGTTGCTGACTGTAAATTAGACTTCCAGCAACTTGTGTTCATGTTTGCTTAGAGAGGGAGAATGAGAGAGGGAGAGAGATCTCTTAAATGAACCGTCTCGAGACGCATAAAGAGAGAAGAGATGCGATGGGGTAGGGAGAAAAACAAAGACAGAGCGAAATGGAGGGGGAGAGAGAGACCATGCCAGTCTTAATGATCTAGTCTGAGTGGAGTGGAAGGAAGAGTCATGGCCTGGCCGGCCCAGGCTACAGTAACATCTGGCTCCAGTGGAGTGTGGTGAAGGGTGGTATTGCTAGAGCTTGGTAAACACCATTTAGGATGGAGGAGGGGGGGACCATCAGTAAAAAGACTGTTGCTCCTGCCAAAGTCCTCTTGCCTGATTGATCGACCCACTTTGTTCCATATTTCTATTATTGCAGTTCTATGAGAGAGGGGCTGTAGAGGGTGTGAAGGAGAGAAGGGCAAGGGTTTTTTAGTGCCCATATCTATGCTTTGTCTTTTGCTGTGTAACATTTAAGTGAGCAAGCAGTTCCCAGATAGCAAAATTACTATGGCCCAAATGCATCCCACATATACCAGGTGATGTGGCCAGACCTGGCCCACAGTCATCTGCTATCTGTGCCGTAGCCTAGCTACCAGTCAGAGTGTTAAAATAACACTGCAATGTTTCGTATAGGTCTACATTGTGCCATTTTACACAGCTCACTACATTTTCTTTCTCCATTGTACCTTTTAAGCCTGCACCGAGGCATGAACATTTCTCCCACTGGCAGACAGTGCATTGTGGAGCTGTGGAATGGGTGAAGATGAGACAATTTGCTCTGAATAACCCAGTGCATGGGCCCAACACTGACTGACAGCTCCTTATCACTACTACTGCCGGCTGATCAAAGTTGAAACGGGGTCAGGCTGAATTTAAGAGCGGCTAATTAAATGTCCGGGTTACACGCAAAGTGGTGCTTCATTTATCTTCTCATGCAGAAGGGATGGAGATACGGGGCACGGAATAAAAGGGGGTCTGAGTATTACTTCCAAGTTCAACAGCATCAGATAGCAGGAACGTTCAACTGGCTTTCATGTCGTCGTCCCCCCCATCTCCCTCATCTTGTTTTTTTTTTAAATCATTGTTCTGGGGGGCTCTAATAGGAGCTAAATCGAGACTATTTCCCGTGTTTCTGTCCATCTGCTATTCCTGTGTGCTGTGTCAAGGCCTTTTCCAAATGTCCATTTTCACAGGCTGCTTGAGAGGAGTGGGCGGTGATGGGAAGGCAGCATTGGAGTGTGAAAAAGGTCACCGTTACTAGATCTGCCTGGCTGTCCCCTCGGCTATAGTACTCTCCTCTGGGGGAAAGCCGTTTTACACCCAGTGACACTTCCCAAAACAAGCACATGCTATTGACTATACTGTACTGTACATGATGAATGATGGATGCTGAGCCATGACAACAACAACAACAACAAATCAAGTGCCTTGAGGTCTCATCTCCATTGTCATCTGCTGTGCTTGCAGAACAAGACAACCCCCACTGTTGAAAACCCAACGAGTCCAGAACTTGAGATGTGCATGAGTTCCGTACGTAAATCCACCAACGGGTAGTTCACCATTTCTGGGAGCGTTCTTCAACGCCAATTGAATGTTTTTGATATGTCAAAATTGCTAAACCCCCCCGAATCTTTGTGATTGGGGCCGCATAATATAGAATGGTAAATCCGGGTAGAGATGGAGAACGTTGTCCAGATTGACACCGCGGGTAAATGTGCTTAATGAAATGGAAATGCAGCCATGTTCCAGCCATGGTAGACTATTACCTCAGAGAGAAAAGGCTTACATTGACGAAGGCAATGTCCACGGCCCAGAGAAGAAGCACCAGCATCCGGCCTCGCTACTTAGACAGAGACAAGTCATTCCCTCTTAACCCAAATGACCCATGAGATTCTCACGAAAACCATTCCTCTTTAAGTGACAACAAGATGCTCTTCAACTTAAAATCTCAACCTATTGACCCAAAGCGTAGGTGCACGTCAATTACCCTGTTAACCTGGCAGATATCAACCAGTCTCTCATCTCCATTGCCGAAGACCCTGTTTAAAACATATCAAGGGAGCCGATTATCTGGAATTCGGGGAATTTAGATTGTGGATAAGATGCTCGGGCACGTTTGAGTATTTCTTCTGAACTTTAGCATGCTGATAACTTAATAACAAGCATAGCGAGAGGAGTTTGGAAGCAGCCGGCCTGATCATGGAATGACTCATTATCTTTGTGTGGCCCACCTTAAAGTGTAATTACTCACGGGTTGCCTGTGAGAAGCATTCATCTGGGCTGGGTTGGTCACCTCCTGGCTTCGCCATGTTCTTGAGAGGGGTGGATCTGAGCAACAGCAGGTGTAATATCTCAAACCGGACATCCATGAAGTCTGGAGATGAAAGTAGTATTCCTCCTCCACACAGCCACAGAATAAGGCACCACGAATGTGTTTATCGGGGGCCCTGATGTTACTGGCCTCCTTGCCTTGGACGGTCGGTCGGTCCGTCCACTTAGCATGCGTCTCCAGCCCCACACTATTAGTTTTCAGAAACAGGCTGCTCTGAGGGTAGCCTCTGCTCAGGCTTTGACGTATTGCCTTCCATAAAGAACTTTCTGGCATTCATTGTTTTTGTTTTGCGTTTTAAGCACACTATATTAGGCCTTTCATCTCGCAATGCTCAGCCTACAGCAGCCACCTTATCTTTCAGTAGCTAACGAGTAGTGCCTAGCCCCCATCGTTTGGATTGTAAAGGGAATTTATCAACTCCAATCTTATTTCTGTATCGGCATAAATCAACATTGTAAGAACCCTTGAAATGGTTCTTATCGGCATTGGACCCTGCATTGGATAGTTGATAAGAGATCGTGATACAGCAGCCTTCCTATGACCTCAACTGTATCATCCTTTGTGATCATTTAGAATAAGGACGGTAACAGCACACTAGCTACTAAAACAACATTGTACATTCACCATTTACGTTTCAGTTTGGGTTCAGAGTGAACTAATTGAGGAACTTTGAGGATGCCCAATTTGCCAGCTGCTGCTGGTGATATGTATCCCTCACTGCACTCCGTACCAAGAGTGATCACTTCCCTATGACTTCTGTAGAGGTTTTTGCTTGCATCTTCAAATTGAATAAGTCAATTGAATAGGCTGTGTGGTGACACCACAATCAGATCAGAGCACTGGCACCAGGCTCTGCAAATAGAGAATCTAACATTGTTTTGTGTGGAATTGTTCTGGGGGCCCAGTTAATGCATCTCTAAAGGGACCTCTCCATTGTCTTAAATGTGAGCCCTGCCAGACAACATGGCCGCCGTGTCCTTGAGCATGAAGTATCTCAATAGAGAAAAAATGCGGGAAAAACATTGGATCTTTTTGATTCATTTAGCATTTGCAATCCATTTTTTGTTGTTTCGATTTTTAGATCACTCGCTATCGGAACTCTGAGAGAAACAGTACCAGTTTGGACACACCTACTCATTCAAGGGTTTTTCTTTATTTTTACTATTTTCTACAATATAGAATAATAGTGAAGACATCAACACTGAAATAACACATATGGAATCATGTAGTAACAAAAAAGTATTTTATATTCTTCAAAGTAGCCACCCTTTGCCTTGATGACAGCTTTGCACACCCTTGGCATTCTCTCAACCAGCTTCACCTGGAATGCTTTTCCTACCATCTTGAAGTAATTCCCACATATGCTGAGCACTTGTTGGCAGATTTTCCTTCACTCTGTGGTCCAATTCATCCCAATTGGGATGAGGTCGGGTGATTGTGGAGGCCAGGTCATCTGATGCATCACTCTTGGTGAAATAGTCCTTACACAGCCTGGAGGTGTGTTGGGTCATTGTCCTGTTAAAAAAACAGATGGGATGGCGTATCGCTGCAGAATGCTGTGGTAGCCATGCTGGTTAAGTGTGCCTTGAATTCTAAATAAATCACAGACAGTGTCAGCAGAAAAGCACCCCCACACCATCTCCTCCATGATTCACGGTGGGAACCACACATGTGGAGATCATCCATTCACCTGCTCTGCGTCTCACAAAGACACGGCGATTTGAACCAAAAATCTCAAATTTGGACTCATCAGACCAAAGGACAGATTTCCACCGGTCTAATGTCCATTACTCGTGTTTCTTGGCCCAAGCAAGTCTCTTTTTATTATAGGTGTCCTTTAATAGTGGTTTCTTTGCAAAATTTAGAACATGAAGGCCTGATTCACACAGTCTCCTCTGAACAGTTGATGTTGAGATGTGTCTGTTACTTGAACTCTGTGAAGCATTTATTTGGGCTGCAATTTCTGAGGCTAGTTACTCTTATGAACCTATCCTCTGCAGCAGAGGTAACTCTGGGTCTTCCTTTCCTGTGGTGGTCCTCATGAGAGCCAGTATAGGGCTATTTTCTGTATACCACCCCTGCCTTGTCACAACACAACTGATTTGCTCAAACGCATCAAGAAGGAAAGAAAATCCACAAATTAATTTTTAGCAAGGCACACCTGTTAATTGAAATGCATTCCAGGTGACTACCTCATGAAGCTGGTTGAGAGAATGGCAAGAGTGTGCAAAGCTGTCAAATATAAAATTTGTTTAACACTTTTTTGGTTACTACATGATTCCATATGTATTATTTCATAGTTTTAATGTCTTCACTATTATTCTACAATGTAGAAAATAGTAAAAAATAAATAAAAACCCTTGAATGAGTTGGTGTGTCCAAACCTTTGACTGGTACTGTACATTAATAGTTTCTACCCCTCTGTGGATGTGTGACTAGCCCTAAAATGATTAATTCAAAAATATTCAAACTTGGCCTGCATGTTTAAAATTAGTTGTCTTTGACGTTAGCATTTTTTTGAGAGGGTTACAATTTATTTCGCCTTCTGTCAAATAACTATTTAAGATCTATTTCGTTTTGAGAATTTATCTGTGGCTTGGATCACAATTGTGATACATATCTTAAAATTGAAGGAAATACCATTTTATTTATTTATTTTGCCAGAATGCCGTCATCACTCATCCCGTTGATGGAAATAACCATCTCTGTTTCTGACTCGCTTTTGACCTTCAGACAGTGACAGAGAGTGTACAGTAGCCTAGCCATTAGCTCAGGGAAGATATGTCCCTATGTGATGAGGTCACTATGACACCAGAGATGAAGGAAACCGATCCCCATTCCCAAACCTCACTGAGCGATGGCCGTCCAACCCGGAGGTGAACAAACTTCCATCCCCCACGTTATTGCACCCATGCCTCCCATACAGGCCTGCAAGATTTATCCCGGCCGTAAGTCTCGCGGACCTGGCATTGCCAGAAAATGGCCCCTTCCCTCCCTCTGCCTCCCTCCATCCTGTCCTATCCATCTGGTCGTGTCTGAGCAAGAGTGGGGGAAACTATCGCTGCTCCACATTACCCGTGCCGCACAAAGTGGCACCTGCATTAATCACAGTGGGGGCTGGGGGGGGGGATTGGGGGGAGTTGTGATAAGGGGAGAGGGACCGGGGCTGCAGCAGTAGCAGCACAGGGAGTGGGGAGTCAGCAGAGATCTAACAGGACATGAGATGGAAGTGAAGCGGGAGGGAAAGGGAAGCAGGGGCTGAGCCAGTGGATGGGGCGTGCTGGGGCCCGCAGTGCGTCTGTTTACTCTACTGCTGTTGATTAGTTTAGGGGGGTGGGGGATATATGACAGAAGAACAGAGGAGTCATGCCTGGGCACTCTGGCTATATGGAGCTAGCTAGCTAGCAGACACACTACAAACAGAGACTTTTCTGTCAGAGTACAGCTGTGTCACTATAATACTCTGAGGGGCAGAGATAACGATGCAGCTTACCCACAGCGTCAAAGACCCTCGTATCCCCTGATCTACAGTGCCTTCAGAAAGTATTCATACCCCTCGATTTATTCCACATTTTGTTTTTGCAGCCTGAATTCAAAATGGATTGACTTTTTTTTCATCATCTACACAGAATACCCCATAATGACAAAGTGTACTGATTAATCTTTTTTTGTGTACGTCTCTAAGAGCTTTGCACACCTGGATTGTACAATATTTGCACATTATTATTTTATATTCTTTATGTACACATTATGTATTCAGGACATAAAGTTAATTTCTTAGCCACTTTTTTAGCAGTTTTACCATAGTGCCGTATTGCATACAGGATGCATGTTTTGGAATGTTTTTTATTCTGTACAGGCTTCCTTCTTTTCGCTCTGTCACATAGGTTAGTATTGTGGAGTAACTACAATATTGTTAATCCATCCTTAGTTTTCTCCTATCACAGCCGTTAAACTCTAACTGTTTTAAAGTTTCCTTCCTCTCCGGCAACTGAGTTAAGAAGGACGCCTGTATCTTTGTAGTGACCATCCAAAGTGTAAGTAATAACTTCACCATGGTCAAATGGATATTCCATGTCTGCCTTCTTTGAGAGGCATTGGAAAACTTCCCTGGTCTTTGTGGTTGAATCTGTGTTTGAAATTCAATGCTCGACTAAGGGAACTTACAGATAATTGTATGTGTGGGGTACAGAGATGAGGTAGTCATTAAAAAATAATGTTAAACACTATTATTGCACACAGAATGAATCCATGCATCTTATTATGTGCAAATTGTTACTCCTGAACTTATTTAGGCTTGCCATAAGAAAGGGGGTTGAATATTTGACTCAAGACATTTCAGCTTTTCATTTATAATTAATTTGCAAAAAAATATTAAAAACATAATTCCACTTTGACATTATGGGCTATTGTGTGTTGGCCAGTGACACAAAATCTCAGTTTAATCCATTTTAAATTCAGGCTGTAACACAACAAAATGTGGAAAAAGTCAAGGGGTGTGAATACTTTCTGAAGGCACTTTATAGGAAATATGTTAGGAAACGGCTTTATTATTTGTAAGTAGCCGTAGTAGTTTATTTGTTATTACAATCCTTTGTATAAATTGTTATCGATTTAAAAGAAACTGGTGTTGAACACTTGAGCGTTAGTGCTCGAAAGTTAACAGTTGACTTTTCAGATGTCCGGTAAGAGGACATGAGGTTATGATTCAGTGCACAGCTTCTATTACACCATCATTCGCTAAGCCTGCAGTCGTTTGAGGTAACAGTAGTTTCACTGTAATTTGAGGTAACAGTAGTTTCAGTTTCATTTGGTGTAACGGTAGCAAGGTACAGTCATTTGGGATAACAGCAGTTTGTGTCATTTTGGGTTATAGCAGGTCAAGAAAGAAAGAAAAAACGATCAACACAAATGCATAATGAGAGTATCGACTTTAGATGCTATCAGACATCTGCCAGTGCCAGGTCAAATGGAAAGTTATTTTACAGGCAGGGCTTGTAAAATAAGTTTACGCCCAGGCAGGGCTTTGCATGCTGAGAGAGAGAGAGAGACAGAGAGATAGAGAGACAGAGAGAGAGTGTAAACTTTCCCCACCTTCATGATGAATGCGTCCCAGGCTATCTAGGCATTCAGGAAGTGTCCTTGAAATATTCTTTCAATTTCCATTCACACAATGTTGTTTTGGGAACATTTCAACGAGCTTATGTCATGACGGGACTGGCAAATTGTTCAACCTAAATCAGAACAAAGTACCCCACAATGTTGTTCTGATCAGACACGTCCCATAATGTCCATTATGACCTAATTTTGGGGTCAACGAAGGCAAGTATTCACACTACAGTGTATACCCCCCACACACACAAACACCCACCCATTCTCAATCATCCGCAATGTCTATTCAAACATGACTTTTCAATCATACCTCTTCTGCAGTTCATTAACAGTCGATGGGCTCATTCAAGTAATGCAATTCGACCGTGGTGATTGTTTCATTGGACACTGATATTCCTCTGTCAATACTCATGATGTGAGTCTTCCATGGCATAACATGAATTAACATGTTGATAATGTCAAGATTTGACAATTAGTTGTAATTACTGGGATAACAAACACCTGTGTGACACCAATCTGACGCCAGGCAGAATCACTTTAGAGCTAGAATCATATCAGGGATTATCAATGGAATGAGTGCGACATGATTTAGGATACCACACCCCCCCCCCCCAGACTTTATGATGCAGTTAGATAGTCACAGTGTTGTCCCCTCTGTCTTATTTTATAAAGGTAGTGCGCTGCATTTTTAATGGTTCTGTCCGACCAGAAATTTACCCCCTTGGCAACGACATAAAAGGTTCCCAATCGAACAGCCTCACAGAAACTAAAGGATGTCACATCGCAAAGAGGTGCCACTTTTTATGAGTTTGTCTGGCAGCCAGAGTCCAGCGGCATCTTAACAGCTCAGCACATTCTAGTCCTCTTAAATATGAAATGCACTAACTTTATAGTGTCTGCAAAGAATGCTGTTGGGTGTTGTGCATTTACTTGTCGATATGATTTTTACATAGCTATTTCCCTGTCTTACTATAATACACAATTTCATTTTGAACTTTTTAGTGTTTCTAGAGCTTCAACTTTTACTGACCATACAGAAAACCTAATTTGACAGTCCAAATGGTCTCAGTCCACTTAGCTCATAATTGGTTTAACTTACCTCAGATATTCCCAAGCACTTTTTTATCTACAGTTGAAGTCGGAAGTTTACATACACCTTAGCCAAATACATTTAAACACAGTTTTTTCACAATTACTGACACTTAATCCTAGTAAAAATCCCCTGTCGTAGGTCAGTTAGGATCACCATTTTATTTTAAGAATGTGAAATGTCAGAATAATTAATTTAATCTTTTATTTCTTTCATCACATTCCCAGTGGGTCAGAAGTTCACATACACTCAATTAGTATTTGGTGGGATTGCCTTTAAATTGTTTAACTTGGGTCAAACATTTCGGGTAGCCTTCCACAAGCTTCCCACAATAAGTTGGGTGGATTTTGGCCCATTCCTCCTGACAGAGCTGGTGTAACTGAGTCAGGTTTGTAGGCCTCCTTGTTCGCACACGCTTTTTCAGTAATGCCCACAAATGTTCTATAGGATTGAGGTCAGGGCTTTGTGATGGCCACTCCAATACCTTAACTTTGTTGTCCTTAAGCCATTTTGCCACAACTTTGGAAGTATGCTTGGGGTCATTGTCCATTTGGAAGACCCATTTGCGACCAAGCTTTAACTTCCTGACTGATTGCTTCAGTATATCCACATAATTTCCTTTCCTCATGATACCATCTATTTTGTTAAGTGCACCAGTCTCTCCTGCAGCAAAGCACCCCCACAACATGATACTGCCACCCCTGGGCTTCATGGTTGGGATGGTGTTCTTTGGCTTGCAAGCATACCCCTTTTTCCTCCAAACATAACAATGGTCATTATGGCCCAACAGTTATATTTTTGTTTCATCAGACCAGAGGACATTTCTCCAAAAAGTACAATCTTTATCCCCATGTGCAGTTGCAAACCATAGTCTGGCTTTTTTATGGCGGTTTTGGAGCAGTGGCTTCTTCCTTGCTGAGCGGCCTTTCAGGTTATGTCGATATAGGACTCGTTTTACTGTGGATATAGATACTTTTGTACCTGTTTCCTCCAGCCTCTTCACAAGGTCCTTTGCTGTTGTTCTGGGATTGATTTGCACTTTTCACACCAAAATACGTTCATCTCTAGGAGACAGAGCGCGTCTCCTTCCTGAGCGGTATGACGGCTGCGTGGTCCCATGGTGTTTATACGCGCGTACTATTGTTTGTACAGATGAACGTGGTACCTTCAGGGGATTGGAAATTGCTCCCAAGGATGAACCAGACTTGTGGAGGTCTACAATTTTTTTTCTGAAGTCTTGGCTGATTTCTTTTGATTTTCCAATGATATCAAGCAAAGAGGCAGTGAGTTTGAAGGTAGGCCTTGGAATACACACTGCCAAGTAACTCAAATTATGTCAATTAGCCTATCAGAAGCTTCTAAAGCCATGACATCGTTTTCTGGAATTTTCTAAGCTGTTTAAAGGCACAGTCAACTTAGTGTATGTAAACTTCTGACCCACTGGAATTGTGATACAGTGAATTATAAATGAAATAATCTGTCTGTAAACAATTGTTGGAAAAATTACTTGTCATGCACGAAGTAGATGTCCTAACCGACTTGCCAAAACTATAGTTTGTTAACAAAAAATTGGTGGAGTGGTTGACAAACGAGTTTTAATGACTCCAACCTAAGTGTATGTAAACTTCCGACTTCAACGGTATGTAGTCACCTAGTCAGTTTACAATATTTGGATAGAAAATGTCAATAGGAAAACAACATACATTTGAACATCAATGTCATAAACAGATGGCAATAAATAATCAAAGGTTTTTACAATCAGACTTTGATAGTCTACAACAGGGGTATTCAATTCCTACCATAGAGGTCTGGAGTACTGCTGGTTTCTACCTGATAATTAATTGCATGCACCTGGTGTCCCAGGTCTTAATCAGTCCCTGATAAGAGAGGAAAAATCAGTGGCTTGACTTTTGATGTCCAGATTTGAAATCGAGGGTTCTACAATATAACCGAGTACAAAATAGTGGTTTGTGCCAGGGGGACATTTCACTTTTCACCTTATCTGAGATTACTCTCATTTTAGTCTCCATTTCTGTGGGAATGCATTGAAGAACTGAACAGTGAAGAGAAGCGCCATGTGTGTCAGTTTAAGTGCATGTGGCTACTTAGCATAATATTCAGATGCATTTAGCCACCACATTGCTCTGCTTTGAGACTGAGGAATGGAGATGATGGTATTTAATAACTTACACGTCATTTAAACCTGTCAGTTTAGATGCAGATCTCTTGCTGACTGTAACACGCCAACTGCTGAACTAAACAAAGAGTGACGTATCACCCGTGACAACAATTTACCAATACTCCCTTGTTCTTATTAGCCTAGTAGAAGCCCAGTTTGAATGTTTTCAGAGTCAGAAATAAATCCTGCGCATATGGAGTACATGTCCTGTATGACATCTGGAATGTACAATTGGGACAATTCCACACTAGGCTATGTTTTACAATGTATGTTCGTCATATTAGAGTATGACAACATTATTTGCACACCTTTTAAAGCCTCATCCCAAGCGGTTGATGCAAATGATACGTCTCATATAGTATGGCAAAAGGGCCATAACGTATGTGGCTGCGTGAGATTGCTTGTCTCGGCTCCAAGTAAAATATTAACAGTGACCTTGTATAATCGTACCCTATATGTACTGGCCTATGCAAAGGAGAGGGACTTGTGTATTTTGAAATAATGAACATGAATCATGATTTTCTATGGGCTGGCTCCAACAGGTCCACCACCGCTAGTCATTAAAGAGATGAGCTACAAAGTTAAAAAGGTGAACAATTAATTAAATCACTGCCATGATGCCAGATCATTTAACCCCAGTGGTTGTAATTAATAGCGAAGAGGGAGAAGGGCAGCGGAGGGAGTGCGATATCCCACTTCAAATGTCAGGGCAGAGTCTGTTGACTCGGGGAAAAATACCATGTCAGTCTGTTGACTCGGAGAGATCGAGTTAGGCACTGGTTTTTAATGATCAACGCTAATATACAGCTGCTAATGGCTAGAGCTAATATTCAGATAGAGAAAACACTGCAGCCTGGGTACAGTGTCTTACACGGAATCAGCACAGTATCCTTGGCTGTATCAACGCTGATTGTAGCCTACAGTAGTCTCTCTGTATGAAATGAAGTCAGGTCAAGGATTGTTTACCAGTTGGACCTACCTTTTTCTTGAGCTGCACTGTATCGCATCTACTAAAAACACTGCCTTGTTTCGCTCTTGCACCCGTTTCTTTGTTAAGATAAAAGGCGTGTAGAATGGGCAAACAAATTGCTTACACGCAGAGGAGTATGTGCAAACACTCCCACATAATGTGGTAGCACACTGTTTGAAGCAACACTTCAATTGGCCACCCGAACTGCGCTCAACATGGTTTCCCACACATCACTTTGGCTTCTCTCTCAGATCAGGATTCAATTGTTTTCCCAAGTGGGTTGGCTTGGAAGAAATGCAAAAAAGGGGAATGCAAATACACTCTGATATATTGCAAAGGTGCAAGTGTATGATTTTCAGTTCTGGTTTGCCTTCTGTTGACATTTACTGTAGTTTTCCACCTTTATGAAATATTGGTGGTCGTTTGTGAATGTGCAGAAATTGAATTGTTTATATAATCCCTTTATATAATGTGTCCTAGGTTTAGATAAGGATACTCCGATATAGGGAAAGTGTTATTTTCCACGGTGTTACAGGTTTTGGTTTTTCCATTTATGTTTTGAGGTTGGACTTTAGCAGGTATAGCTGCGCGTTCCGATTGGTTGTCACCTCGTTAGTCAGTATGTGTTCCACCTGTGCTGGTTTGCCATCTTGTTAGTGGGAAGGTGTTCCACCTGTGCTGTGCAGAGCTCCGGTGGCCCTGGCCCAGTGCTCCAACTGGTCTTGAGAGAGGTGGAGGGTCAACACCTTCAGTTGCCGCTCCCTATTTTGATGTCTAAAAAAAAACATTCCTCTATCTGAGCTTCCCTGTTTGTTTGCTTCCTGTCTTTAAGGCAACTTTTGTGGGTGTCTTTTAGGTTCCAGTTGTTGTTGCTAGTCAACTTTCAGTGGACACCCCCATGAGCGTCATTCAGAATCTCTCTTAAAACGCCACCTGCTTTGTTTTGGTTGATGTCAGTTTACTCTTTGTTAGTTCCCCCTTCTGTAAGAGCGACATTATTTGGTTTTCTAGCTGGGGAACGTAACAACGGTCAAATAAATAATGTTTAATGCATGTGAGAATCCACTCGTGCACAAATTATTGTAGAGGTCTGATTTAACAGTCTAAGAAAGAATTCCTTTAGCATAGGTGCATTTACTTTGCACAAAAGGCAGGTACTTTATTTGCATACGTTTCTAATTAACATGCATGACTGAAAAATAACTAAACTTGGGATATTCATGAAATGTCCTTGAAGACCTTTTTGTTTTATTGAATATTGATACTACAGTGCCTGTCTTAATGTTATAGCGAGATTAGACACAATGTATTAAACCAATCGATTTGAAGGGAATGTAAGCTTGATATGTTTTCGTTTGATATTTTATATGTGCATCAAATGTGATGTTCGGAAATAGCTTATAGCTACATTTGTAAAAACATTGTGTGCAGTGATCGGGAACCTCTCAAACAAATGGAACATACCTCAGCTATCATTCTTTTTTCCCCAAGACTGCACGGCCATTAAATGCAAACAATTCATTTTTCCAATTCCTTCAGTTTCACATTTTTGACATTGAAGTCCTATCTGTTGCATAATTTTTGGAGATAAAGTGCATTGTGAAGGACAGCCAAAACATTGGGGTTATCTGTCATTTGTGAAACATGTCTTTTCTATAATTGCTGTCAACAGCATCAAGAATAGCAGTTGTTTGAGCACAAACTCTTTTCACTTGGTACTCTTCAGCTACACACAAGCAGCAGAAATACGTTTGTACTCGGAATAAAATAATTGAGTTCAGACAATACATACCGAGTCTGAATAAGTAATAACCAATAGGGAAGTGACAGCCATGAAATTTTGGAGGATGGTTATTGACCAGCCAAATGAGCGTAGTCACTGTAATAACTGTTCGAAGACACATGTTCTCCCCTCTGAGTGCATTTGCTGCCATATAAATAGAATGGCCGTCCTCATTCAAGTCAGCATGATAAGTGTGGGCGTACCCATAAGAGTAAAACAGGAAGTGCACCCATCAATATGTGCTGGGATTTGTCAACTGAACTGACATGACAAAAAATGTATTCCATTGCATGTGCCGCATCAGTTAAGATCATTTAAGTGAACATTCTACATTACCATGGAAATGATTGCATCACAATACCAGGCAGCCATTGAGAGTGTACCCGTGAGTTAACAGTCAAATAGGTCGTTATCAATAGAATGTCACAATACGGTTCAAGGTGTTCAATTTCCCTGCTGGGGGTCAAGGAGACCATTGTGTGCCATTTTCAAGGGATTGTTAAATGTGAACTATTTGGTTGTACTATCATCACCTCTTGAAGAGCAGAGTCAGAACAAAAAATGTCTGATTTATTCCATGCAATACTTTTTGTCACATTAGTTCTATCATCAGAGTTCTACAGCAAGTAACTACATGCATTTCATGATTTAGTAAACATCAATTGATCATGTCATTTCAGATACGTGAGGGTAACCTCACGATATCTCTCAATATTGGCCACTATTAATTGGATATTTGAGTGATATAAAATAAAAGTGAACTATACCTGACAAGTATGAGTGGTTTAGGTTCATTTCCCATCCTTTGTGGGCTCTGCCTGTCGAGCAGCAGAAGGGCACATTTGCTGATGTACTGTTAGCTGATAATGTTTACTTTGCAAGCTACCGGTAGAAACGTTGTACGGTTGGCTAAACATAGTGGTAAGTAGACCTAATGCACTTTTCTCCAACCAATGTTGCCCTACCTAGCGAAATTAGATAACATCCCCCTTTCAACATTGTTTTTAAGAGTGTTTAGTCACGCTTGCTGCTGACAGACATAATAGGCTACATTGATTGATGGACCATGTCAAATTGGCTAGCTAGCTAATAACATCACGTCAATATGGCTAATTAACAAGCTAACTTTCAGGGGATAAAACTAGATGGCTATATTTGCTTGCCATCCATAGTGGTGATGACAGTTGTCCGACTGAGAACTTTACCAGGACGAGGACTTGCTGATGCCAATCTCTTTCCAAAAGCCTAATCTCTGATGAAGCGAGCTAAATGACACATTATTTCCTTAGTTAGCTCGCTAAGCAAACAACATTCCCCCATGACTTCCAATGAATGTTAGCGTGTGGTGGCTAAAGTTGGCTGAAGTTTGTAGTGGCTGTTTAAAGAGATCTGAACAATGGATTACAGCTTCTCCTGGCCCATAGACTACTTTCAGGGTGAGGAACCATCTAACATCAAGTTGTAAAATAGTGAACTACTCTTTTAAGAGTCAATGTTACTGCAGAAACCGACTCAACCGCTCGAAAGCCCCGCTGTCCTGTCCTCAGTCAGCTGTTCTTTCCACAAAAATAATAATATATAATCGGTTATGTTTCATGACGGTCTTCATCCATAACTGTTGGTTATACAGTTATACGGTAATTGTGCCAGCGCAAAAATCAAAATGCTTGATTCTCTCTATAGACATTTTATGTTCTGAGTTAATAGATACATACATTGAATAATACCAACGGTTTCATATAAAGGAATTTACAAATGCATTTCCCACCCACAATTCTCAAGTAATGTTTTTTTGCAATGCCATAAAATGTTGAATTACAAATAAAGTCAAAGGAACACAGACCTTAAATAAGCACATGTAGCATGGGGCTCCCGGTCTAAGGCATTGCATCTCAGTGCTAGAGGCATCACTACAGACCCTGGTTTGATTCCAGGCTGTATCCCAACCGGCCGTGATTGGGAGTCCCATAGGGCGGTGCACAATTGGCCCAGTGTTGTTAGGGTTTGGCCCGGGTAGGCCGTCATTGTAAATAAGAATTTGTTCTTAATTAACTGACTTGCCTAGTTAAATAAAGGTTAAATAAAAAAATGAGTATGTAGATAGCACCTTTCACTGCAAGGCTTCAATGAATCTGTCTGCAAGGCTTTGTTTATGCTTTCACTAGTCCCAATTGTTCCAAATTGGCTGATATACACTGTCATGTGGCCGTGGCTTGCTATATAAAGCAGGCAGACAGGCGTTAAGGCATTCAGTTACTGTTCCATTGAGCGTTAGAATGGGCAAAACGAGTGACCTAAACAACTTTGAAAATGGTATGATTGTCGGTGCAGGCAGCATGAGTCTGTGGCCCCATCCTACTTGGTGTCAACGGTACAGGCTGGTAATGGTGTGGGGAGTGTTTTCTTGGCACACGTTAGGTCCCTTGATACCAGTCGAGTAACGTTTGAAAGCCACACCTTGTAGAATCCATGCCCTGAATGATTTAGGCTGTTCTGGAGGCAAAGGGGGGTCCGACACAGTACTACTAGATGGGTGTCCCTAAAAAACTGTCCACTGAGTGTATATCCTGCTGAAATTAGCAATGAACTTCAGTGAATAGTAGTCGGTTTACAGTGTAGGTAGATTTTGAAATCTATCTGAAATCCATTCAGCTCTCACTTGTAACTGTGCAACATAGAAATAATCTCAGGGCAGTGTCTCACTCTCTAGACTGTATTTCCATAAGATTACAACATTTGGTCACATAATATTCAGGTTTAAGTAACACTTCCAAAGCGGCTGTCCATTTTCTTTCCCCAATTGAATTAATTGCAGATGACCTCATAATCAGAATCTGTTAGATTGTTTGCCCCCCTACACGGTTCTTTGAATTGAAAGCATATTATTTGTTCATGGTAATTCACTGTGCTATCATAGCTGTTATTGAAGGCTATATCAACTGCTCATCCCTGGCAAAATTGGATGAGTATCTTTTGAATGTGCTGATTCCATGAACAAAAAAATAAATAAGAATAAACCCCGGTATAACCCAGATAGTGCCGCAGCTGCAATTCTTTTCCATTTGGACAGAATGAAAAAATATTCAAAGGGAAGCAACCGCCTTTTCCCCCAACAGCCCACTGATTTTCATATTGACTCAATTCTGACTTACTGAGCAGAGATTGTGTGTGTGGTATGTGTGTTTCTCTTTTTCTCTCTCTGTTTTCTGCCTCTCAAACCATACTTTAAATTGATCATTTCCCAAACATTGAAGGACCACAGGGGCCCCCTATCAGTGGGCTCTTCTGAAGTGCTCAACAGCCATCTCGCCGGAATATTACACGTTTCATTACTCTTGACTTGGCTCCGTCCTCCACTGGCAGGACAGCGCGCTTCTTTTCAGTTCGTCAAAAGTAACTGACGAATGTGATACACGTGGAGAACGTTGCCAATTATATCCAGCAAAATAACCACGTCCCCTAAGTATGCTGTCTGCCGTCGAATGCCGTTTGCCAGTGTTGTACCGTAGGGCCACACATGATCCTATATCACACCACAGCTCACTGTTCATATAACAGTACATTGCCAGGGCTATCTGACAGATCTGCTGTTTTTGTTTGCCATAGTAGTTGCATACGCTCTAATATCCTACTATTCAGTATGTGTGCTACTGTATGGCTGTGATATTCACGTCAACCCTGTGTAGAGGGAAAATATCACCCAAGGAAAGTATCACTGTCAGAATCTATATAAGATTGTCCAACTCGGCCCCTAACAGTGATGAGAAAAACTTTTTTTTTTTATTCTGAGGCAGGGAAACCGTTGGCAGGGAATTGCCATGTCAAGCTATATCTCTTTTTTTCTCCTGCGTGAGCTACAAGAAAGGAATTCTCAAATTCTGCCGAGCAGTAGCGTTCCCCAGGCGCCCCTCTTGCGTGTAGTCCTCTCCTGGGAGCTCCTAGTCTTCAACAAGACAAAGGGAATGCCTCCAGGGAAGGTGTGGGGGAAGGGATCCCAACATTTACTCAGACGCAGTAGAAAACCCATAATTCCCAACAATCAGAGTGTTAAAGTGGAAGTGATGGAAGTGGTTTGTACGTGGGTGCCTTTTGGTGGGAGACCAGTGCGATTTAAATCAGCGGCTCCACTTGCTCTCAATGAATATGTAAATGCTGTTAATAAGGCACAGTGAATTATGGGTAAATGAAGCTAAAAAAATGATGTCTTTCTCCTTTATCGCTCCATCTCCTTCTCTCTATACTTGATCTCTTCTTCTTTACCATCCCCTCTCTTTCTTTTCCACTCTCCTCTTCAGTACATTAGTCAGGTCACTGCACAGAATAAGCATTGGTTCAGTGTCCTTCTCTCCTTGTCTTGGAAGGCTGTAGTGTGTGCTGGCTAGCGCCATAGCCCCTGAACGAATCAACCTATTATCAAGACCTTCATTAGCTGACTCAGGTGGGCTTTGTGTTGGGCTGGGACAAAAGCCTGCACACACTACGCCCACCCACGTACCAGACGTGAAAAACTTCGTAGCTGGTAAATGTTTTAGAATGACTGTTTTAATCCCCATAGTTCCTTGTCAGACGTTCACATTTAATCAATGGCTGTCGTGTTTTATATCATCTGCATTGCTTAATAGCAACATACGTGCCTCGATTAAAAATTCCTTCCCTTGCCCACTGATTCCAAATATTTGATATTCCTCCCTGCACTCAATTACATGTAAACCAAGATGCCCCAGGCCTAGAGCTCCTAGATCTGCAGCCAGCAAATCAAATTACAATGTCATTATTTATTCCAGTCTGATTAATCACTTGTTTGAGTGTCCTCTGACTGTCTCTGACCTACTACTGTGACTAAATAGATTCTTACAAGATACGTTGAGATGCGATGCCATCGTCATCACACAATTCCGGTGTAACGGATGAACCTTTCTCAATCTCTGGAGGGGTTTCATTCTACCAACACTATGCCGATCATCTTAACACTGCCATGTGGGATTTTAAAAGACAGCCACCACTGAGCTTCTTCACACGATTCAATGTGGGATCATGGGATGTGCTGGTCGTACAAGGAGGGAGGAAGTGATGGAGGGAGTAGTACTGGCATTGTGCGGTGTCAAACAAAGACGCTGGGAGTATAGCTGCTCGGTGTAGGTGGCGGACAGCACAGCTCTGCCTCAGCCTGCCTGTTCTGTCTGGGTGATGATGTTTGCCCGTAGTCTCTGAGGCTGGGACTGATCAGAGGTATTCTCTGAAGCAGTGCACGCTGGCTCCCTCCCTTCTCTCTTGCTGCAGCAGAGGCCTCCCTGCAATAAACCCCTTTCTGTGTCTTCATTGCTGGTGCAGCATTTGAGTAGTTTGAGAAGTCCACACATGCCTCCAGGACATTATGCTATACAATAACGCTAAGGAATTTTGCAGTGTGTAGGGTATATAGCCCATTGCGTGTGTTGTTAGGCTATTTTTCCTCTGCTGTGCCTTCTGATGTCGAGCCCAGCTTTTTATTGCGGCTATTTGAAAAGTCTTGATATGGCACGTATATTAGCGTCATGCCAGCATATCCTGTCTTTGGCGGTCTTCCTTTTCCTAACATGACAGCCGTGTGTCATCTCTGATTGTCTCTTTGATCTCCCAGGAAATGAAGAAAAATGGATGACACAAGACGAAAGCGAGACGAGATATTGTCAACCCCCACCCCCCCCCCCCCATGGGAATTTAAGGGGATGTTCGTATTGCATCATCTGTACAAACAATGTTGCCGTGCCTTCCCCATTCCTCTAATCTTAGTCCTTTATTTGATTTGCTTGTTTGTTACCTCTGTGGGTTTTGTCATTATGAATCTGCTTAGTTGTGTAACTTAATGCTCTGTGCCTGTATGACTGTATCCCAAATGGCACCTTATTCCCTATACTGTATAGTGCCCTACTTTTGACCTAGACCTATATGGCACCCTATTCCATATAGTGGACTACTTTTGACCAGAGTCCTATTAGCCCTTGTCAAATGTAGTTTAGGGAATTGGAACGCACTGCACCCTGTGTTCATATAGCATCTGCTGAATGTCAGGTGGGATGCCTGAAGTTTTGACTGTTATTGATTGTGGACAGTGACTTCTGGACAGGCAGGGTGGGGGCAGCTTTGTCTGAGCGCACCACGCATGTCCGTCAGTCTCACCATGACGCGGTGGGCTCATTCGGCATGCATCCTCTGTCAACCTCACAGCAAGCTGCGTCCTTGTCATTTACTCCGAACCACTGACAAACATTAGGTGGTGGCCAATATGTAAAATGAACGTGATGAATATTTTCTCTCTTCATCTCGCGTCCTGTCCATCTATCTAATCACTCTATGTAAATGTGGGAACTGTATGGGGTGAGCGCTCACAATATCTCGCCGCTCAAATGACCCTACAGGGGTCTCGTAGAGTCGATTTGTCAAATATTATTGGTGAACATCAAATCACATACAATTGACTGGTGTTTGAGAAATAAGACAAATTCTTCTGGTATTCTTTAGAGGAGATTTTGATAAAAATTCATGATGACTGCAACACAAGGAAAAGATTTCTGTTGATACAGTTTGCTCAGAACCAGGCCAGGATTTCTGTGAGCTGTGTGTAGATTGAGTGAATATGGTTTTTCAACAGTCTGGTTCTGACTGCAGAGCAAATCCAAATAACGTACACATTTTACTTCGTCGGAACCTGTGAAAGCACTTATACTTATTTGAAAGAAAGTTTGCAGCTCATTGATAAGATATTCTATTCTAAACAGTTCTTATGTGCGATCAACAAAATATATATTATGTTTGTTATATACTGTGAAGCAATTATACTCCCACTTATTTTCATATTTTTTCTCTTTCTTTAAAAAAAAATGTTTGGCATAATTGTTGCAAGCTGAGCTGATAAATCCATATTTTTGTACAATATTTCCCACTCAGTTTCCTCAAACCTTTCATGTTGTCCTACATGTATATGCTAATTTGTTATATTATCCTGCAAGTGAGCCAAATTGACTTAACAAAGCAGTGTTTTAACTTCCTATCAACAATTTGACAGAATTGTCCAAAAAGAGGACTTTGGAGAATGTAGGTCAATTGCCTAATAGTTACTTTTCAATATTTACAGTAATGTACTATTTACAGAAAAAGCCAGGTTTACAGAACTGTCATCATTAACAGTAAACGAAATGTGGCTGGTTTGAATTCCAGGGCAGACAAGGTCAAAAATATGTTGCGGTGCCCTTGAGCAAGGCAATTAACCCCGATTGCTCCGGGGGCGTTGAACAATGGTCATCCTTGCTGTGACCCCAGGGACTGGCTCTCTCAGGCGTAGCTGGGATATGCAAGAAACACATTTCCATAGGACAAGAATAAGCAAACCCCAAATTATTATTGTGTAATGTGTAGTCCAGGGGTAGGTAACTCTGGTCTTGAATTACTGCAGGTGCTTCATGTTTTTGATTTAACCAACCTGGAAGAACAGGTGTGTTTGATTTAGTAAAACACTGAACTGATCAATTAGCTCAGGGAAAAGTCTAAGTGGAATCCTTGGGATGTGCAACTCTGACATCACTCCATTGAAGGTAAAATGTTAAATGGTTATTAAGGTAAGGGACATCCCAAGGATCCCGCTTAGCATCTTACAGTAGCTCAGTTGGTCTGGTGCCTAGTTAAGGACCAAATTCTTCAGTACCTGCTGCACTTCAGGAACAGTGTTGCCAAGTCCTGGTGTAGTCAAAATGACATGGCCCATGCAAGACTGAAACCCACGACCCTGGTGTTGCCAGCACCATGCTCTAACCCACTGAGCCAGGAACCACTGATATGTATCACAGAAGTAGTCACTGATTGTTAATTCTGTAAGCGATATAGCGTACTAAACCTATTCCACTATACTAGACAAATCCCCTAGAGATAGCATGCACATACAGATTGCATTGTGCATTTTAAACAAACATGATGAGATTGTCACCATATTTTTCACATTTTCTCCTATTATGATTTATTACTGGTACATCATCACAGCTATATATGAACATTCCCATGTCCATTATCACAGTACCTGTAGATAATATCCCTTATTGTTTTGTATGGATTTACACAGAAGCTTCTACGCTTGAACGGCTTATGAAAAAAATACTCTTGATTTTATGCAGACAGCTTAACACGATTGCCAGATTCTCATTTTCTTTTCTTTTTTATTGTGCTCTAAACACAAGACATTTTTTTTTGCAGACAATGTACAGTAGGGCTATGAGTTGGCTTTGGTTGTTGCCTAGCAACTACTTTTTGCCTTTTGCTGTTTATTCTTCAACAAAATAGTCTGCCTTCCAATTACTTTAATGAATGTAATCCAGTGTAGCAGCTTTTCTAGATTTGCTAGCAACAAATGCATTTGGCTGCTGAGGAAATGGACCGAAGAGGACCTTTGATTGCGATGAGAACATACACTGAGTGCACAAAACATTAGGAACAACTTCCTGATATTGAGTCGCACCCCTTTTTGCCCTCAGAACAGCCTCAATTCGTCAGGGCACGGACTCTACAAGGCGTGGAAAGCGTTCCACAGGGATGCTGGCCCATGTTGATTCCAATGCTTCCCACAGTTGTGTCAAGTTGGCTGGATTTATTTTTTTAGGGGTAGATCAGCTTTAATATTGCAGATAGATTGTAGCGTCCATCAATGTAATTGTCTGCATCACTTCCAATCCCCGTATAAATACATACATATAAATATATACATATACAGTTGAAGTCGGAAGTTTACATACACTTAGGTTGGAGTCATTAAAACTCATTTTTCAACCACTCCACAAATGTCTTGTTAATAGTTTTGGCAAGTCGGTTAGGACTATCTACTTTGTGGGTGACACAAGTAATTTTTCCAACAATTGTTTACAGACAAATTATTTCACTTAAAATTCATTAGTCCAGTTGGTCAGAAGTTTTCATACACTAAGTTGCCTGTGCCTTTAAACAGTTTTGGAAATTCCAGAAAATTATGTCATGGCTTTAAACATAATTTGAGTCCATTGGAGGTGTACCTGTAGATGTATTTCAAGGCCTACCTTCAAACTCAGTGCCTCTTTGCTTGACATCCTGGGAAAATCAAGACCTCAGAAAATAAATTGTAGACCTCCACAAGTCTGGTTCATCCTTGGGAGCAGCTTTCAAATGCCTGAAGGTACCATGTTCATCTGTACAAACAATAATACGCAAGTATAAACACCATGGAACCACGCGGCCGTCATACCACTCAGGAAGGAGACATGTTCTGTCTCCTAAAGATGAACGTACTTTGGTGCGAAAAGTGCAAATCAATCCCAGAACAACAGCAAAGAACCCTGTGAAAATGCTGGTGGAAAAAGGTACAAAAGTTTCTTTATCGACAGTAAAACGAGTATAGGACGTTTGTTCCAGTAAGGAAGAAGCCACTGCTCCAAAGCTGCTATAAAAAATCCAGACTACGGTTTGCAACTGCACATGGGGACAAAGATTGTACTTTTGGAGAAATGTCCTCTGGTCTGATTAAACAAAAAAAGGGGGAGGAAAAAGGGGGAGGCTTGCAAGCCAAAGAACAACATCCCAACCGTGAAGCACGGGGGTGGCTGCATCATGTTGTGGGGGTGATTTCCTGCAGGAGGGACTGGTGCACTTCACAAAATAGATGGCATCATGAGGCAGGAAAATGTTGTGGATATATTGAAGCAACATCTCAAGACATCAGTCAGAAAGTTAAAGCTTGGTCGCAAATGGGTCTTCCAAATGGACAATGACCCCAAGCATACTTCCAAAGTTGTGGCAAAATGGCTTGAGGACAACAAAGTCAAGGTATTGGAGTGGCCAACACAAAGCCCTGACCCCAATCCCATAGAACATTTGTAGGCAGAACTGAAAAAGCGTGTGCGAGCAAGGAGGCCTACAAACCTGACTCAGTTACACCATCTCTGTCAGGAGGATTGGGCCAAAATTCACCCAACTTTATTGTGGGAAGCTTGTGGAAGGCTACCCGAAACGTTTGACCCAAGTTAAACAATTTAAAGGCAATGCTACCAAATACTAATTGAGTGTATGTGAACTTCTGACCCACTGGGAATGTGATGAAAGAAATAAAAGCTGAATAAATCAATCTCTACTATTATTCTGTCATTTTCACATTCTTAAAATAAAGTGGTGATCCTAAATGACCTAAGAGTTTTTTTTTACAAGCATCAAATGTCAGGAATTGTGAAAAACTGAGTTTAAATGTATTTGGCTAAGTTGTATGTAAACTTCCGACTTCAACTGTACATACATGCACATCTTAAAAAATTAAAATTTTTCCTTTATTACTTTCTAACCCTACCTCCCCTAATTGGAGTAAACTAGTGAACAACAACTCTTAGGCTTCTACTTCCAGCTTATACACACTAAACTCAGCAAAAAAAGAAACATCCTCTCACTGTCAATAGCGTTTATTTTCAGCAAACTTAACATGTGTAAATATTTGTATGACCATAACAAGATTCAACAACTGAGACATAAACTGAACAAGTTCCACAGACAGGTGTCACGCCCTGACCATAGAGAGCCCTTGGTTCTCTATGGTGTAGTAGGTCAGGGCGTGACTAAGGGGTGTTCTAATATGTCTATTTCTATGTTGGTGCTAATATGGTTCCCAATTAGAGGCAGCTGTTTAACGTTGCCTCTGATTGGGGATCATATTTAGGTAGCCATTTCCCCACCTGTGTTTTGTGGGATATTGTTTGTGTTTAGTTGCCTGTGTGCACGTCATGACTTCACGGTTTGCTGTTTCTTTATTGTTTTGTTTGTTTCACAGAGATTAAAAATATGTGGAACTATACTCACGCTGCGCCTTGGTCCGCTCATTACGACGAATGTGACAACAGGTGACTAACAGAAATGTAATAATGTGTCACTGAACAAAAGGGGGGCTTAAAATCAAAAGTAACAGTCAGTATCTGGTGTGGCCACCAGCTGCGTTAATTACTGCAGTGCATCTCCTCATGGACAGCACCAGATTTGCCAGTTCTTGTTGTGAGATGTTACCCCACTCTTCCACCGAGGCACCTGCAAGTTCCCGGACATTTCTGGGGGGGAATGGCCCTAGCCCTCACCCTCCGAACCAACAGGTCCCAGACATGCTCAATGGGATTGAGATCCGGGCTCTTCGCTGCCCATGGCAGAACACTGACATTCCTGTCTTGCAGGAAATCACTCACAGAACGAGCAGTATGGCTGGTGGCATTGTCATGCTGGAGGGTCATGTCAGGATGAGCCTGCAGGAAGAGTACCACATGAGGGAGGAGGATGTCTTCCCTGTAACGCACAGCGTTGAGATTGCCTGAAATGACAACACTCAGTCCGATGATGTTGTGACACACTGCCTCAGACCATGACGGACCCTCCACCTCCAAATCGATCCAGGCCATTTTTGCGGTAATACTGCAGTTAGTTGGTTGTAATTTTGGGTATAGCAGACCATATATTTTTGTTAAACTGCATGTGTGACATAACTCCACCAGTCCTATTTATGATATCACTTACAAATATTATAAATTTTTTCATGATTTTTTTTTTTTTTAATCTATTAGTATATTTGAGTTTAACCACAATATTTGTTGTATTATTTGGTCATTTGTTTTTTTGTGGTGGATTAAATTGAAATTGCATCAAACTTTATAGGGCCTGTTTTAAAAATAGCAATATTTGGGAGATGATTTCCTTTTCAAATAACTGAAAGTGTGAGGTAGTAATCTGAATAAAGGTGGAAAAGGCCATTCTTGAACATGGGGTAAGACATTCTTAGTAATTTGTGAGAGAACCAGTTTGGATATAAGTATATTTTTTGTATACTTATACTTTTGTATACTTATATGACTGAGAGGTCTAATGCTTTAACATTTAATCATTTCTGTCCTCCGAATTCATATTCATTATATAAATATGCCTGTTTAATTTTGTATGGCTTGCCGTTCCAAATAAAATGGAATACATTTTACTCATATCATTTAAATAACTGTTTGCTTGGTGTAGGCAAGACCATAAGCAAATAGGTAAACTGGGATATGACTAAAGAGTTAATCAGGGTGATTTCTCCACAAATAAACAGGTATTTTCCTTCCCATGGTAGCAATATCTTATCAATTTTTCTCTAACATTCTATTACAATTTCTTTCGGGATATGTATACAGAATATGTCCACATCACCATCATACTATTTTATTTGTAAACTACACAGTGTCGTGACTTTGGCTATGCCGGATTAAGTGATATGACATGCTATTCTATAAAATCGTTTCTCCGTAATTAATATTACCTGATTGAGCTAATCGTGTAATTAACTAGAAAGTCGGGGCACCACAAAATAATATTTATAGAGCTGTTATCTTCCGATTAAACTCTTAAGGAGCTAGTAATATTTTACATCAATAGCAGTCAATATTAATCGTCACCTTATTTCAGTCTCATCTGAAAGTTGTAAATTCTTAGTTTATCTTCACGAACCCTGGCTAACAAGTTAAATCAGCAATACAAAATTGGGTTTAATTATTTATTTACTAAATACCTAACTAATCACACAGAATTACATATACACAGAATGAATCATACCTTGATTACAAATTACGTCATAAAGGAAAACGTCCCTAACGGGCGGAACAGATATGACAGCTTGTTACACAAAAGAAAAGGGGCTGGGTTTAAGTGAAAGAGCGGGAAGACTGAGGAACAAAGGGCGAAGCTGTGCTATCGTAAATACAGTATCTTATGCATTCTAAATTACCGCCCATTTGGAAAAGGAAAATGCAATAAATATTTACTCTGAGCTGCGCTTCAGTAGGTTGGTGGTAGATGGAAGGCCGTGTTGCCAAACCGAGTCCTTTGTCCTTTGAAGAATGTCTCTGGTGGTCAATTGGATAGTTGTAGTAACGTCGTTGTGTGGTAGACAGGATACTCTGTCTGTCCTATCCTAATTTACGTTTGCAGCTGCTGTTGCTAACTCAACGTCTAGGAGGTATCACTTCTAAAGTGAATAAGAGTTCAAAGTTCATACCATTTGCAACCAAAGCTCACGCTGAGGTTGGCTTAGTTCTGTAGTTATTATCTGAACCATTCTGACATCGGATCGTCATCCTAATGTACCCGGAACAGATAGTTAAATTTTCATCAATGGCTTATATAGTGGAGGGAGAATAGGGGTGTGTTTCATAATTTACAACCTAGGTCTCTTCACGTGGGCGGGCAACTGAGTCAGGCCTAATTCACTCATGAAAACCCAATTCTCACATTTTAGAAGCTGAAATCACATTTCATCCCATCACAAATAATTTCATATTCAAACATTTGAATTGAACAACAATTCCATGTGAATCCGATAACTCTGATGTGTAGACTTTCCACAGTAGAGTTTGTCATTCTATCATTGATGAGAATGTGCCAGATGACAACCGAACTGACATAATATACCTTAAGTACCACCGCATATGTTCAATTGGTCGGATTACCAGAATATAGTTAATTTCCCCCCAACTTCTGATGTTCCCAGAATCTCTATGTTAACCAAGGGGTTCTCTAATGTCACATCAGTAGAGTAGGGTGAGGAAAAAGGAAGGAAGAGGTATTTATGACTGTCATAAACCTACCCCCAGGCCAACGTCATGACAACAATAATGTAAAAGTTGTCTTTTTTTGTGATCCAATACATAGTAAAGTAAACATATCATTATTTGGTTGTTATTCAGATAGGTTATAAAAATGATCTAGATCCTCTTAGGCTGTGCAATTCCACATTGTGAATTTAAAAGAAAACATGAATCATCAGCATACAATGACACCTTTGTTTTTAAGCCCTGGATTTCTAACTCCTTGATTTTACCCTTGATATTATCATCATTGAATCTGATTTTAATAGCTAACATTTCGATGGCCATAATAAATAGATATACCGATAGTGGACAACCTTGTTTTACTCCTTAACAGTTTAAAACTTTCTGAAAAGTAGCCATTGTTTACTATTTTACACCTAGGTTTACTATAGATGATTTTAACCCATTTTATAAGAGTTTCTCCAAAATTGAAATATTCCAGGCATTTATATATAAAATTCAGTCGTACTTTATCAAAAACCTTTTCAAAGTCAGCTTTGAATAGCAGGCATGGTTTCCCAGATTTTTAAAAGTGTTTTATTGTTTCCAGTACTTGTCTTATATTATTTCCAATGTATCGTCCATGTAAAAAACCTGTCTGATTAGAATGAATAATATCTGACAATATCTTTTTAATTCTATGCGCTATACATTTTCCGAGAATTTTTGCATGACAACACTGAAGTGTAAGGGGCCTCCAATTTTTTAAATGGACTGGATCTTTATATTTGCCACTTGTATCCTGTTTCAGTAGTAGTGAACTCAGACCTTCTTGTTGAGTGTCCGATAAACTACCATTTACAAAGGAGTGGTTAAAACATGCTAATATAGGTCCTCTGAGTATTCCAAAAAAGTTTGGTATACCTAAACTGGTATACCATCCAGCCTTGAAGTTTTTCTCAGACATAAAGGCTTTAATTGCATCAAGAAGTTCCTCCTCTGTATATTTTGGCCTTCATATGAGTCTTTCTGTACATCTGTGAATTTTACATTATTAATAGAACAAAAATCCATACAATTAGCTTTGGTTAGTGGAGATGGAGGAGACTGAAACGAAAACATATGCTTAAAGTACTTTGCTTCCTTTTTCAAAATATTTGGTGAATCATGGGTGACTCCGTCATTTGTAACAAGTTTCAGTAAATTATTTTTGGTAGCATTTCTTTGTTGAAGATTAAAAAATATTTTGTTGTATTTTCTCCCATATTCCATTCTGTCTATGGTACGGTTATTCTTGCTTATCTGTCTGTTCTGTTAGACCTTCTATTCCACTGTTAATATGGACTCTTTTGACCTAAATTACTTTTGTTTGATAGCTGAGTACTGAATTGCATGGCCTCTAAAGGCACATTTAGAAGTGTCCCATACAATAAGTGGATCTGCTGTACCTATGTTATGTCGGTAAAATGTAGTTACAAACTCCTCTGTCCTAGTTAAAAACAAGGTATCATCCAATAGGCTTTGATTAAATATCCAATGTCCTCGCCCACGTGGAAATTCAGTAAGAGTAATGTATATGCCAATTATCTGATGGTCAGACCGCATTCTGTCCCCTATCAACACTTTTAAAAATAACTTTTGGTGCCAACGAGAATGACATAAGAAAGTAGTCAAGACTACCAGCTTGATGTAGCCTCGGCCATGTATATCTCACTAGGTCAGGATATTTAAGCCTCCATATATTCACTAGGTCCAACATCTCCATGACATTCGTGATTTCCTTAAGAGAGGGTGATAGTTTGCAGTGTGATTTCCTTTACGTTCCATTGAGGTATTTAAAACAGTATTATAATCTCCCACCATAATAATAATAGAGTATTGTATTACTTGTAGGGTTGATCATGTATTCTATATATTTTCAAAGAAACATGGATCATCGTTATTTGGTGAGTAAAGGATAATGAGCCATATCTGTTTATGATCCAATAATATATTTAAAATCATTCATCAACCTTGCGGACAATTTGCACATTCAGATCGAAATTATAACCTCCCCTTTTGAGTTTCTTTGCCCTTGGGAGAAGTATATTTCACTATTCCACCCGCTAAAGCCCCTCCCCGTCCAAGTTGGGTTGTCATCCCAGTGACCAGCAGCCCCCCCCCCCGAAACCCTAGGCCCCCCGAGAGGCCAGGACCCATCCTTCGAAAAGAGCACAGTGCCACCCACAGAACAGAAACAGATTAACTGCCAAAAGCATTTCCATTGCTCTCACCTCAATTTGCTATATATATATTCAAAAATATTGTGTATCTTAATTTCCATCATTAACAATTAATATACGCAATAATGTTGACAGTTCATGCAAAGGATTGTTACCTATAACCAGGATTGCCATTGCATTACATTATTGTCAAGCAATGATTATTTTTGCAAACAATTGTGATTCATCCTATATTGTCACTTAACCCCCCCCCCAGCAACAGATGTGGGATACATACACACACACACACACACACACACACACACACACAAACAACCCTTTACCCCTCAATCAACCATAAGCTCAGGTGCTCAACGGCTGTTACATCCCAGAGCCCAACTCAAGAAAGGACTTGATTTACGAATGTGCATATACAGTTACAGCTGCTTGAGAAAGCATTCAAGACTGTGCACAATTGGCAAAAACGGAGAGATTTGATTAACCAATGTCAAGTCCTAGGTTATGGAGATCAGATATACCTCCTTCCCCTGAAACACACACACACTGGTCCCCCGCTGTGACCACTTTCCCAAGCCCCTCTGTGCAGTCAGACCTTTGATTATTTTGTGCCACCAGCACTGCCACTACCTGGGTGGGGGTACCCCACCGGAAGCCCCACCGGCTACAGTAGGTACAAGGTTCTCATTAGCAGCTTTGAGAATTTCCTTGTATATTATGCTCTCCCATCAGGGGGCTCTGCTTTGTAGGACCAACCCTTCCAGGCAGGCTCAGAATCTTGAGGGGGCTGTGCTGCTCTAGGTCTCTGACCACATTCATCTTTCTGTTTTGGCTGTATGTAAGTAATTTACATTAAGCCCAAAACAGATAAGGACTTCTCTTTAGTGTATGGGTCGCTCAGGTGGGTGTCTAGGGTATAGGGTTGGGGACCGTTCCATCATGATAGGACAAAAATGAGATGTATAATTCGTTTTAAAATGTATATCTCTCATTTGCACAGAATAGAAAGCTCTCTCTCGCAACCCCTTCTTACAGACACACATTGGTTCTGGGATATGCAACCGTTTCCTTTCTCACTCACTCAACTCCACACTTTTCCGAGCACACACCACACCTTCCATCACAATACATCCACACATACCCACATACTGTGCCTTCTACTGTGTGTCCTCCGTGTTTTATCTCGACCATGTTGATTTCCTTTTTTTGTGCTCCAATTCGTTATCTTTGAAGATGTTTTTCTTCTAGTACCGTTTCATCCATTTATAAAATACTATAAATGGAAAGTTATATTATTTTACAACATTCCCTATCTTGAATGGTATAGTGTAGTTTATTTAACAATTGTTTCATTTTATTGCATAACTATCTATTTAAAAATATATATATTATTACTACCATTGGCTAATATTTGGTGTTCCATTATTCGACTCTTCTGAGAACTTTGTAATTTTTTTGAATAGCCATGGAGTAGTCTTTGTGTCTCGGAACATTTGGTTGTAATATACCGTTTATCGTCTATGAGAACGACACGCTTCCCTTTTAATCTATTCTCCTTGAAGATTGGGTACAGAACTTTGCAGTGTTCTGCAAACTCCCTCGGGAACTGATCATTCATGCCTATTTTCGTGCCAGCGAGTCTTTTACCCAGGCTTTTAACCACTACTTTATCCTTGAAGAAAGCAAATTTGGCAACGACTGGCCATTCATATCTCTGTCCTCTTTGCCCGAAATGGTGTACACATTCGAGTTGGATTTTATCGGCAGAATCAAGTGGGACTTGAAGCGCTGTAGGAACTTCTCCTTTCTTGAATACCAGTAAGTACTAGATGTTCTCTCATCGATCTAGTCTGTATGTCAAGTAGCGCTTCTCTCAGAAAGATGTTCTCCTCTCTAAGTTCATTAACATCTGTTTCTATCATATTGAATGTCCCTTTTAGCTTGTTTGTTTCTTTCTCCATTGTCGCAGATTTTGTTCGTCACTCATTCCGAGGCTCGCCTTCAAGTCCTTTATATCTTTACTGACTAACTCAAGTATGCCCAGTTTGTCATTTATCGACATTTAACAGATCGCTTTCCACCCTTATCAGTCCCGGTGGTGAAAAGCATAAATCGTCTGTATCTGTTGGAGTCGCGTTTTCTTTTGGAGATTGATTCTCCTTGTTTGCTCTCTGTCATGTTCGAGCGTTGCTTGTTTTTGTAATATTTCTCCATACATTTCTCAAGCCTTATGATTTGTTTTGTGTTGTTATCCCGATTGAATGTTATTACCCACGAGTATATGAAGTGTTAATACAGTATATAGTCTTAATATATAGTCTAACTTACAGATATTGAATATTCCGTTTTTATCTTGAGGCAATCTTTACCGCTGTGTTCACTCCTCCATCTTGGAATTCTGTCTTGGTGGCTGGATGTCCTTTGGGTGGTGGATTAGTCTTGATACTGTTGAAACTGTTGTGCGTGAAAAACCCAGCAGCGTTGCAGTTCTCCACATACTCAAACTGGTGCGCCTAATATCTTTCAGCTGGAATCACCTGGTCAGTCTAGGTCGTGGAAAATGCAGTTCCTAATGTGTTGCGTACTCAGTGTAAATAGATAACTTATTCAGACCCTTTGCTATGAGATTGGAAATTGATCTCAGTGGCATCCTGTTTCCATTGATCATCCTTGAGATGTTTTGTAAAGGCATACACCTGTCTATATAAGGTCTCACAGTTGACAGTGCACGTCAAAGCAAAAACCAAGCCATGAGGTCGAAGGAATTGTCCGTAGAGTTCTGAGACAGGATTGTGTCGAGGCACAGATCTGGGGAAGGGTGCCAAAACATTTCGGCAGCATTAAAAGTTCCCAAGAACACCGTGGCCTCCATCATTCTTAAATGGAAGAAGTTTGGAACCTCCAAGACTCTTCTTAGAGCTGGCCTCCCGGCCAACTGAGAAATCGGGGGAGAAGGGCCTTGGTCAGGGAGGTGACCAAGAACCCGATGGTGACTTTGACAGAACTCTAGAAGGGCAACCATCTCTGCAGCACTCCACCAATCGGGCCTTTATGGTAGAGTTGCCAGACGGAAGCCACTCCTCAGTAAAAGGCACATGACAGCCCGCTTGGAGTTTTCCAAAAGGCACCTAAAGGACTCTGACCATGAGAAGCAAGATTCTCTGGTCTGATGAAACCAAGATTGAACTCTTTGGCCTGAATGCCAAGCGTCACATCTGGAGGAAACCTGGCACCATCCCTACGGTAAAGCATGGTGATTGGAGCATCATGCTGTGGGGATGTTTTTCAGCAGCAGGGACTGGGAGACTAGTAAGGATTGAGGCAAAGATGTACAGAGCAAAGTACAGAGAGATCCTTGATGAAAACCTGTTCCAGAGCGCTCAGGACCTCATGCTGGGGCGAAGGTTCACCTTCCAACAGGACAACAACCATAAGCACACCGCCAAGACAAAGCAGGAGTGCTTTCGGGATAACTCTCTGACTGTCCTTGATTGAATACGTTTCACACCACCAAGACTCTTCCTAGTGCTGGTTTCTTCTATCCTAATTACTCTTTCACCCCAGCTGCCAAACTAACCCTGATTCAAATGACCATCCTACCATGCTAAATTACGGAGACGTAATTTAAAGATCGGCAGGCACGGGTGCTCTCGAGCGGCTAGATGTTCTTTACCATTCCGCCATCAGGTTTGCCACCAATGCTCCTTACAGGACACATCACTGCACTCTATACTCCTCTGTAAACTGGTCATCTCTGTATATCCATCGCAAGACCCACTGGTTGATGCTTATTTATAAAACCCTCTTAGGCCTTACTCCTCCCCCATCTGAGATATCTACTGCATCCCTCATCCTCCACATACAATACCCATTCTGCCAGTCACATTCTGTTAAAGGTCCCCAAAGCTCACACATCCCTGCGTTGCTGGTATTTTCAGTTCGCTGCAGCTAGCGACTTGAACAAGCTGTAACAAACACTCAAACTGGACAGTTTTATCTCTTCAATCAAAGACTCAATCATGGACACTCTTACTTACAGTTGTGGCTGCTTTGCATGATGTATTGTTGTCTCTACCTTCTTGCCCTTTGTGCTGTTGTCTGTGCCCAATAATGTTTGTACCATGTTTTGTGTGGCTAACATGTTGTGCTGCTGCCATGTTGTGTTGCTACCATGCTGTGTTGTCATGTGTTGCTGTCATGCTATGTTGTTGTCTTAGGTCTCTCTGTAATGTTGTATTGTCTGTCTTGTCGTGATGTGTGTTTTGTCCTATATTTTTTTTGCCTTGTGGCAGGCCATCATTGTAAATAAGAATTTGTTCTTAACGGACTTGCCTAGTTAAATAAAGGTTAAATAAAAAATAAAATTGGCCCAGCCAGAGCCCGGACTTGAACCCGATCGAACATCTCTGGAGAGACCTGAAAATAGCTGTGCAGCAACGCTACCAATCCAACCTGACAGAGCTTGAGAGGATCTGCAGTGAAGAGTGGGATAAACTCCCCAAATACAGGTGTGCCAAGCTTGTAGCGTCATACCCAAGAAAACTCGATGCTGCAATCGCTGCCAAAGGTGCTTCAACAAAATACTGAGTAAATGGTCTGAATACTTATGTAAATGTGATATCAGTTTTAATTTTTTAAATAAATTAACAAAAATGTCTACCAACCTGTTTTTGCTTTGTCATTATGGGTAATTGTGTGCAGATTGATGAGAAAAACAAAACAAATGAATCCATTTTAGAATAAGACTGTAACGTAACAAAATGTGGAAAAAGTCAAGGGGTCTGAATACTTTCCGACGGCACTGATGCAGCTGCATTATCGTATCGTACAGATATGGGAAAAAAAATGTTTTGCCCGAGTGATGCAAAGGTACTGAAACCTCTTTCTGCCAATGTGAGGTTATTTCTCTCGTAGGCTGCTCTCATGACGGGAAATCAAGCTGCGTTCAAAATGTCATTCACATATTTACAGACATTTATGAATAGTGATGTGGGAGGGTCAATGTCTATTCGTAGCTGAGATGTCAGTCAGTTGAAAATGCCATCAATCATTTGGAACACCCCAGCTTTTCCTATCTCTTCTTCTCAGGGCTATGCAGAAACAGCTATGCTTGCTATTAAACTGGGGCTGTCACACTGGCTGACATCAATGACATACTACTAGGCTGCAGCTTCGTAGGTCTCCTGTGAAGACTGCTGGAGAGGTGATAAATTGCCCTACTTCTGACCAGGGTGGTACACTACTTTTGACTAGAGCCCTATGGGCCCTGGTGAAAGTAGTGCACTATGAAGGGAATAGGGTGCCATTCGGGACGTAGATATAGGTATTTATTCATGGTCCTGTGAGAAAAGATGGGTGATAACCAGCCCTATAAAGAATGCATGTCAGTGCTGCATGAGACAGTGTTATGGATGCTGTTTCGACTGAGTCAATGTGGAATTGGTTTCATTTCCATTCTCCTTTCTCTGGTTTATCTCTTTGTTCATGCAGAGTTTTAACCGACAGTTTGATAAACCTTTTGTTTAACGGTGAACTCCAGAGATATTAGCCACCGGGCCAATGATTTAAAAAAACATACACAATAGTGGCTGTGATACTAGCCTACTGCTGGCCAGGCGAAGAACCAGAGCAATGTTCAATTACATTTTAGGGCATTGAAAGACAAACACTTTAATATCCTGGTGGAAATGACAATTTAAATGACATTTTTTTCTTATCTCACATTCATCATCCCATTTTCAGAGTTTATTTTAATACCTCAAATACTGTAACTCTTATAGATAGATATAGATATTAAGAAGACGGTATACTGTATTTACCCTGGGTAATCTAGTGGTCAGAGCAGCCGCCTGTAGCAAAGTCTTTATCTATCTTCTATCTATCTTTCACACTCTTATCTATCCAATAAAAGATAGAAAATGAAAAAACGTACCCTTTATAAAAAGAAAGCATTATTATTAATATATCTACCATACAGCCTACGTTTTGGTTGGGACCAGTGGTCACCCTAATTCTTTGGCATCTTTAGCTGTTGGGATACAGTGGCCTGAGGACTATTTTCTGTGTCATTATATTGTAGTGCAGATGTTGGCTCTTCTTCAGGCTGCCTGGGGGTGGTGGCGGGGGTGACATGACACCAGCGTCGTGTGGCGGCAGGGCTGGGAGGGGGAACCGGTGGGTGCTGACTGCCATGTTTTGATATACCCCTGGCTCCTGGCCAAGCCAAACACGTATCAGCGCTCCAGCTTGCCTGCCATTTATTGGATGATGAAACTGGAGTTGCAGTAAATGAAATTTCATCCGAGGAATTTTCCACACAACCGAGCTGTGAAATGTTATAATAAGTCTTGGTGTGTGTGTGTTTGTGAGCGCTTGTGTCTGTTTGTCTGTGCCTGCGCGTGTGTGTGTGTGTGTGTGTGTGTGTGTGTGTGCGTTCACATCAACTATACATGCATGCTCACTCATGCACATAATATTATGGAAAAATGATATATTCACAAGCCCTAGCCAATAATGTGAAACTAAATAACACTAGCTTTCCTGCTAAAGGGTTAACACATCCCCATGTCATTACTATTCTTTTTTTTCAGGCTTTATTCTTTGCAGTTGCCCGATTTGTGAAGTATAAAATCACGGGTTATTGCTGATTGACAATTAATTTTGTCTTAAGTGTCCTGAGGTTGAAGAGGCGCCTTTCCACCTTCTTCACCACACTGTCTGTGTGGGTGGACCATTTCAGTTTGTCAGTGATATGTGCGCCGAGGAACTTGAAGCTTACCACCTTCTCCACTGCGGTCCCGTCGATGTGGATAGGGAGCTGCTCCCTCTGCTGTTTCCTGAAGTCCACGATCAGCACCTTTGTTGTGTTGACGTTGAGTGAGAGGTTATTTTCCTGGCACCACTCTCCCAGGACCCTCACCTCCTCCCTGTAGGCTGTCTCGTCATTGTTGGTAATCAGGCCTTCTATTGTTGTCGTCTGCAAAATTGATGATTTAGATGGAGGCGTGCGTGGCCGCAAATTCATGGGTGAACAGGGAGCCCAGGGCCTCAAGCTTAGTGATGAGCTTGGAGGGTACTATGGTGTTGAATGAGCTATAGTCAATGAACAGCATTCTTACATAGGCATTCCTCTTGTCCAGATGGGATAGGGCAGTGTGCAGTGCGATGGCGATTGCATCGTCTGTGGATCTATTGGGGGGGGGGGGTAAGTAAATTGAAGTGGGTCTAGGGTGTCAGGTAAGGTAGAGGTGATATGATCCTTGACTAGTCTCGCAAAGCACTTAATGATAACAGAAGTGAGTGCTACTGGGCAATAGTCATTTAGTTCAGTTACCTTAGCTTTTTTGGGTACAGGAACAATGGTGGACATCTGGAGGCATGTGAGGACAACAGACTGGGACAGGGAGAGATTGAATATGTCCGTAAACATTCCAGCCAGCTGGTCTGTGCATGCTCTGAGGACGCGGCTAGGGATGCCGTCTGGGGCGGCAGCCTTGCGAAGGTTAACGCGCCTAAATGTCTTACGCCGGCCATGGAGGAGAGCCCACATTCCTTGGAAGCGGGCCACGTCGGTTGCACTGTGTTATCCGTGAAGCGGGTGAAGAAGGTGTTTAGGCTTGTCTGGAAGCAAGAGGTCAGTGTCCGTGACGTGGCTGGTTTTCCCTTTGTCGTCTGTGATTGTCTGTAGACAATACCACATACGTTCTGTGTCTGAGCTGTTGAATTGCGACTCCTCTTTGTCACTACATTGATGTTTTGGCTGTTTGATTGCCTTACAGAGAGAATAACTACACTGTTTGTATTCCAAGTGTCCTTGCCATGGTTAAATGCGGTGGTTCGCGCTTTCAGTTTTGCGCAAATGCTGCCATCTATCCATGGTTTCTGGTTAGGGTAGGTTTTAATAGTCACAGTGGGTACGACGTCTCCTGTACACTTCCTGATAAACTCAGTCACCGTATCGGTGTTTCGTCAATGTTATTCTTGGAGGCTATCCGCGTGATCAAAACAATCTTGAAGCGTGGGTTCCGATTGGTCAGACCAGCGTTGAATAGTCCTTAGCACGGGTAATTCCTGTTTGAGTTTCTGCCTATAGGAAGGGAGGAGAAAAATGGAGTCGTGATCAGATTTGCAGAAGGGAGGATGGGGAGGGCTTTTTAGGCATCCCGGAAGTTGGAGTAGCAGTGGTCGAGTGTTTCAGCAGCGCGAGTACTACAGTCAATGTGTTGATAGAACTTCGGTAGCGTTTTCCTCAAATTTGCTTTGTTAAAATCCCCAGCAACAATTAATGCGGCCTCAGGATATGTGGTTTCCAGTTTTCATGAAGCCCATTGAAGTTTTTTGAGGGCCGCCGTGGTATTGGCTTGAGGGGGAATATACACGGCTGTGACTGTAACCGAAGAGAATTGTCTTGGGAGGTAATACGGTCGGCATTTGATTATGAGATATTCTAGGTTGGGTGAACAAAAGGACTTGAATTCCTGTATGTTATCACAATCACACCATAAGTAGTTAATCATGAAATATACACCCCCGCCCTTCTTCTCCCCGGAGAGATATTTATTCCTGTCTGCGCGATGAACTGAGAACCCAACTGGCTGTACGTACAGTATATCCTGAGAGAGCCATGTTTCCGTGAAACAGAGTATGCTACAATCCCTGATGTCTCTCTGGAAGGAAATCTTCGCCCTGAGCTCGTCAACTTTATTATCCAGAGACTGAACATTAGCGAGTAATGGTGTGCGCGCCTCCTGAGTCAGACTAGAAGTCTACTCTGAACACATCTTCTCTGCTGGCAGTGTTTTGGATCAGCCTCTGGAATCAGTTCAATTGCCCTGGGGGGTACGAACAAAGGATCCGAGTGGGGAAAGTCACAATCCTGGTCGTAATGCTGGTGAGTTACCGCCGGTCTGATATCCAAAAGTTCTTCCCAGCTGTATTTAATAACACAAACATTTTTTCTGGGCTTATAATGTAAGAAATAACACATTAAAAAAACGAAATACTGCAAAGTTGCCTAGGTGCTAGAAGCACAGCTGCCCTATCTGTCGGTGCCATTTTTTCAGCGAACAGGGAACAGGTCAAGGATTAACGAAGTTTCCTTTATGATATGTTCACTTGGCTTTTTTTTGTTCACTGTAGAGAATTTGTGATTGTTTTTGTTATTGGGATTACATACCATTCCTGGGAGAGGCCAAGGAACATACACATACACAGACACTATTGTCATGCCTGGCATATTGTTGTGGCTCCTTAAAAGCACTCTAGTTGATGTAATGGGACAGCTTCTGCTTTCATTCCTCTCCCCACTTTTTTTTCTATGGAGACAGCAACATATGGAGAGAGCTGTGCTGGCACCAGGCATGGACTCAATTAGTATCCACTGCATTGCGGGGTCATGGTGCCCCTGATGTAGTGCTCTGGTGTGCAATTAAAGGACTGAACTAGCAGTGCGCGTTCAGCTGCAGGCGGAATATACATGGAGCATATTTACAGTAGGCTGCATCCCAAATGGCACTCTATTCCGTATATAGTGCACTACTTTTGACCAGGGCCCTTAAGGTAAATCTTAGTTCTTGGTCAAAAGTAATATGGAATAGGGTGTCATTTGGACTCCATATTATTGTAGAGTACATGAGCAGTTTGCAGTGGAGAAAATAAGAAGGCGTGGCTCTCATTGTAAAACGACTGTTTCATCATCACTCTTCTTTGACAAAAAGCCCATTGCTGCTCGATATGGTGTGGACTAGCTCTCTGCCAATGAATCTTCCCCTTTACGCTGTATGTGTTGCGTTTTGCTGGAGCTATAGTTTTTCTTGCATCCATAAACATTTTCCCAGGGCCTCTGCTTGCTTTATTTGTTTGTTTCACTTTCACTCGCTTTCCCACTTTTTCCCATCACTTCACTGACTCTTGTATGGATATGGTTTCCATTTTTTTTTAAATCCCGAAACAACAGTACCTAGAACACATCCACATAATCACAAAATTAAGGTGCATCCCAAATGGAAACCTATTCCCTATATACTGCAGTACTTTTGACCAGAGCCCTATGGTCCCAGTCAAAAATAGTGCACTATAGGGTGCCATTTGAGACACATTCATAGAGAGAATCAAAGGATGGAAGTGGTCCAATCATGACCACAGTCAAGAACATGGCAGGGTTGTCTTGTGTTATCCCTGCACATCCCCTCAAAGGCCTGGAAGAGAGGGAACCACTGGGGAGAGGCCAAAAGGGATTCAAAAACAGGCCTCATTACGAGGTCCGGAGCTTGAAGACGACCCTTAAGCCTTTCTAGAACAACCAGCTCTCCTTCTCCTGCCATGAAAAACCTCCCCACACCTCCATGACAGGCCTGGTTTTCCCCGGCTCTCTGATCTACCTGCTCGTCTCCTTCCCTCACACACAGAACCATAAATTACACTCCAACCTCCGTTGGCCTCTGCCCTCCTCATTACCTGCTCGCGAGCCATTGTTTCTCAGACTGTGAGACACGGTCACAGCATTCTGGTAGTTGGTAGTCTCACCCTCCCTTTACATTGGTATGAGGCTTCTCAGAGGAATGGGAGTGATGATACTCAGGCACACACACAGACACACACGCTTTGTATGCAGGCACACAGACCCCCCACCCCCCCCCCCCCCTCCACACACACACAGTCTCTCCGCCTCTCCTCAGTATGCAGAGCAGCAGAGAACCCTTGTGTAATTAACATGCGTTCATTCATGAACTCACGCAGATTAGGATGATCTCTAGAATTCAATAAACCAAAGGCTGAAAGAGAGAGTGCTATAGCAGAGGGTTGCTACACTAATTCACTTTCAGGCAGAGCGTTATTTGTCATGAATGCATGCCCAACCCATGTTAGAACATATTCTAAAAAGGCTCCTAGGTCCATTCCAAATTTTACTGTCGTCTTTTTGGTCTGCTACATCAATTCACCTTAACTTTTATGAGCGCAGTCAAAGTACTTGGCTAGAACCTGGCCAGATTTCAGCTACAGGGTGTTAACCTACATAATACTTTGCCTTACCAATTCTATTTGACATTTTAGTCATTTAGCAGATGCTCTTATCCAGAACGACTTACTCTTTGTGATTCATATCCAGTACATTTAGCACAGTTCCTGAGATAGACTAGCGTCCAGGGGGACTACTTGTACATGAAGCTGCCTCACGCTACAGAAACATGAAGCTGCCTCACGCTACAGAAACAGGAGATCTGTGTAAGGACAGACGAGGAGCAAGTACAGGGAGTGAACGTTTAATAAATAACGGACATGAAACAAAACACGGACAGCGTCTGGACAGGGGAAACATAATGACATTAATGCTGACACAGGGATGAAACTGAGGAACAGACAGACATAGGGGAGGCAGTCAATAAAGTGATGGAGTCCAGGTGAGTCCAGAGGATGGGGAAAGTTACTTACAACTACATTTAGCATAGTAAACAGTCCCTCCAGGATTTAGCGAATTTTTTTTTTGTTGTTGTGTGATTTCTGCGGCCAAAAATGCTTGATCTTCTGTTTTTGTCACGTTCAGTTTATATAAAGCTATAGAAAGTCATATGTGCTCCGTTTTAGGACGATTTAAAACAGAATACATAATACAAAAACAAAAACAATTAGAAACATTTAAAGTGCTCAATTTAGTTTATTTTCCTGAACAAAAGCTATTTTTTTCTGAACAAAAAAGGGGTGGAAGCTAACTCAAAACATGCATGTCCCTATAATCTGTAAATACTAAAAAAAGATTCAACTAGTACAAAAGAAACACTTGGGGTCCAATCTTCACTTAAGACATGTTATATTAAGTTTTCATCTTCCATGAAGACAATGAGACAAAGTGATCTTTTGGGCTGTTTATTTTTTTGAAGAAACACAGACGAATAACAAATTGCACCAATTAATCAGATAAAATATATATCCTGTGTCATAATCCACTCACACATTCACTCACACACACACACCTCTCCTCTCCATCAGGCTTGGGGCTTGCTATCAACACGAGATGCACCTCCCGTTCCCACTCACTCACGCTCTCTCTCTCTCAAAAAAAAAAATTCTTCCGCATAAGTTGTCTTCAAAATACTTGATTGTGATTTTTTTCTGAAAAGGTAAGGGAGATAAACAACAGAAAACATAAAAAATATAGTATTGTGGTTGATATGTACTTTTAAAACAGTATTACCATTTCTCAAATCCAGAACGATTGTGCTTTCGTGATCCGTATTAAGTTTTACAGAGAGTTTAAAGCGGCAAAGCTGACCAATTGCACTCAGTGTTTTGAGCAGCGCTCTCCATAGACGGACTGGGGAGCGCAGAGTGCCGAACACCCTACTAAAGTCAAGGTTAGCAGAGTAAGAGTACAACACCACTCACCTTGATTCTTTCAGCTCTTGTCACAGTCTTCCCTGCTACCACTTCAGTCGTGGTGATCTGCCGCTGCTGCGGGAACTGTTTTGACATTCTCATATGCTTCGCTGATTTCTAAGTGACTGTTGATTGTCGACTTTCCCTTGTGCTCCAGCACAATGTTGCACGGAGTGAAAAACAATTTCCCTCCACTTTCATGTAAAACATTTGGAAATGGTTTCGCACGGTCTTTAGCTGTTATTTTTGTTGGCAAATGAGATTGATTTCTGCTCTCGCATAATATGCGCTGATTGTTTGATTTTTGCATTGAATTATGCGATCGCAGAGGGACTGAGTAAAGTAGCATTCATTGTGCCTATTAAAAAAGCGGTTGACTGTCCAAAAGTCGCAGCGTCCATTGGAGCTGACCCATCCTCTCCAGAGGAAAACAGCAACCTACAGTAAATGTGATACAAAGCAAGAAAAACAGGCAGCACCAGAGTTGGCAGCGAAACGACCACAGGGAGTTGTACTTCCATTATATAGCAGAACTTTTATTTGATTGACGACGCCTGGTAAGGTTTAGCGCCATGTTTGTACATGGGCCATAAAAAGGAGAAGACAGAGGGGTGTAAACTCCAGTTTAAACAATGCAGGAAGAGTTACGACGCGGTGCTCTGTAATCCAACATGTGTTCTTCCTCACCATTTCCTGGCGTGGGTGGGTGCCGTGTTTAATTTCCACAACAGTGTACATCGATCTCAGGTAGAATAGTGTATCGGTTTTCAGTGCTTAATTTGAGCCGGATCCTACCAGAACAGTTTCAGGCACCTTTCCGTTTTGGACTGTTTCGTTCCGGAACATATTTGTGGCATGATTATTATTTTTTTTTCACTTTTTGAACTGTAAAAATTTGAATAAAAACGATCAAAGTTCATTACAGTTGGCTCTTCGTTAATTCTCCTGCCCCCCACCCCCCCACCCCCCTTCCCAAAACAAACGTAATGTAAAAAAGTATATTTTCAGCCTGATATTCTAAGAGTTGATTCGGGATTCTGATTTGAGCAATACTGTATCTCTCACAGAACTAGAATGAGATTCACTTTATACGATCTCTCTCCCTCTCTCTGCTCAGATAGACATGAGCCTGAAACTCTCATCTCTCCAGCGTTGCACTTCATCATTTATTTCCTTATAGAATCATAGCCGAGCAAAGGGTTCTGGAGGAGCTGCAGCACCCCTAATAAATTGATATACATTTGCCAAAGTTATAGAATTACTACTGTCTGTTCAGAAATAAAACAAATAATTCAGAGTAGCCTACTACCCGCTATTGTATTTGAAATATTGCCTGTTTCATCTGCATGCTTTTATACATGTGCGTTCCCGTATGTAGGCTACAAAAATATTTGATCAACTTCCAAATATTGCTTTACAAAGTAGAGGATGGGATTTTGGCACGAACGCATTGGCCATCACCGGCGAGTGAGCTGTGCATCATTGGATGAGTCAGTGACACTGGAAAGCATTTTTAGGACTATAATTTCACCCTCATATTGTACCTAAAATATATGTCTCCACACACCTAGGCCTAGGCTATTGATGGATTAAAGACCAGGTCGTTTTTATTCATCTCAGATTCTCAGTTTGTCAATCATTTGTGTGGTATTAAAAAAGATTATGCCAAAGTCTCCAGTCATGTTGAATTATATAGAATTGCATGAAATACATTTATAAAGGCCACATTTTTCCTGGACCCTGGGCTACTAAATTTTTTCCAAACGTGTGCAACTTCTGTACGTGCTTCTTCTCTACTGCTCTATGCTATTACGCAAATGCGATGACATGCATGCAATGCTTTATTATAACGCTGTTGTTTTTCCCGGTACCTCAGAGCTCCCGAGGTCACCCCCCTCTCACGCTCACATTTTGTTCTGGCACCTTCCAATTTTACAAATTAAGCACTGGTTTTCATAGTGAACGAAATTGCATTCTGGGAGGTTGACCCCTCCTTGCCCAAAAAATAGATTCAATTTCCTGGAATGGGTGCCAGGATCCTCTACACAACAGTGCATAGGGATCTGAGGAGGAGGAGGAAAGCTGAGTTGCATTCTGGGTGGTTAAACACCATAGAGATACTTGTTTTTGCTATTTGGTGAATCTCAATCCACCGAATCCGACGATGTCGCACTTCTGCATCTACGGTGAAAGGTGACAGAGCTAGAGCGGTGTTTGTCAGACCATGAGACATCACGAAAATGGGTCTTCTCACAAAAATCGGTCTTCTCACTAGTCTGTAGCGTCCGAACGGTTTGGAAACTATTATGGAAAGATGAGACTCTCACAAACGCGTACATGTTGGTTGTTTTGCTCTAGGTCACCCACAGGCCTCACAAGACTCGTCTGAAGGTCCCCCGGTACCAGTTAAAAAAATTCATGGAAGTACACTGAACAAAAATATAGATGCAACATGTAAAGGGTTGGTCCCATGTTTCATGAGCTGAAATAAAATATCCCAGAAATGTTCAATATGCACATGAAGCTTATTTCTCTCAAATGTTGGAAGTGTGCAATTGGCATAATGACTGCAGGAATGTACACCAGAGCTGAATGTTCATTTCTCAACCATAAGCCGCCTCCAATGTAATTTCAGAGAATTTGGCAGTACGTCCAACCGGCCTCACAACCACAGACCACATGTAATCACGCCATCCCAGGACCTCCACGCCAACCCAGGACCTGCACATCTGGCTTCTTCACCTGTGGGATCGTCTGAGACCAGCCACCTGGACAGCTGAGGAAACTGGGTTTGCACAAACAGAATTTCTACACAAACTGTACGCAATTCCTGGAAGTTTAACATTTCCCAGTTCCTCCAAGACCTGCATACTCACCAGACATGTCACCCATTGAGCACGTTAGGGATGCTCTGGATCGACATTTACGACAGCATGTTCCAGTTCCCGCCAATATCCAGCAACTTTGCACAGCCATTGAAGAGGATTGGGACAACATTCCACAGGCCATGTAGCCTGATCAACTCTATAGGAAGGAGGTGTGTCACACTACATGAGGAAAATGGTGGTCACAGCAGATACTGATTGTTTTTCTGATCCACGCCCCTACTTTATGACCAACAGATTCATATCTGTAATCCCAGTCATGTGAAGTCTATAGATTAGGGCCTAATGAGTTTATTTAAATTGGCTGATTTCCTTATATGAACTGTAACTCAGTACTATCTTTGAAATTGTTGCATGTTGCTTTTATATTTTTGTTCAGTGTGTAACGGCAGTCTACGTCATCCTCCTCCTCAGACAAGGAGAGGCGAGAAGGATCAGAGGACCAATGCGCAGCGTGGTAATTAGACATAATGAATTTAATCAAACAAAACAAGACACTGCACAAAACTGACAAAACACACTAACCGTCACAGTCCCGTGTAGCACCAACACTGACACAGGAACAATCACCCACAAACAAACAGTGAGAACAGCCTACCTTAAAATGGTTCTCAATCAGAGGAAACGTCAAACACCTGCCTCTAATTGAGAACCATATCAGGCAACACATTTAACCCAACATAGAAACAGACAAACTAGACACACAACATAGAATTCCCACCCAGCTCACGTCCTGACCAACACTAAACAAGCAAAACACATACGAACTCTGGTCAGGACGTTACACCGTGTATACAGTACCAGTCAAAAGTGTGTACACACTTGCTCATTCAAGTATTTTCTGTATTTTTTTTTACTCTTTTCTACATTGTAGAATAATAGTGAAGACATCAAAACTGAAATAACACATATGGAATCACGTAGTAACCAAAAAAGTGTAAATAACTAAGGGATTCAGAGTCAGTTTAATAGTCACGTATAAAGGGTTGCAGGTGTGCTTCCATGGTACAGTGAAAATCTTAGACTCCGAGCTCCAACATGCAGGACTAAGTGAAATAAAATAATGAAAATGGAAATAAAAAAAACAACAATAGAAATAGCTCAAAATACATCATAATACACGACTGTAGCAGTGATGAATAAATGTCCATTGAGGAAATACATGTCCAAGGAGGGAAGGGAGGGGCACAATAGCCAGCAATCAGTGACGGACTGCGTCCCAAATGGTGACCTATTCCCCATTTTATAGTGCACTACTTTTGACCAATGCCCTTTTTTTCCTCTAGGTCAATCTGGCAGAGCCTATCATAAAGGAATGATTAGATGGACAGCTTTTGGTTAGTTTAATTTCTTGTTCTCCGATCGATTCTCAGAACTCCTCGAAGCACTTTTAGCTCTTTTGCATTTGCCAGGCAGCAAATACAGCAGCTGGCTTTCAGCATCGTTGACTGCGGCATACAGTTGAAGTTGGAAGTTTACTGCCTGGCAAAAAGTTTAGGTTACACTTAGGTTGGAGTCATGAAAACTCATTTTTCAACCACTCCAAAACTTTCTTGTTAACAAACTATAGTTTTGGCAAGTCGGTTAGGGCATCTACTTTGTGCATGACACAAATAATTTTTCCAACAATTGTTTACAGACAGATTATTTCACTTAATCACAATTCCAGTGGGTCAGAAGTTTAAATGCACTGTTGACTGTGCCTTTAAACAGCTTGGAAAATTCCAGAAAATTATGTCATGGCTTTAGAAGCTTCTGATAGGCTAATTGACATCATTTGAGTCAATTGGAGGTGTACCTGTGGATGTATTTCAAGGCCTACCTTCAAACTCAGTGGCTCTTTGCTTGACATCATGGGAAAATCAAAAGAAATCAGCCAAGACAAAATAATTGTAGACCTCCACAAGTCTGGTTCATCCTTGGGAGCAACTTCCAAACGCCTGAAGGTACCACGTTCATCTGTACAAACAATAGTATGCAAGTATGAACACCATGGGACCACACAGGCATCATACCGCTCAGGAAGGAGACACGTTCTGTCTCCTAGAGATGAACGTACTTTGGTGCGAAAAGTGCAAATTAATCCCAGAACAACAGCAAATGACCTTGTGAAGATGCTGGAGGAAACGGGTACAAAAAGTATCTATATCCACAGTAAAACAAGTCCTACATCGACATGACCTGAAAGGCCACTCAGCAAGGAAGAAGCCACTGCTACAAAACTGACATTAAACAATCCAGACTACGGTTTGCAACTGCACAAGTGGACAAAGATCATACTTTTTGGAGAAATGTCCTCTGGTCTGATGAAAAAATATATAACTGTTTGGCCATAATGACAATTGTTATGTTTGGAGGAAAAAGGGGACCGCTTGCAAGCCGAAGAACACCATCCCAACCATGAAGCACGGGTGTGGCAGCATCATGATGTGGGGGTGCTTTGCTGCAGCAGGGTCTGGTGCATCTCACTAACTCGATGGCATCGTGAGGAAGGAAAATTATGTGGATATATTGAAGCAATATCTCAAGACATCAGTCAGGAGGTTAAAGCTTGGTCGCAAATGGTCTTCCAAATGGACAATGACCCCAAGCATACTTCCAAAGTTGTGGCAAAATTGCTTCAGGACAACAAAGTCAATGTATTGGAGTGGCCATCACAAAGCCTTGACCTCAACCCTATAGAACATTTGTGGGCAGAACTGAAAAAGCATGTGTGAGCAAGGAGGCCTACAAACCTGACTCAGTTACACCAGCTTTGTCAGGAGGAATGGGCCAAAATTCACCCAACTTATTGTGGGAAGCTGGTGGAAGGCTACCCGATACGTTTGACCGAAGTTAAACAATTTAAAAGGCAATGCTACCAAATACTAATTGAGTGTATGTAAACTTCTGACCCACTGGGAATGTGATGAAAGAAATAAAAGCTGAAATAAATGATCCTCTCTGCTATTATTCTGACATTTCACATTCTTAAAATAAAGGGGTGATCCTAAGACAGGGAATTTTTACTCTGATTAAATGTCAGGAATTGTGACAAACTGAGTGTGAATGTATTTGGCTCAGGTGTATGTAAACTTCCGACTTCAACTATATGGGGAACACAAACAGTTAAGACTTAAGCCTATTGCCGTGACAATCAACTATAGCAGTTATAGATCAAATACCCCACTTCCTCCCAAAATTAGGGACACACCTCAGGCATCACAGAGCTACCAATGTAGTGTACACAAATTGTATAGCCTCAATCTATTGCAGTTGTAAAGCATGTAGACCTTTACAGTGACATACTCCATTAATCAGAACATATTCTGGGACTAACAAGTGGAGAGGAAACATGTGTGCGTGCATGTGCACATGTCTTGGTGTATGTATGCGTGTCTATGTACGTGCACATGTTGCAGTATGCGTGTTTAGGTGTGTGTGTGCGTGCTAACATGTGTACGTGCACATTGGATTGTGCATGCGTGTGTGTGTGTGTGTGACTGTTCATGGGTGCTGACAGGGTAAGGAAAATGTACATCTCCTGACATAGGGTCAGTGAATCTAATTGTCTCTGTTCTCCCAGGATTCTCATTAATATGTTATGCTCTGTTCTGTGCCTGTGGATCAACAGCATGCTGCTTTCACAAGTAAACCCAGAGAGCAAAATAGCCCATGTTCTTTTGAGTTGTTTAAGACATTTCCTGTCATGCTGTTAAGTTTAGCAACCATGGATAAGTGCAGCGCCAATACAACTGTGGGAAATGACAATACAATGGGAAAACACATAGTCATACACTGCAGGAGTGGGTCGAAAACATGGCTTGTTATACAAGCCTCGGGAATGAATATCCTTCCACGGAGGACTTGTGCAAACGCACTCCGGAAACATTCTGGGAATGTTTTCGCTGGGCCTATTACACATTTACAATGTAACCCACAGAGACGAACGGCATATTAACACATCATCTTTGCAAAGGCTTTTTTTTTACAGACGGATTGGGAATTATATTGGGATTACCATGGAAAGGACATGAAAACCCCCCACAAAACCCGGCATGCTTAATCTCCATGCTCATTTCCTGTATAGGAGCATTACTGCGTAATTAGTATGCCGAGGACGCCGCATTGAGAACATCATCACAACACCTGTGAAATTACATTTTACTGTCGTCAGAACGCTTGCGCTGCTTTTAGAGAGAGAAAAAAAAGTTATAACATTTTTAGATGTGGTTCATGTTCAGTCTTCTCCTTGTAGAAAATTCCGGCAGAATGATTGCCATCTCAAGGACACGTTGGCTTTCTGTGTTAAAACATGGATTTTCTGCCCTCAAGTGAATCTGTTTGTGTAGAAAGGTTTGTACAGTATGTGTGGGTGGACTACAGTTGACTATAGAATACTATAGTACTTAATATAGAATTCTATCGAATTCTGCAGTACAATGTTGTAACGGCTGTCATCGGTGGAAGAAGGTGAGGACCAAGGTGCAGCGTGGTAAGTGTTCATGATATTTAATAATAATCAAAACAGAACACTGAATAACAAAACACCAAAAGAAACAACCGAAAACAGTTCTGTCTGGTGCAGACACACAAAGACTGAAAATAACCACCCACCAAACCCAACAGAAAACATGCTACCTAAATATGGTTCCCAATCAGAGACAACGATTGACAGCTGCCTCTGATTGAGAACCATATCAGGCAAAACACAGAAATAGAAAATCATAGAAAAACTAACATAGACAACCCACCCCACTCACGCCCTGACCATACTAAAACAAAAGACAAAACAAAGGAACTAAGGTCAGAACGTGACAAATGTAGTATACTGTAGAATACTATACTCCACACTGTAGTATCCGTCGATCATGTAGTGTTTAATATAGCATTTTGTAGTACACAGTAGAATGCACTACAAACTGTAGTATCCCTCGATCATGTGTAGTACATACTATAGAATGTTGTAGTATACTGTAGAATACTACAGTGAATACTACAAAAGTATCCACAAAAACACTGTAGTAAATGCTACAGTAATGTCCACAAAAACGCTACAGTTTTTTAACAATACTACAGGATTGAATTTGCATATACCCCACCCATGCTCCTCCCCCTTACCACCCATGAGTGAGAAACCTACATGCCAAGTATAGACCAACTATTCTGTGCCCTACAGGTTATAGGAAAAAGCAGAAGCTCTGAACTATCTGGCCAGTAGGTTTCCTCAAGGAGAAAGGCCCCACTTCTATGTCAAAGATAATATTAAAAATAAACTATAGTAAATACTACAGTATACTACAGTCATGTCAGCAAACACTACAGTAAATACTACAGTATACACAGTAATGTCTGCAAAAGCACTACAGTAAATACTATAGTACACTGCTCAAAAAAATAAAGGGAACACTTAAACAACACAATGTAACTCCAAGTCAATCACACTTCTGTGAAATCAAACTGTCCACTTAGGAAGCAACACTGATTGACAATAAATTTCACATGCTGTTGTGCAAATGGAATAGACAAAAGGTGGAAATTATAGGCAATTAGCGAGACACCCCCCAAAACAGGAGTGATTCTGCAGGTGGTGACCACAGACAACTTCTCAGTTCCTATGCTTCCTGGCTGATGTTTTGGTCACTTTTGAATGCTGGCGGTGCTCTCACTCTAGAGGCGCTACCAGGAGACAGGCCAGTACATCAGGAGACGTGGAGGAGGCCGTAGGAGGGCAACAACCCAGCAGCAGGACCGCTACCTCCGCCTTTGTGCAAGGAGGTGCACTGCCAGCGCCCTGCAAAATGACCTCCAGCAGGCCACAAATGTGCATGTGTCTGCTCAAATGGTCAGAAACAGACTCCATGAGGGTGGTATGAGGGCCCGACGTCCACAGGTGGGGGTTGTGCTTACAGCCCAACACCGTGCAGGACGTTTGGCATTTGCCAGAGAACACCAAGATTGGCAAATTCGCCACTGGCGCCCTGTGCTCTTCACAGATGAAAGCAGGTTCACACTTAGCACATGAGCACATGTCACAGACGTCTGGAGACGCCGTGGAGAACGTTCTGCTGCCTGCAACATCCTCCAGCATGACCGGTTTGGCGATGGGTCAGTCATGGTGTGGGGTGGCATTTCTTTGTGGGGCCGCACAGCCCTCCATGTGCTCGCCAGAGGTAGCCTGACTGCCATTAGGTACCGAGATGAGATCCTCAGACCCCTTGTGAGACCATATGCTGGTGCGGTTGGCCCTGGGTTCCTCCTAATGCAAGACAATGCTAGACCTCATGTGGCTGGAGTGTGTCAGCAGTTCCTGCAAGAGGAAGGATCCTCAGACCACTTGTGAGATCATATGCTGACACATGCACATTTGTGGCGTGCTGGAAGTCATTTTGCAGGGGTCTGGCAGTGCACCTCCTTGCACTAAGGCGGAGGTACCGGTCCTGCTGCTGGGTTGTTGCCCTCCTACGGCCTCCTCCACGTCTCCTGATGTACTGGCCTGTCTCCTGGTAGCGCCTCCATGCTCTGGACACTACGCTGACAGACACAGCAAACCTTTTTGCCACAGTTCGCATTGATGTGCCATCCTGGATGAACTGCACTACCTGAACCACTTGTGTGGGTTGTAGACTCCGTCTCATGCTACCACTAGAGTGAGAGCACCGCCAGCATTCAAAAGTGACCAAAACATCAGCCAGGAAGCATAGGAACTGAGAAGTAGTCTGTGGTCACCACCTGCAGAATCACTCCTGTTTTGGGGGGTGTCTTGCTAATTGCCTATAATTTCCACCTTTTGTCTATTCCATTTGCACAACAGCATGTGAAATTTATTGTCAATCAGTGTTGCTTCCTAAGTGGACAGTTTGATTTCACAGAAGTGTGATTGACTTGGAGTTACATTGTGTTGTTTAAGTGTTCCCTTTATTTTTTTGAGCAGTGTATATAAATATTGTAATATTATAGTATGTATACCACAGTATATTATAGTATTATTTCATGTGGGGATGTTTATGTGGGTTCGATCATACACCTTGAATAGTCGTTGGTTAGTTGGCTTGACAATGCAAGAGTTAGAGTTGTTGTTGGCACCTCTGGAGGGCTGGAGTACCTTGCAGACGGAGACCATTTGTTCTTGGGCTTTTAGCTTCTGTTTAGAACAATGATTGTTTTCCCACGTGGCGTAGTGATGAATGACTATACCTCCGTATTGGTGTCCTGTGTGAGGTCTCTTCTCCAGGCTGGGGCAGGTTGTATTGGATCTTGTTCTAATCCAATTGGTGGTCAGCACCAGTCCTATGGCTGAGCAAAACCAGGTGACATCATAGGTCAATTGAGGTCAATTGAGATGACATGGTTTGGAGTACTCCATAAAGGGACCAGGCAGCTACTAGAAATTGAATTAACCTTCACCCAAGAATGGAATGCACTCTTATCTGTAATCGTTATCAAAGCTTGCGTCTGTGGAACCAGGTACAGCTCCTATTGCTTTCACCATAACACAATGTCACTCTCTCCATGCTTATTGAGGACTCAACGTATCTGTAATACGTCATTAGTCCCATACAGGTGTTGGAACGGTCTCAATCACTTGTCCGTATTCAACGTGTATTGTTTTCAGTCAACATTTTCATTGGTATTCGTGAGGAAAAGTCTGATAAAAGGGTTTGATATGACCCAGCTTTGTCTGCCACTCACTTATTTTCAAAGAGATCCCTTCTCCATTATAACAGCTATCCACTGTAATGCATGTAAACTCTCCTCCCAAACCTCTGTTTAACATCACCCTGGATGTGTCACAATTGGCACCATATTCTCTCTATAGTGCACTATATTTGACCAGAGCCCTATGGACGCTTGTCCAACGTAGTCATACTCTATAAAGGGAATAGGGCACAATTTGGGACGCATCCCCTGTATCCCAGGCCCAGCCAGCTTATGCTGTTTTCAGATGAATGTCGTCCTGCTTTCCTAGTTGTTTACCTGATGATTAAAGACTTATCTGGAGCTTGCATGTGACAACTGTTTACCCCATCTGTCCCCATATAAGGGCCTGTGGAATTATGCATTTATTTGGCTGTCAACATCCAGGTTCAGCATATTTATTCATTATCAGAGTCTTAGAGAAGTGAGAAGTGAAGCTTGTTAACAGGATGAATCGTGGTTCATGGGGGAAGTAAACTATTTCCTGAGTGGCGCAGCAGTCAAGGCACTGATCAGTGCTAGAGGCGTCACTACAGATCCGGGTTCAATCCTGTGCTGTGTTGCGACTGGGAGACCCATGAGGCGGGAGTGTTTGGCCAGCTGGGATGTCCTTGTCCCATCGAGCTCTAGCGACTCCTTTTGGCGGCCGGGCACATACACGCTGGCTTCGGTCGCCAGCTGTACCGTGTTTCCTCCAAAACAGGCTTCCGGGTTAAGCGAGCAGTGTGTCAAGAAGCAGTGCGGCTTGGCGGGGTCGTGTTTTGGAGGACTCATGGCTCTCGACATGCACCTCTCCCGAGTTCGCACGGGAGCTGCAGCGATGGGACAAGATTGTAACCACCAATTGGATATCAAATCAAACTTTATTTGTCACATGCGCCGAATACAACAAGTGTAGACTTAACCGTGAAATGCTTACTTACAAGCAGTTCAGTTCAAGAAGAGTTAAGAACATATTTACCAAGTAGACTAAAATAAAAAGTAATAATAAAAAGTAACACAATAAGAATAACGAGGCTATATACAGGGGGCACTGGTACCGAGTCAGTGTGCAGGGGTACAGGTTAGTTGAGGTAATTTGTACATATAGGTGGGGAGTGAAGTGACTATGCATAGATAACAAACAGCGAGTAGCAGCAGTGTACAAGAGGGAGGGGGGGGGGGGGGTCAATGTAAATTGTACGGTGGCGATTTTATGAATTGTTCAGCATTCCTATGGCTTGGGGTTAGAAGCTGTTGAGGAGCCTTTTGGTCCTAGACTTGGCGCTCCGGTATCGCCTGCCGTGCAGTAGCAGAGAAAGCAGTCTATAACTTGGGTGACTGAAGTCTCTGACAATTTTATAGGCTTTCCTCTGACACCGCCTATTATATAGGTCCTAGATGGCAGGAAGCTTAGCCCCAGCGATGTACTGGGCCGTTCGCACTACCCTCTGTAGCGCCTTACGGTCAGATGCTGAGCAGTTTCCATACCAGGCAGTGATGGAACTGGGCAGGATGCTCTCGATGGTGCAGCTGTAGAACCTTTTGAGGATCTGGGGACCCATGCCAAATCTTTTCATTCTCCTGAGGGAAAAAAGTTTTGTTGTGCCCTCTTTACGACTGTCTTGGTATGTTTGGACCATGATAGTTCGTTGGTGATGTGGACACCAAGGAACTTGAAACTCTCGACCCGCTACACTACAGCCCCATCGATGTTAATGGGGGACTGTTGGGCCCGCCTTTTCCTATAGTCCATAATCAGCTCCTTTGTCTTGCTCACATTGAGGGAGAGGTTGTTGTCCTGGCACCACCCTGCCAGTTCTCTGACCTCCTCCCAGTAGGCCGTCTCATCTTTGTTGGTGACCCGGCCTATCACTGTTGTGTCGTCAGCAAACTTAATGATGGTGTTGGAGTCGTGTTTGGCTACGCAGTCGTGGGTGAACAGGGTAATACAGGAGGGGACTAAATACACACCCCTGAGGGGCCCCAGTGTTAAGGATCAGTGTGGCAGACATGTTGTTGCCTACTCTTACCACCTAGGGGGCGGCCCGTCAGGAAGTCCAGGATCCATTTGCAGAGGGAGGTGTTTAGTCCCAGGGTCCTTAGCTTAGTGATGAGCTTCGTAGGCACTATTGTGTTGAAAGCTGAGCTGTAGTCAATGAACAGCATTCTCACATAGGTGTTTCTTTTGTCTAGGTGAGAAAGGGCAGTGTGGATTGCGATTGAGATTGCGTCATCTGTGGATCTGTTGGGGCGTTATGCGAATTGGAGTGGGTCTAGGATTTCCGGGAGGATGTTGTTGATGTGAGCCATGACCAGCCTTTCAAAGCACTTCATGGCTACTGACGTGAGTGCCACGGGGCGGTAATAATTTAGGCAGGTTACCTTCACTTCCTTGAGCACAAGGACTATGGTGGTCTGCTTGAAACATGTATATCAGACTCGGTCAGGGAGAGACTGAAAATTTCAGTGAAGACACTTGCCAGTTGGTCTGTGCATGCTTTGAGTACATGTCCTGGTAATCCGTCTGGCCCAGCAGCTTTGTGAATGTTGACCTGTTTAAAGGTTTTGTTCACATCGGCTACCGAGAGCGTTATCACACCGTCATCCAGAACAGCTGGTGCTCTCGTGCATGCTTCAGTGTTGCTTGCTTCGAAGGTAGCATAAATGGCATTTAGCTCGTCTGGGCAGCTCGCGTCTGGGTTTCCCTTTGTAGTCTGTAATAGTTTTCAAGCCCTGCCACATCCAACGAGCGTCAGAGCCGGTGTAGTACGACTCAATCTTAATCCTGTATTGATGCTTTGCTTGTTTGATGGTTCATCTGAGGGAATAGCGGGATTTCTTATAAGCATCCAGATTAGTCTCCGCGGCAGCTCTAGCCTTTAGCTCAATGCGGATGTTGCCTGTAATCCATGGCTTCTGGTTGGGATATGTACGTACAGTCACTGTGGGTACAACGTCGTCGATGCACTTATTGATGAAGCAGATGATTGAGGTGGTGTACTCGTCAATGCCATTGGATGAATCCCGGAACATATTCCAGTCTGTGCTAGCAAAACTGTCCTGCAGTGTAGCATCTGCATCATCTGACCACTTCCGTATTAAGCGAGTTACTGGTACTTCCTGCTTTAGTTTTAGCTTGTAAGCAGGAATCAGGAGGATAGAATTAGGGTCAGATTTGCCAAATGGAGGGAGGGGGAGAGCTTTGTATGCATCTCTGTGTCTGGAGCAAAGGTGGTCTAGGATTTTTTTCTCTATGGTTGCACATGTGACATGCTGGGAAAAATTTAGTAAAACTGATTTAAGTTTGCCTGCATTAAAGTTCCCGGCCACTAGGAGCGTCACTTCTGGGTGAGCATTTTCTTCTTCGCTTATGGCCTTATAGAGTTGGTTGAGAGCGGTCTTAGTGCCAGCTTCGTTCTGTGGTGGTAAATAGACGGCTATGAATAATATAGATGAAAACTCTCTTTGTAGATAGTGTGGTCTACAGCTTATCATAAGGTACTCTACCTCAGGCGAGCAATATCTCGAGACTTCTTTAATATTAGACATCGCGCACCAGCTGTTATTGACAAATAGACACACACCCCACCCCTCGTCTTTCCAGAGGTAGCATCCCTGTTCTGCCGGTGCATGGAAAATATCTATATTGTCCGTATCGTTGTTCGTCCATGTCTCTGTGAAACATAAGATGTTACAGTTTTTGATGTCCTGTTGTTAGGATAATCTTAATCGTAGGTCATCAATTTAATTTTCCAATGATTGCACGTTAGCAACAAGAACGGATGGCAGTGGGAGTTTACTCGCTCGCCTACGGATTCTCAGATGGCTGCCCGATCTGCGGCCCATTTTCCTGCGTCTTTTCTTCAAGCAAAAGGCAGGGATCTGGGCCTGTTCCAGTGAAAGCAGGATATCCTTCTCGTCGGACTCGTTAAAGGAAACAGTTTCTTCTAGTCCGCTGAGTAATCGCTGTTCCGATGTCCAGAAGTTATTTTCGGTCATAAGTGACGATAGCAGCAACATTATGTACACAAGAAGTAAAAAAAAAAAAAAAATTAAAAAATTAAAAATAGTACAATTGGTTGGGAGAATGTAAAACGTCAGTCATGTTCTTCGGTGCCAAGTGGTGAAGAAATACAGAAATACAGTATTTCTATACAGTATATTTCTATAAAGACAATTCAGAGGACAAGATTGAAACCCTCTGTTGGCATGTAAAGTTAGTCCTGGAGATGGAGGTGTGCAACACAAATGTTTTAAACATTTTCCAAGCATTTAAAGTCATTAATGACTAATTACAACTAAGTACTAATTGTTTGAGGTGGGGCTGAACTTCTAAGTGGAATTGAAGTGATTGCCAGCCAGCTGATATTCCAGATCGTTATGTTAGGCCTCTCAAGTTTCCACTCTGATCCTGCATTTGTAACTATGTGGGACATGGGAATTTACCAGTTGTGAAGTCGTAAATAGCAGTATGATGTCTTCGTGTGATTTAACTCATAGAGAAACGCTGATTGGCTATTGGCCAACAAGCTGTGCACCAGCTTGTTGGCCACAGCTCTATACACCAAAAGTACAGATATCATGCTTGTAAACCACATTTAATAGATAGCTTTTTTATAAATAATGTTTTATTGTTGCATTTAACTGCCAAAAATGCTGTTACAGTGGCCATTTCCTTAGTAGGTGACATCAGAGGTCACCATGTGGGAGAAGTGTGTGCTCCGGAGGATAGTTTTCCACTAGTAATTACTAGTTTGAGGCCCGTTCAAATTCCCACTTCCCACTTGGTTACGAACGAATCATGACACCGCCTCCTTCAGTGCCAAAAAACTGTTTGCTGAAATGGGTACAACAGGGAAGTTCGTAACGTGGTTCGAGCACTTTCACGAGGTGCTGAAACCCCTTATTCTCAACCACCGAAACTGGGCACGTATCCACGGCTATAAACCAAAGATATAAACATAGCCTACCTATCGCTCTTGTAATTTCTTTGGCCTGGTCAGAATCAGCTGCCAAGGGCTGCTTGAATGCAGAGGGGAGACGATGTCATGTTGTTGTTTCTTAGCGTTTCCATCTTGCTCCGGGAATACTGGGGTGATGTAAATGTGTCATCATTTTTGAGGTTTTGGCAGCTGCATAGGCTATTCTCGTTGAGCATGGTGACACTGTTAACGTTTTATCCACAACTTTCTGTCCATCGCGGTTGTAATCTACCAACCATCTGCCAAAATGTTCCCAAATTGAAGATTTGAAACGACGGAGGAGCCTCCAATTTTGGTTTATCGACCCCGCTACTGCCATCAGACAGAACTAGTTCTAGCATCTCACAAAAGGACAGTGTGAAATGTGCCAATTAAGATTAGAAGTTTGATTACAACATGCACATAGGCTCTAGTTGTTTTAACAGAATAGCCTGAATTATTTTTTTCCACCTGAGATTTACTCAAGTGGCATATGCCTACAACGCAGTGTAGCCTATATTATTTGATGTATTCATTCGGGTTCACAGTGCGGACCAAACCGAGGTCCCCACGTGTGCCGTTACACTCCTAGTGATTACACCCAGAGTCTCAAAGTATAAATAACATGTCATTTCATAAATTCAGGCTTTTAAAGGGTAAGTTGACAATTGTATCATTTCGCTAATGGGCCTCTTAGTTTCACTGATTATCGGTCTTACAAGCACTGATTTTCTTACAAGCACTACTAATCAAATTAAGAGTGGAAGGCAAGTACTGTATGTAGTGCATGGTGGCTATACAGACCACATAATCATTTTGCCCTCGGTTTCAACTGTTTTGGCTTCAGAAGAGTACAATGTCATTTCCTGTTTGTTCATTGGTGTTCTCCACCACTGTTTGTTCCGTTCTGCCAGTGGTAGGACATGTTGGCTGGCTCTGTCTTTGATTGTTGCTCCTAACTCTCATCCAAATTGATTAATTGAGCCAATTAAGAGTCCATTCAGACTCGGGAAGCAGATGAGTGTGTCATTTCTGCTATCTAAGCCAAACCATAGTAGACACACATAGAAGACTTTGGCAAACAGTACATCCATGACACAGTGAAACGCAATTCAGAAAAGTTGGATACTTTAAAAATAGCTGTTTTGACTTTTAACAACAAACAACTTAACATTCACATACTGTGGCATACGGCAGGGAGAGGTGAGGCTGTGGATCATTAAGCCCGGGAGTGCTTGGGGATGAAAGAGGAAGTGGCCTGCACAGAGGGGCAGAGAATGGAGAGACAAACGTGTTATGAAGAGTGGGAGAAGAGAGAACAATATCTGTGTAACTACCCAATGTGACCTGGACTGTCTGATTACTCCCCTTGTGTACTGAACCGGATTGGCCGAGGACCTGAGTTTTAGGATTACCCTGGAGAACGGAACGGACAACGATAACAGTTTGTGGACTATGAATTCCCCCTCCTTCCCCAGTGTACAAAAATTCCTAATAAACCCTCCATTTGCATTGTATTTGTGCTACTGGTGCATTTTATTGTTATTGAACTTGGTGACGTGGAACCCCACACCCTTGAACCTGCTACAATACATTTCCACAGACATGAATGACATCACACTTTTTCAGACCCACATGTTCCCACCGTATCCAAACCCAATGTTTCTAATTCTTGTAAGCCCATATGACTTCAAATTGTGTTATGTTGTTTATGTCTTTTTTCAATATTTAAATAATAAAGCATTGGATTCTTCTATTCTCTTAACGTTGGAGTATCATTTGTCTTCCGGTGTTTAAGTAATAGCTTCAATAATGTAAGTTGACTTTTAATCCATCTTTCTGCATATTTCAAGACATGGCATATGGGGGTGAGATACCCAATGGGTTGGACAATATTATTTTTGTCACTATTGGACGCACTCATTCAAGGGTTTTAATTTATTTGTACTATTTTATACATTGTAGAATAATAGTGAATACAAACTATGAAACGACACATATGGAATCACGTAGTAACCAAAACAGTGTTAAACAAATCAAAATATTTGAGAATCTTCAAACCCTTTACCTTGATGACAGCTTTGCACACTCTTGGCATTCTCTCAACCAGCTTCACCTGGAATGCTTTTCCAACAGTCTTGAACGAGTTCCCACATATGCTGAGCACTAGTTGGCTGCTCTTCCTTCACTCTGAGGTCCAACTCATCCCAAACCATCTCAATTGGGTTGAGGTCGGGTGATTGTGAAGGCCAGGTCATCTGTGTAGCACTCCATCACTCTCGGTCAAATTGCCTTTACACAGCCTGGAGATGTGTTGGATCATTGTCCTGTTGAAAAACAAATGACAGTCCCACTAAGCACAAACCAGATGGGATGGCGTATCGCTGCAGAATGCTGTGCTAGCCATGCTGGTTAAGTATGTCTTGAATTCGAAATAAATCACTGACAGTGTCACCAGCAAAGCACCCCCACACCTCCTTCTCCATGCTTCACGGTGGGAACCACACATGTGGACATCATCCGTTCACCTACTCTGTGTCTCACAAAGACCCGGCAGTTGGAACCAAAAATCTAAAATTTGGACTCATCAGACCAAAGGACAGGTTTCCACCGGTCTATTGCCTATTGCCCGTGTTTCTTGCCTCTTCTTATTGGTGTCCTTTAGTAGTGGTTTCTTTGCAGCAATTCGACCATGAAGGTCTGATTCATGCAGTCTCCTCTGAACAGTTGATATTGATATGTGTCTGTTACTTGAACTCTAATGAACGTATCCTCTGCAGCAGAGGTAACTCTGGGTCTTCCTTTCCTGTGGCGGTCCTCATGAAAGCCAGTTTCATCATAGCGCTTACTCACATTAAGAAGGAAATACATTCCACAAATTAACTTTTAAAAGGAACACCTGTTAATTGAAACGAGTCCTATATCAACATAACCTGAAAGGCCGCTAAGCATGGAAGAAGCCACTGCTCCAAAACCGCCATAAAAAAGCCAGACTATGGTTTGTAACTGGAGAAATGTCCTCTGGTCTGATGAAACAAAAATAGAACTGTTTGGCCATAATGACCATTGTTATGTTTGGATGAAAAAGGGGGACGCTTGCAACCCGAAGAACACCATCCCAACCGTGAAGCACGGGGGTGGCAGCATGTTGTGGGGGTGCTTTGCTGCAGGAGGGACTGGTGCACTTCACAAAATAGATGGCATCATGAGGCAGGAAAATTTTGTGGATATATTGAAGCAACATCTCAAGATATCAGTCAGGAAGCTAAAGCTTGGCTGCAAATGGGTCTTCCAAATGGACATTGAGTCCAAGCATACTTCCAAAGTTGTGGAAAAATGGCTTGAGGACAACAAAGTCAAAGTATTGGAGTGGCCATCACAAAGTCCTGACCTCAATCCCATAGAACATTTGTGGGCAGAACTGAAAAAGCGTGTGCGAGCAAGGAGCCCTACAAACCTGACTCAGTTACACTAGCTCTGTCAGGAGGAATGGGCCAAAATGCACCCAACTTATTGTGGGAAGCTTGTGGAAGGCTACCCAAAACGTTTGACCCAAGTTACACAATTTAAAGGAAATGCTACCAAATACTAATTGAGTGTATGTAAACTTCTGACCCACTGAGAATGTGATGAAAGAAATAAAAGCTGAAATAAATCATTCTCTCTGCGATTATTCTGACATTTCACATTCTTAAAATAAAGTGGTGATCCTAACTGACCTAAGACATGGCATTTTTTCTCTGAATTAAATGTCAAGAATTGTGACAAACTGAGTTGAAATGTGTATGTAAACTTCCGACTTCAACTTGACATTTTAAAACTTCTCACAGCTAGCTTTCAAACACTTACCATGACTTTTGGTCTCTATAGCTCTCCCAGAATGCATACATCATCAGTGATTGTTTGTTTTTACACTTATGACATTACTTTTCCGTTGTGCTATGAAATTTGTGAATTTTGTCTCTTGTATAATATATTGTATACATTAGTTTATACTGGATTAAGCATCCATTTTTGTTAAGTGTAATTAAATTAGTTATATATATATTTATTTTTTTAAGTCCATCTTGTGCCAAAAGCAGTTATTTTTAAGTCTTAGATCTAAAAGTTTATATTTTTTTCAAAGAGGTTTTTTTGTATATCTTACCTATCATGCGAATATATTTTTTTCTGACTCAAATAGGATTCCCTTAAGATGGCTCTGATGTCCAAAATATCTTTGGGGAAATTTCGTGATATAAAACTTAAATTGCATATATTTGAAAATGTCTACATTGGTCAGTCAAATTTGCTTTTGATGGCTGTAGCACGGCCTTGCTGCATCTATCATTAGTTACTGGTTCAAGTGCCAAGCTGAACCTGTGGTTTTTTTTTATTAGGTTTTACGCTTGACCTCGCTGGCATCATTTAGACACATGAAACATTTATGAACAACAAAAAACTCTTGAGTGTTCATGATCCTCTAAGCAAGCAAATTGCATTAATGAAGGGCTGTTTTCGTTACTTTCATGCAAGATTTACTAAATGGATTTCATGCTTTTCTTTTCATTACTTGATGATGGTGCTATATCCTTTTCACAACTACAACCCACTCCAGATGCTCTGCTTAGCCTCCAAAGAGAGGGAAATTCTCTCTCTCACACACACACACACACACACACACACACACACACACACACACACACACACACACACACACACACACACACTGCCTCTCAGTGGCAAAGGGTTAGGAGCTGCCTCGTCTGCCACCTGATATTAATGTGTGCAATTTGGATGTGTGTGTCATGGGAGAGCACCGTGGTATAAGAGGAGTTGCTTTTATGGCCTCGGCTTTGCTCAGCACAAGCAAACAGCCTCGGGGCCGCCGGGCACACCTATAATTGTGGCATTAGAAGGCGGTCAGGCTGGTGCTTCATTAGCCATAGTGTGGAGAAAGCTGAGGGGCCTGGGGGAGAAGAAGAGTCAGCTTTGTGTGTGTGGATGATCACAGACCAGAACGGCGGAGCCCCAGCCAGCCACCGCCAGCGCCACAGATGTAGGTGAAAAATGGCGGAACAGTAGTGTATTTGATCTGGCCTACGTTGTTGCAGGAAATCAGATTTTTTAAAACACCTCACTAGCTGCTCATTAGCACTGGAGACAGGATCATGGTGCGATTCAACTTGCCACACATACAGTCATGTGAAAACACGCACACATGCACACACACTCAGCCCTCAACAGCTGATTAATGGCTAAATCGAACTGAGGAGTTAGACGTGATGAAAAATTCATTGGACTTGAGGTTGTTTTTGGTTTCCCTTTAGGATGAAATTCCTAGAAACAAGTTTGAAATTTGTTTTCCTGTGGAACTTTGGAATTTGGACAGGCTTTGCTGCTATACTATTGCATAAACCCTCTTTAGGTTGCTTCTCACTCTCCCTCTCTCTTTATGTGTGAGTGTGTGCGTGGAGGTTTTCACTTCTCATGTGTCTTAATTAGCAGTAAAGGGATACTTCGGGATTTGGGGGATGTGATCTACTTCCCCAGAGTCAGATGAACTCGTGGATACCATTTTGATGTCTCCGCGCGCAGTTTGACGGAAGTTGCTAACTAGTGTTAGCGCAATTGCTGAAAAGCGTTAGCGCAATGACTGCAAGTCTACGGGTATCTACTAGCATGCTAGCAGATACCCATGAACTTGCGGTCATTGTGCTGACGCTAGTCAGCGTTGGCTCACGAAACTACCTCTAACTTCCTTCATACTGGACGAAGAGACATACAATGGTATCCACAAGTTCATCTGTCTCTGCCAAAAAGTATCCCTTTAATACTAGTGGTTATGTACTCCATGATAAGAACGGTAAACCTTCACTAACAGCATAGCCGCAAATACTTAGAATGCAAAGAAGCATCACAGAGCATCTCCTCTTAACAACCAACACAGAACAGAATTCATGCTCAACGTTATGTAAGTTCCATTGCACCTGGAAACCCTCTGTCTACCTGTGTTCTTCTTGGTGCTGCGCTGTGGCCCTGGCTGCGCTGCATGGCGGAGAGAATGAATACCTCTGGGCTGTTCTAGTCCTCCCAGTTCTTTAAGCATGAGGCATGAAGGGCAGCATCTCTTGCCCACTGAATGTTAAGGCAGAGGCGGCTGTGATTTGTCTCAGGAGAAGCATCTGGACTGGGCGCAGGGCAACAGTCAGAGCTACAGAGGTCTGTCTAATGCTGGTAGTAAAGGTAGAGGTGAAATAAGGATTATGAGGAGAGAGGACTGGGATTCTTATACGAGTTCTATACTAGTAGAGCCAGAGCTCTCTAATGTAGGGTAGGGGCATAAAGCCAGAGGTGACTTGAGGACCTTTGCAATAGATGATACTCTTGTTTTGTATGGATGAGATGACTGCCAGATAAGTGCAGGAACTGCAATAGGTTATTCTGTGCAGACTCGTACAATGTATTATCTAATGACCGTAACTCTGCCAAAAGTTTCATCTGAAAACAGACTGTTCTAGTCCTCGGTTGTTGATTGATTAACGACCACCTGTTTTCAGTGTATCACAGCTTGTTGTTGCTCAATGCTATACTTAAGCAATAAGGCCCAAGGGAGTGTGGTATATGGCCAATATAGCAAGACACAATGCGGAGTCTCTGCCCTCAGACGTGGTATATTGGCCATATATCACAAACCCCAGGGGTGCCTTATTGCTATTATAAACTGGTTACCAATGTAATTAGAGCTGTAAAAAAAAAAAAAAGTCATACCCGTGGTACTGTAAATGGTCTGATATACCACGACTGTCAGCCAATCAGCATTCAGTATATTCAATATATACTCCCAAAATGTGTCATCGGACAGCATTCAGTATATTCAGTATATACTCACAAAATGTGTCATCGGACATCAGTATGACTTCATTTTCTGGTTATATACCAGTTTTCTGGTCGTAGAGACGTCAGACATCCAGATTACAAACAAGTAAACGTGCAAAAATGTATAAGACCTGAACATGACTTGACACAAAAACAGCAGCCGGCAAGCAGTTCTGTCTGCTAGCTTATGGAGTAAAATGTTCTAGATCACAGCCATTGGGCACCACTGAATACAGTAAGAGCTAAAGATTGTTGAAAAGATAGTTTTTATCTGACATGTTCATATTATTATTTATTTTGTATTTTTTTTACAACGTTTAAATAAATGTTGTGAACAGACATTTCAGTTGGACCTTGTGTGCAATTGACCAATACAGTGTTCTTAATCTTAGAGGAGCTGTTTTACCTACTCCTGCTCCTTCCAGTGCTCTGACATCGCCGGTCTACTAACCGACCGGTCCTGGCAACACACATTGCGCACACCTGGCAACCATCGTTGCGCACACCTGCTCCCCATCATTAAGCACACCTGGACTTTTCTATTCTCTCTGTTCCTCAGCCACATGAAAATGACTCTGATTTCTTTAGGCCTCCTCCGAGCTCACAACATCTTCGCTTTCCCCACGAAGGCACCGGCAGAGTTCAAAATAGTACAGCAATCAGGGGATAATTGTAGGTCTGAAAAAAATGTATTTTGGTGACAGCGAATGCGTTTGCGTTGCCTTATAATATAATCAACATAGTGTTCCTTACTCAGAACTCACTGTATCCTATCATCTAGGACAGGAACATGACGCCCACATATTCTAATGAGTGGCAAGAAGCTGCTGAATAAGGGTAATGTATCTCTGAATTTATAATGTAGACAAATTATACAGAAACGTTGCTCAGAAATAGCAGCATGCAGCCATTGGAGTAATTAGGATAAATGTCCTTATTCTGTCATTTACTTAATTTACTTGGATTTACTATTTCACTTAATTTACTAATGGCATAAAGCAGCAGTGGCTGCTATGATCAGTCATGTGGATATAGAGATTACCCTATGAAATTCATGCGGCGACAAACCCATTGTCTTTACTATAATTCTGTATGTTTGTATAGAATATTTTTACGAACCAGGTGTGTGCTTATTGGCATCTAGCTTCACTTGCCAATATGTTCATTCACATTTCTTAATCATTTTCCCCATTACATTGATTTCCAGTTCACCGGACATTCAATGCATTTCAAACTGGACTTGACTATTTGTTGATTTATTGACTCCTCCACTAATTGGAATCAAATGCAGTCACCTAATTTTCTCATCTAGCTCTGCCTCATTTTTTTGTAGACTATAGTGAGTTATATATCTATTCATTCAAGTGTGACAAGTTTCATCCCCAAATGATATCCTCGTATAGAAATACTAGGTTGGAAGAAACATTGAGGCTTCACTCTGTCTGTCTTCTATAGTCTACACGATGAGGCACTTTCTGTTAAAAACCCAAGTTAATACAGGCCCTGTTGGATGCTTGCCAGCCTTAAATCTTGGCATTGCCCTGTGCTCGATGCAGGGGCCTGAGCTTTGCCTACGTGGCAGAGGGAGGACGAGCGAGAGAGAGAGAGGGAGGGAGGGAGGAATAGAGGGAGGGTGTCGGGCGAGCGGGGGGTGAGTGGGTCGCCCATGCATCTCTCCCCCAGGAGATGGCTATCGATTAGCCATTTGTTACCCGCCGGTGCCTCTGTCACTCCCTGCTAGTCCCTGAAAGGCTGTTAATGGCAAAGCGATGGAGAGGATGAGCGGCCCTGCACTGCGCAACACCCACCCACTGTCTGTCTCTCATGCGCCCCCTGTTCTCATTCACCACTAGTCAACTCACATATCCCCCATCCAGACTGAAGCTCCTCACAGAAGACGTATTGACGTGTAAGGCGAATGTATAATTAATGTATAATTAATGTATAATTAATTTAAAGTCTTAATTGCTGTAAGCATATGGTAAAAATATATTCACCTGACTCCTCTCATATTAGACTTAATTGTTGACAATGTTAATCCCTCAGAAGTTGTCGTCATTACATCTATTCCAACCACAGTCATTGACTGATAAGACCTCATTAGCAAAGTATCCCCATTTACAATCTGTCATTACAATTGACAATAGGTTTGCAGAAATGTAAAGCTCCATACAAGAGTATAATTATGGAATATTAGTAAACAGCTCTTAACTGTAATGTGCTGTACTGTGTCTGATGTAAGCTAGCATAGGAGATGTCTACAGTGTCTTGCTTACTTACTTAGGCCTATCACTCCTCACGGAGCATAGGCTATCGATGACTCCTCTCCATCACACCTTGTTTTGGACAGTCTTCTCTAGCTCATTCCACCCCATGCTGGTTCTCTTGGTGTCTCCCACATGAAAAGAATATATATATAGTTTACTATATAATACTACAGTACTTGGTATAACATTCTGTAGTAAACTGCAGTGTACTGTAGAATATTATTCTGTACAATGTAGTATCCCTCGATCATGTGTTGCACTTACTGATTTTTGATGGACAGACGCCTCACAAGACCTCAAATGTCAGCTTCGTTCCACAAAACACCGTTTTTAACATCAACAGTCAAGAGGAGAGTTTCTCAAACTAGACATTCTAATGTACTTGTCCTCTTGCTCAGTTGTGCACATAGGCCTCCCACTCCTCTTTTTATTCTGGTTAGAGACAGTTTGCGCTGTTCTGTGAAGGGAGTAGCTTCTGTTTCTTGGCAATTTCTCGCATGGAATACCCTTCATTTCTCAGAACAAGAATAGACTGACGAGTTTCAGAAGAAAGGTCTTTGTTTCTGACCATTTTGAGCCTGTAATTGAACTCACAAATGCTGATGCTCCAGATAATCATCTAGTCTAAAGAAGGTTAGTTTTATTGCTTCTTTAATCAGGACAACAGTTTTCAGCTGTGCTAACATAATTGCAAAAGGGTTTTCTAATGATTAAATAACCTTTTAAAATTATAAACTTGGATCAGCTAACACAACGTGCCATTGAAACACAGGGGTGATGGTTGCTGATAATGGGCCTCTGTACGCCTATGTAGATATTCCATTAAAAATCAGTCGTTTCCAGCTACAATAGTCCTTTACAACATTAACAATGTCTACACTGTATTTCTGATCAATTTGATGTTATTTTAATGAACAAAGAATTTCCTTTTCTCAAAATGGGAACTGTCTAATTGTTATGATTTTTTACAATGTTGAGGATATGCAGAGAAGTAGGTTACTTCTAACTTTGGTTTGCTCCTAAGTCATCATCTCCAACATTGGGACCTTCCATATTCACCTTTCCTTATTTCTGCTGTCGATTGTGTTTCTGCGCGTCAGTGGAAAGTCTCAAACTATGAGCAAACCAACATTTGTATTGAACACATGCAATTGGATTGTGACGACAACAATGAATGAATCCTGCACGCAATGTGCTATAACATTCTATTTGATGTCTATGAAATTGTTTGGTGAGATATGCATAAAAGGAGATTAATTGCCCATAATTCTGCACCTTTGGATAGCTGTATTTCCAATTTTGATCATCATGATTTAGTGCCTGCAAATACAATTAAATTCTATTGATCTACTCTGGATTTTGTAAACACGGAATTACTTTCTGTTTTGTCTGATTGGATTCAAGAGATAAGTATGGTTGTGTTAATCTTTTTATCGACAGTATAATATAGTTTTGATGAATCCAATTTCTGTTTTGAGAAGGCAACAACATTTTGAAAAGGCATTTACTGTTTAACGTATTATACCGTGGTGCATACTATGGTAGGCCTACAAATAAGTGTATGTGTACTATGATAACTTTGTAAATAATGGCATTTATCCATATTACCCTACTGTTCAATGACAATCATAAACACAAGTTATGTGTTGTACTGTAAATATGTAGCCATTGGAGAAATCGTCTGTATCATGCTGGAAATCATACCATGAATAACATCATTTTATTTCTGGAAAATACATGTATGGTTAGTGCAGTAGTGTACTGTAGAGAATAGGGTGCGAAATCATTCCATGAATAACATAATTTTATTTCTGGAAAATACATGTATGGTTAGTGCAGTAGTGTACTGTAGAGAATAGGGTGCGAAATCATTCCATGAATAACATCATTTTATTTCTGGAAAATACATGTATGGTTAGTGCAGTAGTGTACTGTAGAGAATAGGGTGCCATTTGGGACGCATACCTTGTCCAGTCCCGGTTAGCCTTTCATTCCAGTAGGTGGATTTGGATGCTTTTTGGAAGCACAACGGAGGCCGAAGATCCGTGTGTCTTATGTTTCATTGTTATCACCTTGTCCCTACCCCCAATAGATTTCTTGACAGTTTAAGATCAATGATCAGTGGATTTTCGTCAGCGTGAGTTCAAGTGCTACTGGTATCACAAGGAGTGAATAAAGAGCTGCCCTAGTATTGGCCTGAGGTGAATACGACTCTACCCATCTTCTGGGTGATATTATATTGGGACCGCTTGTCAAAAAGGGAGCTTTTCAATAACAATACTGATTCATTTAAATTTGTGGAGAAGATAGTGTGTAGATCTTTCTGTACCGTGAGCCTGGTGTCCGTTATAACTCTGTAGTAGGCCCCAAGCCTAGGACTGAACTCCCTCTGACATCTAACAGCATGATGTTGGATTCACTTTCATGCCAGCTGTCAAAGTGTAATTTAATATGGATGATCTGGGATCACCTTGGTTTCTTCTGACCAGATTGTCAAACTTCTACACCTCTCATTTCACTAGAGCTGCGGTTTTATTTTAAGATATTTTCTGTGGTCTTTCAGACATTTTTATTTTTAACAGACAGGACAGTGTAGAAGGATGAAAGTGAGGAGAGGGTTTATGACTAAGTGGTGGGTCCTGGCAAACTGAGGAGGTGTGTTTGGGAGTTTTACTATAGGCTCTTCTGTCTAGCTTTTCTCACTACCCCATTGAAATACCTGCAGCTGAGGCCTGGTGTGGTCTAATGCAGTGGTTCTCAAAGCTCTCCTCTGGGAGCCCCAGCATTTCCCAATTCTAGAATAGTTTAAATACATGGAACAGCTGGAGGTCCCAGAGGAGAGGTTTGAGGACCACTGCACTAGGCCACACCAGGCCACAGCGGATTGATTAGGCGAGAAAAGACATCAGCTGAGATCGCGGATTCTCCGTGCAAGACGGACCCAAGGGTGACCCAGGCCCGGGCGTGCGCTAGCAGTTTACATGAGCATACCGGATTCACCAGCCGTTCTCTTTTATGGGAGCTGCTGCTACTACTTTGAAATGGAACAGCAAAAGCTCTCGAACTCTCTGAAATAGCGATGTTGTTTTAATAATGCATCTGTTTGCAAACTGCCAAAGGTCAGTTGAGGTCTCAGTTGTAGCGCTGAAGATTATGTGCCGTATTTCAGGAGGGAACTCCAGGCACTCTGAGGCAGAACATTCTGTTTGGCATGGAGTCAATTCTCCAAAGCGTTTCAACAGTCAATGTTGTCAGGGAATGGATGGAAGTATGACAGTAAGGTTATCTGTACCACCAACATCTCCTATACTTGTTCTGGTGTGTTGCTCTTTTCCATAGTTTCTCAGGTGTAATGTATTAAAAAATGCATACAGTGGTACTGTTGCAGCCACTAAAATTAAAAAAATAAAATAAACCTGGACCATGCATTGCAGCAATTGTTTTGCCAATATCGCGGTGCAACCTGACTTTTAAAAGCCCACGACTGTTATTCTGTGGTGGTGCTGTGTGACTCTCCCTTGCTGGTATGCTAGATCAATATGTCGTGGGCACTCTCTTTTATCAGACCTAAACAGCACACCAATTCATGGATCAATGGTTGGCTGGCCCTGCTGACGCGTGGTAATTTCATTTGTCCAGACATATTTGTATAAAGCAGTGCTTCTCAGTGTTCTGTGGTTACTAAGCCACCAATCACATTTTGCTCTGCCTAATGTACACCCTCAGGTGCAACTGATCATAAGGCCAATGTTCTCATGAGTCTTCCCAACTACTTCCTGTGGATAGGCCAAGTATCCCCAGAGGTACTAGTATATCAAGGCAGAAGGCGAGACACAGGAGGCAGGTGGTTGGAGTCTTACAATGTATAATAAACCAAAGAGGTAGGCAAGAGAATGGTCGTGGACAGGCAAAAAGGTCCAAACCAGATCAGAGTCCTGGAGATACAGAGTGGCAGACAGGCTCGTGGTCAAGGCAGGCAGAATGGTCAGGCAGGCGGGTACTAAGTTTAGAAACCCAAGTCAAAAGTGGGAGGACTAGAAAAAGGAGAATAGCAAAAGGAGTACGGGAAAAACACACTGGTTGACTTGACTAAAAATACAAGACGAACTGGCACAGAGACAGGAAACACAGGGATAAATACACTGGAGAAAATAAGCGACACCTGGAGGGGGTGAAGACAATCACAGGAACAGGTGAAACAGATCAGGGCGTGTCATAGTATCCCAGCTTGAGAACCAATGGTCTCTAGTTTGGACTCAAACTACTACAACTACAAACTATTCAACCCAACACCATACATTCCATCTGCATAGTAAGAAACCACAAATGAAGATGCATATCCTCTCAAACACCCCAATTCTTTTTTTGGGTTCAACAGTCTGAACCCATATCAATTGTACAGTGGCATGCAAATGCACACCATCTACTGTACCTGACATGTTTGGTTGAACTGACAGTTGTCATGAGCACTTGGTGTGAATTCAGAGTGAGCTTCTGACATCCTGAAGCATCCATGACTGACAGATGAGATATTTAGGCTTGTATTTATCCTTCTCCTGACAGCTGTTACAAACATGATTACCGTCAAAACTATCAAAACACTCTGATATTCAACGGTTGTATAAGGCTTCTTCCTGAGCAGGAGTAGGTGTGACAGATATTTTGAAAGAGGAAGAAAAGTATGTTTTAAAAAATATATGTTTTCCTTTCAGTCTCCTCCATCTCCACTAACCAAAGCTAATTGTATTGATTTTTTTCTCTTTGGTAATGTCAAATTAACAGCTGTACAGAAAGACTCATGTGAAAGCCAAATTACAGAGGAGGAACTTCTTGATGCAATTAAAGCCTTTAAGTCCGAGAAACTCCAGGGCTGGATGGCATACCAATGGAGGTATGCCAACCCTTTTTTGATAAACTCAGAGGACCGTAATTAGCATGTTTTAACCACTCCTATATAAATGGTAGATTATTAGACACTCAACAAGGTCTGCTTTCATTTATTACTGAAACAGGATCCTAGTGATAAATATAAAGATCCAGTCCATTTAAAAAATTGGAGGCCTCTTACACTTCAGTGTTATGATGCAAAGATCCTCGCAAAATGTTTAGCACATAGAATTAAAAATTAAAAAGCTATTGTCAGATATTGTTCATCCTAATCAGATAAAGTTATGTACAGTAACCCTATGTGTACAATAGTAAATAATGGCTACTTCTCAGAAAGATTTAAACTGTGAATAGGAGTAAACAAGGTTGTCCACTATCGGCATATCTATTTATTATTGCCTTCGAAATGTTAGCTATTAAAATCAGATCCAACAATAATATTAAGGGATTAGAAATCCAGGGCTTAAAAACAAAGGTGTCATTGTATGCTGATGATTGATGTTTTCTTTTAAATCCACAATTTGGATCCCTCCACAGCCTAATAGAGGAACTAGATACGTTTTCTAACCTCTCTGGATTTAAACCAATTGATAAGTGTACTATATTGCATATTGGATCAGAAAAAAATACAACTTTTACATTACCGTATAGTTGACCAATAAAATGGTCTGACGGGGATGTGGCCATACTCTGTATATATATCCCGAAAGAAAGAAATGATCTCACTCCCAAAAAATGTAATAGAAAGTTAGAAAAATAGATAAGATCTTGCTACCATGGAAAGGAAAATACTTGTCTATTTGTAGAAAAAATCACACTGATTTACTCTTCAGTCATATCCCAGTTTACTTATTTGCTTATGGTCTTGCCCACACCTAGTGACCTGTTTGGTTTTTTTTATTATATGAGCAAAAAAAATTCTATTTTGTTTGGAACGGCAAGCCATACAAAATTAAAAGGGCCTATTTATATAATGTATATGATTTCGGAGGGCAGAAATGATTAGATATTAAAGCATTATTAGACCTCTCACTAAAGGTGTCAGTCATACAAAAGTTATACTTAAATCCGAACTGGTTCTCTAGCAAATTAGTAAGAATGTCTCACCCCATGTTCAAGAATGGCATTTTTCCCTTTATTCAAAATACAACCTCTCACTTTCGGGTTATTTGAAAATGAATTAATATCCAAAATATCGTTATTTTTAAAACAAGCCATAGAAAGTTGGTTGCAATTTCAGTTTAATCCACCAGAAAAGACAGAACAAATAATACAACAAATATTGTGGTGAATCTCAAATAAACTAATTGATTAAAAAAACAATTTTTTGATTAATAAAAAAATATATATAATCTTTGTAAATTATATCATAAATAGGACTGGTGGAGTTATGTCACACATGCAGCTAACAAAAATATATGGTCATGTCTGCTCTACCCAAAATTACAACAAACTAATTTCAGCTTTACCGCAAAAATGGAAGAAGCAACTGGAAGGGGGAAAAAGTAAGGAGCTTGTCTGTCGGCCCTGCATTAAAGAACAAAAATTGGTTAAAGAAAATTGTGAAAAATAGAAATATATACCAGTTTCATTTAAGGATAAAACAATTGACAGCTGTGCCATAAAGATTGCAAAATAGTTGGGAAGAGATTTTCGATGTACTGATTCCATGGCACATGGTTTATGAACTGATACCGAAACAACACCGGATTCAAAACTTTAGAATTTTTCAATTAAATTTTTTATACAAAATTCTTGCAACCAATATAATGTTATGAATATGGGGGATACAACATTCCCAGCTCTGCAGATTTTGGTTCGAAGAGACATAGTCATTAGATTATTTATTTTGGTACCTGTCCATGTAGCTTGTTTTTGGTCATAGGTCCAGGAATGGCAGAAGATATTACCTGAAGCTAACACTGCTGATAGCAATACTGGTTGATTTGAAAAGTCAGTCAATCGATCAATAATAATAATAATACTTTTAGCAAAAAAATATATGTTTAATTTACAATCTGTAGAAGCAATGAGAATAGAAAGGTTCAGAACTTTTGTGAAGCATCACAGCACAGTCAAAAAATAGATGTCAAATAGAAATCCAATATGGATGGTGTTAAGACATAGATGGATAAAGTTGAATGGAGCTGAAGGGTGGGACTAATAATAACAGGTTAACAAATGTAAAATGTACTGTGTCTGTAAAATGTATTTAGGTTCAGAACTTTTGTGAAACAGCACAGTTAAAAATATATGGCAAATAGAAATCAAACTGAATGGACAGAAATAGAAATAGATGGGAGAAGAAATAGATGGGAGAGGTTGAGGGTAGAGGAAGGAGCGGACAAAAAATATATAACTATTGTAAAATAGATTGTGTCCGTAAAATGTACAGTACCAGTCAAAAGTTTGGACACACCTACTCATTCCAAGGTGTTTCTTTATTTTTTGTATTTTGTATTTTCATGGTCGAATTGCTGCAAAGAAACCACTACTTAAAGACACCAATAAGAAGAAGAAGAGACTTGCTTGGGCCAAAAAACACGAGCAATGGACATCAGACAGATGGAAATCTGTCCTTCGGTCTGATGAGTCCAAATTTTAGATTTTTGGTTCCAACCGCCTTGTCTTTGAGACGTAGAGTAGGTGAACGGATGATCTCTGCATGTGTGGTTTCCACCATGAAGCATGGAGGAGGAGGTGTGAGGGTGTGGGGGTGCTTTGCTGGTGACACTGTCAGTGATTTATTTAGAATTCAAGGCAAACTTAACCAGCATGGCTACCACAGCATTCTGCAGCAATATGCCGTTCCTATCTGGTTTGCGCTTAGTAGGACTATCATTTGTTTTTCAACAGGACAATGACCCAACACACCTCCAAGCTGTGTAAGGGCTATTTCACCAAGAGTGATGGAGTGCTGCATCAGATGACCTGGCCTCCACAATCATCCGACCTCAACCCAATTGAGATGGTTTGGGATGAGTTGGACCGCAGAGTGAAGGAGAAGCAGCCAACAAGTGCTCAGCATATGTGGGAACTCATTCAAAACTGTCGAGAAAGCATTCCAGGTGAAGCTGGTTGAGAGAATGCCGAGAGTGCGCAAAGCTGTCATCAAGGCAAAGGGTGGCTACTTTGAAGAATGTAAAATCTAAAATATGTTGTTTTTTTAACACTTTCTTTGGTTACTACATGACTTCATATGTGTTTTTTCTTAGTTTTGATGTCTTCACTATATTATTCTACAATGTAGAAAATAGTAAAAATAAAGAAAACCCTTTGAATGAGTACCATAAGGTATGTCCAAACTTTTGATTGGTAGTGTATATATACAAAATATATGCGGGATTGGAACTGATGCAGGCATTTTACATTGATGGAGACTACAATCAATCTGCAATATTAGAGCTGATCTACCCCCTAAAATAAAAAATAAAAAAACTTGTCTCACCATTCAACATTTGAATGTTGACGTAAATTGTTCATTGTATGTGAGAAGATTAATTGTTTTGGAGTCGATCATCTCGATGGACTTTAAGAGGTTCTGTGTTCAGTGGTGAGCTACGTCTTCCCAGTCAGTCAGTAGGTAATTTACCCCAATCACTATCTGTGCGAGACAGGGTCAATGGCTCCTGTATTTAAAGCTGTTCACATACCCTCTCCAAGCGGTGTCCTCTTGATATGAGATGACTCCTCAGCTGATATTTGAATCTCCCAGGAATGAAACATAAACAGTATTTCAGCGTGATTTACGATCGCCACATCCCAGACACCACTGCCAAATCTGCTTACAGATTTCATTGTAGCGGTGATACTACGTGCAGCAAACATTTCAGACTGCTGAGAATGTCACTGTTCAGCCTTTCGCAACACAGAGAGCGAGAGATCAGCATTTCATATAACGAGTCTATCACCACTTCATTAGATTTGGAGCCTTGTGCCCTATTAAATTAAACCCTCACACCAATTTTCAATTAATTCACGCACGGAGGCGTGCGTGCGTGTGAATCAGTGGATGGCGCCGGAGGGGATCCACAGATAAATGGCGCCGGAGGGGATGGCTGCTGTTTTGCGGGCTCTTAACCAACTGTGCTATTTTGTTTGTTTTTTCGCATTGTTTGTAACTCATTTTGTGCATAATGTTGCTGCTACCATCTCATGACCGAAAAGAGCTTCTAGACATCAGAATAGAGATTACTCACCTAGAACTGAATGAATCATTTTTTTAATGAGTCCGACGCAAAGGATAAACTGCTTCCTGGAGACCAGGCCCAAATCCCTGTCATTCGTTTGAAGAAAAGACGTAAATACAGGGAGTGGAGGTCTGGGTGCCTTCTGAGAATTTGTCAGCGAGTGAATAAACCACCACTACCCTCGGTATTATTGGCCAACATGCAATCGATCTACGATTAAGACCAACGGGACTTTCAAAACTAGTATCTTATGTTTCACCGAGACTTGGCTGAACGACGACGCGGATAATATAGACCTGGCTGGCTTCTCCGTGTTTCGTCAGGACAGAGCAGTTACGTCTGGTAAGACGAGGGGCGGGGGTGTGTGTCTATTTATCAATAACAGCAGGTGTGTGACGTCTAATATTAAAGAAGTCTCAAGGTATTGCTCGCCTGAGGTAGAATAACTCACGATAAGCTGTAGACCAAACTATCTACCAAGAGAGTTCACATCTATATTATTCATAGCCGTCTATTTACCACCACAAACCGATGCAGTCACTAAGATCGCACTCAACGAGCTGTATAAGGCCATAAGCAAACAAGAAAATGCTTATCCAGAAGTGGTGCTCCTAGTGGCCGAGGACTTTAATGCAGGCAAATTTAAATCTGTTTTACCTTGTTTCTACCAGCATATCAGATGTGCAACCTGACTCTAGACCACCTTTACTCAACACAGAGAGACGCATACAAAGCTCTTCCTCACCCTCCATTTGGAAAATCTGACCATAATTCCTTCCTCCTGATTCCTGCTTGAATCCTACTACACCGGCTCTGACGCTCTTCGAATGTGGCAGGTCTTGATAACTTTTACGGACTACAAAGGGAAACGCAGCCGTGAGCCTCCCATTGATGCAAGCCTACCAGACAAGCTAAATGCCAGTTATGCTCACTTTGATGCAAGCAACACTGAAGCATGCATGAGAGCACCTGCTGTTCTGGACGACTGTGTGATCACGCGCTCCGTAGCCGATGTGAGCAAGACCTTTAAACAGGTCTCCATTCACAAAGCCATGGGGCCAGACGGATTACCAGGATGTGTACTCATATCATATGCGGACCAACTGGCAAGTGTCTTCACTGACATTTTCAACCTCTCCCTGGCCGAGTCTGTTAGAAACATGTAGGTATTACAGACCACCATAGTCCCTGTGCCCAAGAAAGCGAAGGTAACCTGCCTAAATGATTACCGCCCCGTAGCACTCACGTTGGTAGCAATGAAGTGCTTTGAAAGGCTGATCACGGCTCACATCAATACCATCATGCCAGAAACCCTGGACCCACTCCAATTCGCATACCGCCCCAACAGATCCACAGATTACACAATCAGATTACGCACTGCACACTGCCTTTTCCCAGCTAGACAAAAGGAAAAGCTACGTGAGAATGTTGTTCATTGACTACAGCTCAGCTTTCAACACCATAGTGCCCTCAAAGTGCATCATTAAACTAAACACTTCCCTCTGCAACTGGATCGTGGACTTCCTGACCGGCCTCCCCCAGGTGGTAAAGGTAGGCAACAACACATCTGCCATGCTGATCCTCAACAATGGGGCCCCTTAGGGGTGCATGCTTAGTCCCTCCTGGTCTCCCTGTTCACCCACGACTGCATGGCCAAGCACGACTCCAACAACCTTCATTAAGTTTGCTGACAACACAACAGTGGTAGGCCTGATCACTGACAACAATGAGACAGCCTATAGGGAAGAGGTCAGAGACCTGGCAGTGGACAACAACCTCTCAATCTGAGCAAGACAAAGGAGCTGATGGTGGACTATAGAATCACCAACTATCATGGTCCAAACACACCACGACAGTTGTGAAGAGGGCACGACAACACCTTTTCCCCCTCAGGAGACTGAAAAGTTGTGGCATGGGTCACAAGATCCTCAAAAAGTTCCACAGCTGCACCATCGAGAACGTCCTGATCGGTTGCATCACTGCCTGGTATGGCAACTGCTCGGCGCTACAGAGGGTAGTGCGTACGGCACAGTACATCACCGAGGCCAAGCTGCCTGACATCCAGGACCTATATACTAGGCGGTGTCAGAGGAAGGCCCAAAAAATTGTCAAATGTTCCAGTCACCCAAGTCATAGACTGTTCTCTCTGCTACCGCATGTCAAGCGGAACCAGAGTACCAAGTCTAGGACCAAAAGGCTCCTTAACAGCTTTTACCCCCAAGCCATAAGACTCCTGAACAACTGAACTGATCAAATGGCCACCCAGACTATTTACATTGACCTCCCCCTCTTTGTTTTTACACTGCTGCTACTCGCTGTTTATTATCTATGCATAGTCACTTTACAAATTACCTCGACTAACATGTACCCCCGCACATTGACTCAATACTGGTACCCCTGTATATAGCCTTGTTATTGTTATGTTCCTTTACTTGTTACTTATAAAAATAAATACTTTTAGTTTATTTAGTAAATATTTGAATAACTCTATTTCTTGAACTGCATTGTTGGTTTAAGGGCTTGTAAGTAAGCATTTCACGGTAAGGTCTACACCTGTTGTATTAGCCGCATGTGACAAATACAATTTGATTTGATGTGTGAGGCACCAGTTAACCAGTCAAACCATTTGGGTAGTCAAGTTAGCACTAGCAGCTTGCTCTGATGACGGTTTCATGTTGCGCTGTGATGAATTATGCACTGCAGATCTGTTATGATGACTACACTGGGAGTTTAGACTCCTTTTCACCCCTTTCTCCTAGAGAATAATGACATGTCTGTAAGTGGAGAAAACAAAAGGGAACATTTTAACAGTACATGCATGACATGTTATGTCACCACCCTGTTGAGAATGTGGCTACAACACTTTAAATTGCTTGTCTGGGTTTTCGTCGGAGCACTCGACACTTGCTAATCTGCCCATTGTTTCCCCCTGCGCCAATTATCACAGCTGTAGAATGGGACTACATTGTTTGTCTTTGACATAGTCATATTGTATTGTACCTACAGTGGGGAGAACAAGTACTTGGCACGCTGCCGATTTTGCAGGTTTTCCTACTTACAAAGCATGTAGAGGTCTGTAATTTTGATCACAGTTCAACTGTGAGAGACGGAATCTAAAACAAAAATCCAGAAAATTCACATTGTATGATTTTTAAGTAATTAATTTGCATTTTATTGCATGACATAAGTACATAAGTGACCATCTGGATGATCCAGAGGAGGAATGGGAGAAGGTCATGTGGTCTGATGAGAAAAAAATAGAGCTTTTTGGTCTAAACTCCACTCGCCATGTTTGGAGGAAGAAGAAGGATGAGTACAACCCGAAGAACACCATCCCAACCGTGAAGCATGGAGGTGGATACATCATTCTTTGGGGATGCTTTTCTGCAAAGGGGACAGGACGACTGCACCATATTGAGGGGAGGATGGATGGGGCCATGTATCGCGAGATCTTGCCCAACAACCTTCTTCCCTCAGTAAGAGCATTGAAGATGGGTCGTGGCTCGGTCTTCCAGCATGACAACGACCCGAAACACACAGCCAGGGCAACTAAGGAGTGGCTCCGTAAGAAGCATCTCAAGGTCCTGGAGTGGCCTAGCCAGTCTCCAGACCTGAACCCAATATAAAATCTTTGGAGGGAGCTGAAAGTCCGTATTGCCCAGTGACAGCCCCGAAACCTGAAGGATCTGGAGAGAAACTGTATGGAGGAGTGGGCCAAAATCCCTGCTGCAGTGTGTGCAAACCTGGTCAAGAACTACAGGAAACGCATGATCTCTGTAATTGCAAACAAAGGTTTCTGTTCCAAATATTAAGTTCTGCTTTTCTGATGTATCAAATACTTATGTCATGCAATAAAATGCTAATTAATTACTTAAAAATCATACAATGTGATTTTCTGGATTTTTGTTTTAGATTCCGTCTCTCACAGTTGAAGTGTACCTATGATACAAAGCATGTAGAGGTCTGTAATTTTTTAAGTAGGAAAACCTGCAAAATCACTAAACACATGATTTCATCTCACCATCAGCAGAAGTTATCTGTTTGTGAAAAGAGCAGGTTTGTGTCGTTTCCACAGTGTGCACTAGAATAGAGAGACTTGGGGGATCACGCTCTCTGTAGCTGACGTGAGTAAGACCTTTAAACAGGTCAACATTCACAAGGCTGCGGGGCCAGACGGATTACCAGGTGTGCTCCGGGCATGTGCTGACCAACTGGCAGGTGTCTTCACTGACATTTTCAACATGTCCCTGATTTGAGTCTGTAATACAAACATGTTTCAAGCAGACCACCATAGTCCCTGTGCCCAAGAACACGAAGGCAACCTGCCTAAATGACTACAGACCCATAGCGCTCACGTCTGTAGTGCTTTGAAAGGCTGGTAAGGGCTCACATCAACACCATTGTCCCAGAAACCCTAGACCCAGTCCAATTTGCATACCGCCCAAACAGATCCACAGATGATGCAATCTCTATTGCACTCAACACTGTCCTTTCCCACCTGGACAAAAGGAACACCTATGTGAGAATACTATTCATTGACTACAGCTCAGCTTTTAACACCATAGTACCCTCAAAGCTCATCACTAAGCTAAGGATCCTGGGACTCAACACCTCCCTCTACAACTGGATCCTGGACTTCCTGACGGGCCGCCACCAGGTGGTGAGGGTAGGTAGCAACACATCTGCCACGCTGATCCTCAACACTGGACTTCCCCAGGGGTGCGTGCTCAGTCCCCTCCTGTACTCCCTGTTCACCCACGACGGCATGGCCAAACACGACTCTAACACCATCATTAAGTTTGGAGACGACACGAGTGGTAGGCCTGATCACCGACAATGACGAGACAGCCTACAGGGAGGAGGTCAGAGACCTGGCCGGTTGGTGCCAGAATAACAACCTATCCCTCAACGTAACCAAGAGAGATGATTGTGGACTACAGGAAAAGGAGGACTGAGCACGCCCCCATTCTCATCGACGGGGCTGTAGTGTAGCAGGTTGAGAGCTTCAAGTTCCTTGGTGTCCACATCACCAACAAACTAGAATGGTCCAAACACACCAAGACAGTCATGAAGAGGGCACGACAAAGCATATTCCACCTCAGGAAACTAAAAAGATTTGGCACGGGTCCTCAGATCCTCAAAAGATTCTACAGTTCCAACATCGAGAGCATCCTGACTGGTTGCTCGGCCTCCGACCGCAAGGCACTACAGAGGGTAGTGCGTACGGCCCAGTACATCACTGGGGCTAAGCTGCCTGTCATCCAGGACCTCTACACCAGGCGGTGTCAGAGGAAGGCCCTAAAAATTGTCCGAGCCCCAGGCTGTTCTCTCTACTACTGTATGGCAAGCCGTCCCGGAGTTCCAAGTCTCGGACAAAAAGGCTTCTCAACAGTTTTTACTCCCAAGCCATAAGACTCCTGAGCAGGTAATCAAATGGCTACCCGGACTATTTGCATTGTGTACCCCCCAACCCCTCTTTTACGCTGATGCTACTCTCTGTTTATTATATATGCATAGTTACTTTAACTATACATTTATGTACATACTACCTCAATTGTTCCGAACAACCATTGCCCCCGCACATTGGCTAAACGGGCTATCTGTATTGTGTCCCGCCACCCACCACCCACCAAACCCTCTTTTACACTACTGCTACTCTGTTCATCATATATGCATAGTCACTTTAACCATATCTACATGTACATACTACCTCAATCAGCCCAACTAACCGGTGCCTGTATTTAGCCTCACTACTGTTATAGCCTCGCTACTGTATATAGCCTCGCTACTGTTATTTTTCACTGTCTTTTTACTGTTTTATTTCTTTACTTACCTATTGTTCACCTAATACCTTTTTTTGCACTGTTGGTTAGAACCTGTAAGTAAGCATTTCACTGTAAGACACCTGTTGAATTCGGCGCACGTGACAAATAAACTGTGATTTGATTTGACTTGTGCCATTCTCATCGACTGCACATTACTGTGGCCAATTCCATCAATTGCTCCACTCCCTCTCATTTGATATTCGGCTGGGCAGGCCACTGTGCACAACCCATGACAAGCTAGCGAAGTCGATTGGCTATAATTGCATTTAGGCGAATTGATTCAGCTTTTTGTATGTTTTTCTAATTGTCATTTTCCTGCTGCGATCAAGGAATTAGAGGGAGCCTGGCCTTTAATGAACTCTCGGGCTAAACGCTGTCTGGCTTACTGATGCTTCCTGAAGTTTGACACACTGGTGGACCTGTGTGGCAGCTGTTATTTTGCATACAGTTTTTCCGGAAACTTCTCAGGATACGGCAGTGATTTGTCCCAACTTGAGAAATATCTTGGTAGGTGTGACGTTTCAAAACAAAAACGTTCTATGTTAATCAGCGGATAAAGTGAGCAGCTAGTTGCTGTCGGTCAGATCATAATGTCAACACACAACGTGTTAAGAATTGAGTCCTTGCGCTGCAGTGAACCAGTGATTTGTGCCAATTGGATATACGGATGTCTGATATGGCATTTGTTTTTATTGTGTTGATGGTTTTCTGTGTATTTATGTAAACTGTGTCAAATAATTCAGCATTTGCTGCTATTGATACTTTGTAATGTCGATTTTGTGAAATAAACCATTTTCTCTTTCGCTCTATTGTTCACAGTTGCACCCGTTAGAAACATTTGGGGAAAAATAGGAGTATTTATTTCCCGACTTGACCAACTCCTCATTACAGACACTGACACAGTTTTAGTCTGTGTCCTTTCCTATTCGATCCAGCTATATAGCCTCCATAGGATGAGGAAGCCATAGTCTACAACTAAATCCCAGAGGTTTTTCCTGATCAGGTCACATGATTCTGGAAAGTACCGGGCACTAGAAGAAGTAAAAGAAACATCAGGAACTCAAGATATAGATATAGAGAATTTAAAGAGTATATAATGAGTTACTTTCTAATCCTATACAATTATATTTCTTTGAGAATCTCCTATAATAAGTGCGAAGATGATGCAGGCCTGATGACACAGATGACCATTCATCACGAGGCTACGGGAGGCACATGCATTCTCCTGGCGAGAAACACTGTCATTTCTTTCAAGGATATGTGTTTTAATGGACTTGCAGAGATTCAACTCACTGTCACGAGTGATGAGACACAAAGATTAACACAATGTAGGAGTTCATTGGTGTATTGCACACGATCACAGACCGATTCTGGTCCTGGATCAGCTTACCGCCTGTTCCACATGCTGTCACTCGTGTGTGAAAACAAACTCCATCTGATCCAAATTCATTCTGGTGTGTGCATGAGAGATTAACCCCAAATGGTGTGTGGGATTTGTGCTGTACAAAAACATGCTAGCAAGCGGATGCTATATAGAAGTTGTGACTTGAGAGTCACACCCTTGAATATGGTTATCTTCAGTTCTGGTGAAAGCTAATCATGCTTTTATCAATCAGAAAAGCAACAGGGAAGTGCAATAATGTAGCGTACCAGATAAATGAAGACGGTCTATAATTTATCGAGACTGAGGTGAAGATAGATGAGCGTACAGATGATCGATGGTGGTTGCTTTTGTGTTCTCAGTGTGTGTGTGTTTGCTTGCGTGCATATGTGCGTGTCTGTGTGGGTGTGCGAATGTGTGTGTGTGTCTGTGCGTGCGAGTGTGTGTGTGTGTGTGTGTGTGTGTGTGTGTGTGTGTGTGTGTGTGTGTGTGTGTGTGTGTGTGTGTGTGCATGTGTCTGTGTGTGCCTGCGTGTGTACGTGTGCATGATCCAGGCCTCTATATAATCCGTACATTTGTGTGTTGTGTTCTCCAGGTGGCTGTGACAGGGGGACCCCCGGGGCAGGACCCATGAGGAGTCATAGAAGATGCTCGCAGCCTGGGCGCCTCTGCTCCTCTTAGCCATGTGGGTGAGATGTACCTCCGCTGGGCCGCTCTCCTTCAGAATAGGTGAGTAGTCTGACCTCTGTCCCTGGACCCAGCATGGCTGTAGGGCACAACTCACCTCTCCCCTACCTCTCCTCACTCCTTATTCAAAAGGCGCCATCACGAGAGCTCCTCTACGTGTAATTCCAGGCCTGGTTGAGAGTGTTGACTTGCTCTGACAGCTGATTGCTTCGTCAGTGCATCTCAGCAGCACGTTGACGAGAGTTCGGTATCACTCCAATTGTACTGTAACAAGAAGAGGTGCTATTTTCTGAATGTTCTATTCTGTCTGTTTCTGCCTGTCTGATATTTCTGATACAGCAGAAAGGTACTTTCTTGTGTGCAACCGGGTACCTTAACCAAACGGGTAGAAAATCAAATTTTCTGCTACCATTTCCCGAGCCGCAGTGAAGAAAAACAAAGTGAGTGTCAAAATGAGTCAAGATATTATACTTTGCCGTAATTGAGTGTTAGCTGGGAAAACCAGTTACCTGTTTAGATACATTTTAGTGTATGGTGTTTACAGGCCCGTACTCATTTTCACACAGAGATGAGAGGAAATGGTGGGTAGATATGGAGGACAGGGGTCCTCCTATCATTACATTAATTAGCCGATCCGTAGCCGGCTATCCACCAGCCGTAGGGCTGGGTCTGGGGCAGCAGTGACCAGGACATCGCTCTCTCGCAGCAGCAGCAGCAGAGGCCACCTCAACATGGGCTGATTTCTCCCAGCAATCACTGTGACAGCAGATGGAGGACAGAGAGACTAACAGCAGCATAACAACAGGCCATATCGATTTCTAGTGTGCCATATCTTTAATAACAACATGTTTATTGGGTAACAAGCCGTGCAGGGATCAGAGAAAGGTCTGGCACTGTGAATGTGCCTCGCCGATCAATTATTAAAGTGCCCAATATGCTCGCAGAGAAACTTCTCAGTTTGCTTTAGTCCATCTCCATGCGATCGGGACAGGGCGCAACAAACACACAGCCTCCCAGCTAGCACATTTGGTTCCTTGGAAGTTGTGTGAACGTACGTTTTGGATTTCCCATTGGTTCTTGGAACAAAGCCATACGTTTCCTGACCGGTAAGACGGAACGTTTTTTTAAATGTTCTGAGAACGGAAATTACAGGTTATTTGGAGGCTTTCTTAAAACTTTCACTGAATCTTTTAATACCTTTTGCTAGCTTAGTTTGGGTTAACTGTTTTGAACTCCTGGCACAGATTGGACACATGGAAATGAATTTGCTTTGGCGTTAATCATGCGAACGTATTTGTTTTTTATTGTGGCACGGCATTAGTGATATTCAAACCTATGATCTTCATTTTAGTCTATTCAAACAGACCCCATTTCAACGTAAACAAGCACTCATTTAAGATCAGGTGTGGCCTACATACCTGAGCACACTGAACAAGATAGAGGAGATAGAATGTTAATGCTGAGAAAGGGTTGTTAATGTTTTAAAAAAAACATTCTTAGAATGTTCTTTGAATGTTACTAATGTTTTCTTGTTGTTTTTGTGGAAAGTTTTGTTAATGTTCTGAGAACATGCATTTAAATAGAACCATAAGGAACCCTGCAGAAAATGTTATGCTCAAGTACTGAAATTTCCACAGAAGAATGTGGTTTCTTAACGTTCTGAGAACATGACTTTAAATAGAACCATGAGGAAACCTGTAGGAAACGTTATGCTGAAATACAGAAATTCCCACCTATGAAACTTATGGTTCTAAGAATGTGATGTGCTAGCTGGGTATCCTGCACCATTCCCAGAACGTTGTGGGAAGGTTGTATGCAAATTAACCATATGACAAGCTCTAAGAAACATATGGTCCTTAGAACGTTATGTGCTAGCCGGGTCCCAGAATTCTCTTGGATAATTAGTGAATGCTGTATTATACCTCCTCCTCTGTTTTCTCCTACCCTCCCACCTTCCCTCACTCCGCCACCTCACATCTCTCTACAAAGGCACCTCCATAATGTTTATTCTCATCTCGTTTCAGTTGATAGTTAATTAGGCGGTCAGGCCTGTGTTTTCCCCCCTCTCTGATGTCAGGCGGCAGGAGCTAGCCACCGTCGAAGCCTGTCAGGGGCACGCCGCGGCGCCGGCATTGGCATCGGGGCTGTTATTTCACTCCCGGACGTCTTTGCCTGCCGCCCACTGCCGCGCTCCAGGAGGTGATGTTTAACAACGCTAGTCCCCTCGAGTTCTGCCTGACTACCGGAATGTCACTGTCTGGCCTTCCTACGGAATTAATACATTGCAACAGGCCTAAATAGCACCGCTACGCTAGCATCACACCCCACTGCCAGACAATAGTTTAGTTGTTGAGCACAGGTGAAATGAGGAGAGAAGGACGTTGTCTTTGGTTGAGTCTTAATTCTCCAGCCTTTTCCAGAAGTGTGCACTTGCACACTCCCAGTCAAGGACTTTAGTAAAAAAGCATGTGATTGGTGTAAACTTTGGCTGGGGTGAGTTTCCATTCGTTGTCAAATTCATGTGAGAAAGTGTGCAAGTGTGCACGTTGGGAGAAGAGTTGGAGAATCGGGGCGCAGCACATGCCTCGTTTGTTTGGCAGATTGGTGAGAGATTTGCAGAATACAGTATGGTCAGATGATTGAGATGACATGATTGCAACTGGTGTGGTATTTGATTTACCTAGGAGGCTCATGACAGAACCAATTCACCAGTAAGCGAGCATTGTTTTGATGATGTTCTTTTTGGGGGGATAGATGAGAGGTGTCCATCCAGAGATCCAGCTAATGATGTCATGAAAGTTGGAAAGGTATAACTATCCCAAATACACTGTCATTCTGTTACAGGTGTCATCCAACCTCCTTGATTTCACTAGCTGAAATTCGTATTGCCTACATACAGTATTTCTAATTGAAATGTACAATATGCAATCTTAAGTTGCTAGAACAATGTTGCTATGTGATGCCAAAACAGCGTTATACAAAAAAAAGCTTGCTGTTTGAATTCGCCTCGTCTTTGCTGTGTTACATTCATTGACTGTGTTTCCAAGGAGTTATTTTCAGTTCCGCAGACAAAGTTAATCATTCGTCAGATTAACCAATTATGGCACCGGAGGGGATGGCTGCCATTTTATGGGCTCCTTGCCAATTGTACTATTCTGTTTGTTCGCGTTTTTAACTTTTTTTGAACAAAAACCAAAACCCCATCATTAGCATGAAGAGGAGACACCAATACAGGAGTCGCAGATCCGGGTGCTTGGTGAGAATTCGTTGGCAAGTGGATAATCCACCTTTACCATCCATCCTACTGGCGAACGTGCAATCACTGGAGAATAAACTGGATGAGCTCCGTTCAAGACCAACGTCACATTAAAAAATGTATCTTATGTTTCACCGAGTGGTGGCTAAACGAGGATATGGATAATATACAGTTGGCTGGGTTTTCCGTTCATCGGCAAGACAGAACAGCAACCTCTGGTAAGACGAGGGTTGGTGTTCTGTGTCTATTTGTCAACAGCTGGTGCGCGATCTCTAATATTAAGGAAGTCTTGAGGTTTTGCTCACATGAGATAGACTTCCTCAGGATAAGCTGTAGACCACACTATTTATTTCGTAGCTGACTATTTATCACCACAAACCAATGCAGGCACTAAGACCACACTCCACAAGCCGTATAAGGCCATAAGCAAACAAGAGAATGCTCACCCAGAAGCGGCCCTCCTAGTGGCTGGGGACTTTAATACAGGAACATTTTTATCCGTTTTACCTAATTTCTACCAGCATGTCATATGTGCAACCAGAGGACAAAAAACTGTAGACCACCTTTACTTCACACACAGAAACACGTATAAAGCTCTCCTTCAATTTCCATTTGGCAAATCTGACCATAATTCTATTCTCCTGATTCCTGCCTACAAGCAAAAAACTCAACTAAAGCAGGAAATACCAGTGACTCGCTCAATAAGGAAGTGGTCTGATGACGTGGATTCTAAGCCACAGGACTGTTTTGCTAGCACAGATTGGAATATGTTCTGGGATTCATCTGATGGCATTGAGGAGTTACCGGCTTCATCAATAAGTGCATCGTCGACGTCGTCCCCACAGTGACCGTACGTACATATCCCAAACAGAAGCCATGGATTACACGCAACATCCGCACTAGAGCTGACACTTTCAAGGAGCGGGACACCAATGCGGATGCTCTGAAGAAACATCAAACGTCAATACAGGACTAATATTGAATCCTACAGTACTACACTGGCTATTACGGATTACAAAGGGAAACCCAGCCGTGAGCTGCCCAGTGATGTGAGCCTACCAGATGAGCTAAATGCCTTCTATGCTCACTTCGAGGCAAGCAACACTGAATTGGATGAGAGCACCAGCTGTTGCAGACAGTGTAATCATGTTCTCCGTAGCCGATGTGACTATGACGTTTAAACAGATCAACATTCACAAGGCCGCAGGGTCAGTTGGAATACCAGGACGTATACTCAAAACATGCACTGACCAACTGGCAAGTGGCCTCACTGGCATATTCAACCTCTCCCTGACCGAGTCTGTAATACCTACATGTTTCAAGCAGTAAATAGTCCCTGTTCCCAAGAACGCCAAGGTAACCTTCCTAAGTGTCTACCGCCCCGTAACACTCACGTCTGTAGCTATGAGTGCTTTAAAAGCTGGTCATGGCTCACACCAACATCATCATACCAGAAACCCTAGACCCACTCCAATTTGCATACCACCCTAACAGATCCAAAGAGGATGCAATCTCTATTGCACTCCACACTGCCCTTTCCCACCTGGACAAAAAGAACACCTACGTGAGAATGCTGTTCGTTGACTACAGTTCAGCCTTTAACACCATAGTGCTCGCAAAGCTCATCACAAAGCTAAAGACCCTGGGACTCAACACCTCCCTCTGCAACTGAATCCCTGGACTTCCTGACGGGCCACCCCTGGTAGTAAGAGTAGTCAATAACACATCTGCAATGCTGATCCTCAACATGGAAGCCCCGCAGGGGTGTGTGCTTAGTCCCCTCCTGCACTCCCTGCTCACCCACGACTGCTTAGCCACACACGACTCCAACAGCATAATTACATTTGCAGACAAAACAACGGTGGTAGGCCTGATCACCGTCAGCGATGAGACAGACCCTGTAGGTCAGAGACCTGGCAGTGTGGTGCGAGGATAACAACCTCTCTCTCAACATGAGCAAGACAAAAGAGCTGATTGTGGACTACAGGAAAAGGGGTCCTAAGGACACCCCCAATTAACCTCGACAAGGCTGTAGTGGAGTGGGTAGAGATCTTCACTAACAAGACAGTTGTGAAGAGGGCAAAGATTTGGCAAGTTCTACAGCTGCGCCATCGAGAGCATCCTGACTGGTTGTATCACCGCTTGGTATGGCAACTGCTCGGCATCTGACCGCAAAGTGCTACAGAGGGTAGAGCTTACGACCCAGTACATCAATGGGGCCACGCCATACAGGACCTCTATACCAAGCAGTGTCAGAGGAAGACCCTAAAAACTGTCAAAGACTCCAGCCATCCTATTCATAGCCTGTTCTCTCTGCTAAAACACGGCAAGCGGTACCGGAGCGCGAAGTCTAGGTCCAAAAGGCTACTTCTACCCCAAAGCCATAAGACTAAATAGTTAATCAAATGGCTAACTCAGATTTATTTGCATTGACCCCCTTTTTTATGCTGCTGCTTCTTGCTGTTTATTATCTATGCACACTTTACCCCTACTTACATGTACATATTACCTAAATTAGCTCAAATTACCTCACATTGAGTCGGTACCAGTAACCACTGTATGTAGCCTCATTATTGTTATTTTATTGTGTATTTTTTTTTCATTTTACATTATTTTATTTTGTATTTATTCTTTTAGCAAATATTTTCTTACTTTAAAAAAAAAACTGCATTGTTGGTTTAGGGCTTGTAAGAAAGTATTTCATGATAAGGTCTACTACAAATAAAATTGTATTTGATTTTGAAAAAGCGGAGCGCAGCACCATTTCAGCGTTTCTTATCTGACCCGTTTATCATTCTCACAGTTCAGAACAAAATGTATGTGTTACCTTACAACTCCCCTAATGTTCACAACAATGAGTAAACACTACACAAAATGTGTATTTATCATATGATTTCTTTTCTATCTACTGAAGGAGGGAGGTCGAACTAGAGATATATGCATTAAGTTACCACACACATGCACGCGCACAGACGTGCACACACGCACCTGTTGATAACAACCAGTGCACACACACATGAGCATACACATATACACTACCATTCAAAATGTCCTTGTTTTTGAAAGAAAAGCACATTTTTTGTCCATTTTTAAAATAACATCAATTTGATCAAAAATACAGTGTAGACATTGTTAACGTTGTAAATGACAATTGTAGCTGGAAACGGCTGATTTTTAATGGAATATCTACATAGGCGTACAGAGGCCCATTATCAGCAAGTTTATTATTTCAACGTCAATAGTGAAGAGGCGACTCCGGGATGCTGGCCTTCTAGGCAGAGTTCCTCTGTCCAGTGTCTGTGTTCTTTTGTCCATCTTAAGCTTTTCTTTTTATTGGCCAGTCTGAGGTATGGCTTTTTCTTTGCAACTCTGCCTAGAAGGCCAGCATCCCGGAGTTGCCTCTTCACTGTTGATGTTGAGACGTGTTTTGTAGGTACTATTTAATGAAGCTGCCAGTTGAGGACTTGTAAGGCGTCTGTTTTTCAAAATAGACACTATAATGTACTTGTCATCTTGCTCAGTTGTACACCAGGGCCTCCCACTCCTCTCTCTATTCTGGTTAGAGCCAGTTTGTGCTGTTTTGTGAAGGGAGTAGTACACAGCGTTGTACAAGATCTTCAATTTCTTGGCAAATGCTTGCATGGAATAGCCATCAAATCTCAGAACAAGAATAGTGACGAGTTTCAGAAGAAAGGTCTTTGTTTCTAGCCATTTTGAACCTGTAATCGAACCCACAAATGCTGATGCTCCAGATACTCATCTAGTCTAAAGAAGTCCAGTTTTATTGCTTCTTTAATCAGAACAACAGTTTTCAGCTGTGCTAACATAATTGCAAAAGGGTTTTCTAATGATCAATTAGCCTTTTAAAATGATAAACTTGGATTAGCTAACACAACGTGCCATTGGAACACAGGAGGGATGGTTGCTGATAATGGGCCTCTGTAGGCCTATGTAGATATTCCATAAAAAATCGGCCGTTTCCAGTTACAATTGTCATTTACAAAATCAACAATATCTACACTGTATTTCTGATCAATTTGATGTTAATTTAATGGACAATTTATTTTCTTTCAAAAACAAGGACATTTGTAAGTGTAAGTGACGGTGGTGTACACGCACACACACACACACACACACACACACACCTCCCTGCAGTGTTTAATAGAGATCTATCCCCTGGTAAATGCCCTGTATGAGTGACAGACTCATACAGTGCAGCATGAATGACAGATGACCCTCTTTCTACTTATTCTCCCCCCGATGGAGGCATACAGTCTGCGACTCACTCATCAGCGCCTCATATCAATTTGCCCGCGCTGCACACTGCGGCGGCGTCACACCACATGTAGCTGCTCCGTGGAGAACTAGCTCGATCTAACCGCTATAAAGACGAACACTGGAGGTGGCCTACAACATACCGTACTGTCGGCTCCCTGCTTTAATATGGACAAATGTGTTGAGCGGTGGCTTGCGGTGGCGGCCAAGCAGATACATGTGTTTTATATCATAGCGGGTGACGTTAACCTACATGGTTTCCTTTCAAGACATGCACAGGTAGCGGTTGTGACAGAGGGGGAAATTTGTGCCCGTTCGAGCGGATGGGATGTACTGTAATCAGCCTGCAGGGAGGACTGCGAGGTAGACTAACCCAGAAAAGAGGAAGAGAGAAGAAACGAGGGAGGAGAGGAATACTGTCGTAGCAACTCCAGCCCTTGGCCATGAGAACGAAGACAACAGTGGATTGCTTTGATAAATCATGTTGGTGCTGATGTTGCACTGCTCCTCAGGGTTCTGATCGGGTTAAAAATGAATGATCTTGGTTATTAGGCCTGTATCACAACAGGTGGGTATCAATATATTGATTCACAGATGGAAATGGTACATGTGTATCGTGCTAACATCCCCGTATCGCTACATATCATTCAACAAACGAACTCAATATAGTACTCAATCGATTTTACCGCAGCAGCCTGGTCCCAGATCTGGCAAGACGGAACAAACAGATCTGAACTAGACTAAGCGAAACCTGTTCTTAAAACCTTTTCTTGACATCATTACGTGTGGTTCTTGTTGTCTTTATGTTCATTGTTTATACAGTACCAGTCAAAGGTTTGGACACTGTCATGATGTTGCCCTCTTTGGGTACAGCGAGCACCATCCCCCTCTCTCTGCCTTCTACAACCAGGCTGCTGTGGTCAGAGAGGTCGTAAATTCATAGGGAAGATCCTGCCTCATGGCCACACAGTATAGAACAAAGGAATTTATTCCACCTCACAGAACTTGAGGTCCGAACAACATTTATGTTACGGAGAAGGCATAAAAGATCGGTGAAGAATCCAGCTACGAACTGGTCCGTTTGGTAATCTTGGTGAAGCTCATGGGAGACGGTGCGGCCACATTAGCATAACGCTCTTTATATAATAGCCTCAGATATGAGGTTTACATCTAATTGTTGTATAAGATGAATGAGTGAGGATGAAACTGTTTGTAAAATTGTGTAATGTGACTTTGGACTGTTTAATGAAGGAAACTCCAATTCCCTTTTGAGTTTAACTAAATCAGAGGACCGACAATGAGCACAGTTATGGTCAGGCATCCTGGGACAGGCCCTTTTCTGCCCTTCCAAATAAAACCCCCACTCGGGTTTTCTATCACCAGACCATGTTTCTCTCAATCACGAGAGGACAAAGGTTGCAGACCAGCTTACCTCGATAAAGAGAAGGGCAAGGTTTGAGACGATTGCTGAATCTTTTAACCATCCAACGTGGTTAAACTCTTAGACTATCGATACCGACAGAATAAGAACAAGTCTTTGATATTAATTACTAGTCTGCAGCTAGGAATTCGGTATCATTGAACGCGAAGAACGCCAACCGCCAAAACACCTATCCATAACGACTTGAATGAATGTCACTCTGAACAATCCACTCTAACTACGACAGAGAGAGAGAGAGAGAGGACGGAAACTCTCCAACAGAAACGAACTTTTCAGCCGAGATCCCGACGGCACACTGAGCGTAAATATATATATTGATTGCAATTGTTCCCGAATGAGTGAGCGTTCATGTGCAAAGGATTAGCATTTCAATTGTTATAATTATCAACTCTGTAGTGACTTCTCATCTGACCCCCACTCCCCTTTTGTCTAACAAGCCGCGATACCGGTTTAGCCCACTAGGGAAATTCCCCTATCATTTCTTGTAACCATATTTACTTTGTTTGTTTGTTTATGCATTTCTGTGAATTACTTAGTTAGTAAATAAATGATTTAAGACAATTGATGTATGGATGACTCATAGTGAAGACTGGGTTCGTCCAACAATTTACGACGTTTGGTATGAGACTAACGTGAGGTAAAGTAAATAATTCATTAATTCGAAGACTAATTGATCAGATATAAAATATCTGAAAAGTTATATTAGGAAAATTATAACTTTGTAATCTGAATATTTTCCTTGGTGCCCCAACTTCCTAGTTAATTACAGTTACATGATTAATCAGTTTAATCGCGTAATAATAATTAGAGTTATTTGATAAATAAGTATTCAGTTTAATGATAGTAAAGACACGACAACACCTACTCATTCAAGGGTTTTTCTTAATTTGACTATTTTCTACATTTTAGGATTTTTAAAATGTATTTAACCTTTATTTAACTAGGCAAGTCAGTTAAGAACACATTTTTATTTACAATAATAGTGAAGACAACAAAACTATGAAATAATGCAGATGGGATCACGTACAGTGGCAAGAAAAAATGTGAACCCTTTGGAATTACCTGGATTTCTTCATACATTTTTTTTCATACATTTTTTTTCTTCATAAAATTTGATCTTGATCTAAGTCACAACAATGGACAAACACAGTGTGCCTAAACTGATAACACATAACTTATTGTATTTTTCTTTGGAGTCAGGAGTCAGCTAACCTTGAGTCCAATCAATGAGACAAGATTGGAGATGTTGGTTAGATGCCCTGCCATATAAAAAACAATCACAACATTTGAGTTTGCTGTTAATAAGCAGCATTGCCTGTTGTGAACCATGCCTCGACCAAAAGAGATCTCAGAAGACCTAAGATTAACAAATGTTGACTTGCTTAAAGCTGGAAAGGGTTACAAAAGTATCTCTAAAAGCCTTGATCTTCACCAGTCCACAGTAAGACAAAGTGTCTATAAATGGAGAAAGTTCAGCACTGTTGCTACTAGGAGTGGCCGTCCTGCAAAGATGACTGCAAGAGCACAGTGCAGAATGCTCGCTGAGGTTAAAAAGAATCCGAGTGCCAGCTAAAGACTTACAGAAATCTCTGGAACATGCTAACATCTCTAGTGACAAGTCTACGATACGTAAAACACTAAACAAGAATGGTGTTCATGGGAGGACACCATGGAAGAACCCATTGCTGTCCAAAAAAAACATTGCTGCATATCTGAAGTTCGCAAAAGAGCACCTGGATGTTCCACGGCGTTGCTGGCAAAATATTCTGTGGACAGATGAAACTAAAGTTGAGTTGTTTGGAAGGAACACATGGAAGGAACATATGTGTGGAGAAAAAAAAGGCACAGCACACAAACATCAAAACCTCATCCCAACTGTAAAGTATGGTGGAGGGAGCGTCATGTTTGGGACTGCTTTGCTGTCTCAGGACCTGGACAGCTTGCTATCATCGAAAGAAAAATGAATTCCCAAGTTTATCAATACATTTTTGCAGGTGTTGTAGGCCACCTCCAGTGTAAGGCTATCTGTCCGCCAATTGAAACTCAACAGAAGTTGGGTGGTGCAACAGGACAACGACCAAAAACACAGAAGTAAATCAACAACAGAATGGTTTCAACAGAAGAAAATGTGCCCTCTGGAGTGGCCCAGTCAGAGTCCTGACCTCAACCCGATTTAAAATGCTGTAGCATGACCTCAAGAGAACGGTTAACACCCGACATCCCAAGAATATTGCTGAACTGAAACAGTTTTGTAAAGAGGAATGGTCCAAAATTCCTCCTGACCGTTGTGCAGGTCTGATCTGCAACTACAGAAACTGTTTGGTTGAGGTTATTGCTGCCAAAGGGGTGTCAACCGGTTATTAAATCCAAGGGTTCACATACTTTTTCCACCCTGCACTGTGAATGTTTATACGCTGTGTTCAATAAAGACATTAAAAATTATATTTGTTTGTGTTATTAGTTTAAACAGACTGGGTTGGTCTATTGTTGTTACTTAGATGAAGATCAGATGACATTTTATGACCAATTTGTGCAGAAATCCAGGTAATTCCAAAGGGTTCACATACTTTCTCCTGCCACTGTAGTTACCAAAAAAGTATTAAACAAATCAAAATGTATTTTCGATTCTTCAATGTAGCCACCCTTTGACTTGATGACAGCTTTGCACACTCTTTGCACACACATTCTCTCTACCCGCTTCACGAGGAATGCTTTTCCAACAGTCTTGAAGGAGTTCTCATATATACTGACTACTTCTTGGCTGCTTTACCTTCACTCTGCGGTCCAACTCATCCCAAACCATCTCAATTGGTTTGAGGTCTGGTGATTGTGGAGGCCAGGTCATCTGATGCGGCACTCCATCACCCTAGTTTCATCATAGCGCTTGATGGTTTTTGCGACTGCACTTGAAGAAACTTTCAAAGTTCTGGACATTTTCCAGATTGACTGACCTTCATGTCTTAAAGTAATGATGGACTGTCGTTTCTCTTTGCTTATTTGAGCTGTTCTTGCCATAATATGGACTTGGTATTTTACCAAATAGGGCTATCTTCTGTATACCACTCCTACCTTGTCACAGCACAACTAATATGCTCAAATGCATTAAGAAGGAAATAAATTCCACAAATTAACTTAACAAATTAACAAGGCACACCTGTTAATTGAAATGCATTCCAGGTGACTACCTCATGAAGCTGATTGAGAGAATGTCAAAAGTGTGCGAAGCTGTCATCAAGGCAGTGGGTGGCTACTTTGAAGAATCTCAAATATAAAATGTATTTATGTTATTTCATAGTTCTGATGTCTTCACTATTATTCTGCAATGTAGAAAATAGTACAAATAAAGAAATCCTGGAATGAGATGGTGTGTCCAAACCTTTGACTGGTACTGTACATCTATTGGTTCTTGTCCTATTTTCATTGGGTCCTGTCCAGTAATAACTTACATTAAATGTTTAATAGGACACAGTCAATCAGTCCAACCACAGAATCCCACATTAACTTCTGAATTGTTATTAGACTCGTGTCCATGGTTACAGTATGTCTTTGGGTGCTGACCAAAAACACTGTCATTAGGTCCCTTTTGTTCCATGCTTTAGTCATTTAATCATACAATCGATGACACTAACCATAATAGTGGTATTCTGAGTATTTAAGCTTCACAATTTTAACTAGAACAAGCTGATGAATGGGTGAACTGTGACGTATCTTTGAACATGAAAATAAAAGCCCCATTGTCTGAATGTGGATGGAATAGAAAGTCATCTGGATAAAAGTCATCTGGATAAAAGAGAGGAAGACATATTTCTCCGTCACGAAATATACCTTTTAACAAACCAGTTAGGCTTGTTGGCATGTTATTGTCAGGGTATGCTGGATGTGTTTCACATTATATCCATGAACCATATAATCGAGCTATGTGAAAACCTGCTCTCGGAAAAGAGGTTAAGCTCTGGTGAAAAGTGGAACAAAGGGAAATGACAAAAGCCATTCACAAATAAGCAAAGTGGACCGTTTGTCATTAACACGTTCCATTACGGATGTGTCTAAACGAACGACCCATTTCACCCCGTTCCTCTCGCACACACTTGACAGCTATTCGCGTTGCTCTGCCCCTCTGAATTGTATTTCTCCAAGGAGATCATCAATGCAGAGTGACCTAACTGTCTCCTATTTCTCTCGCTTCTTTTTGTTTTGCAGCACAGGTCCCCCGCATATGAATGTCTTGGTTGCGTGTTGTTAAGGGAAATAAGGTCGGACATACTGTAGATAGTGTCACACTACACTTCAAGTAGAAAATGATCCGGCGGTCCAATTTAGGCTAAATAAAGTGTGTTATTTTTACACGTTCACTCTCGAAGATTAGGAATAAACTATATAAACAAAAGTATGTGGACAAATTAATGGATTCGGCTATTTCAGCCACACCCGTTGCCCGACAGGTGTATCAAATCGAGCACACAGCCATGCAATCTCCATAGACAAACAATGGCAGTAGAATGACCTTATTGAAGAGCTCAGTGACTTTCAACGTGGCACCGTCATAGGATGCCACTTTTCCAACAAGTCAGTTCGTCAAATTTCTGCCCTGCTAGAGCTGCCCACTAAGTGCTGTTATTGTGAAGTGGAAACATGTAGGAGCAACAACAGCTCAGCTGTGAAGTGGTAGGCCACACAAGCTCACAGATCGGAACCACCGAGTGCTGAATCCTGTAGCGTGTAAAAATCTGTCCTCGGTTGCAACACTCACTGAGTTCCAAACTGCTTTTGGAAGCAATGTCAGCACAACAACTGTTCATTGGGAGCTTCATGAAATAGGTTTCCATGGCCAAGCCGCCGCACACAAGTCTAAGATCACCATGCGCAATGCCAAGGGTCGGCTGGAGTGGTGTAAAGCTCGCCGCCATTGGACTCTGGAGCAGACATTGTAGCCGATTCCGTGTTTCCAACCTTGTGGCAACAGTTTAGGGAAGGCCCTTTCCTGTTTCAGCATGACAATTCCCCCGTGCACAAAGTGAGGTCCATACAGAAATGGTTTGTCGAGATCAGTGTGGAAGAACTTGACTGAAGAGCCTTCCCAGATGAGTGGAGGCTGTTATACTCCATGTTAATGCCCATGACTTTGGAATGAGATGTTCGACGAGCAGGTGTCCGCATACCTTTGGTCATGTAGTGTAGCTGTCATGGAAAGTGAGAGGTCAGGGGCGGACTGTGCCAAAAATTCAGCCCTAGCATTTTAGCCACACCATCCCACATCACCGTGCGTGCACCCGCCCTCCACGCTACTTACACACACAGGCAGTAAATCTACTGACACATGACATAAGCAGTCCTCTATAGTACAGCATTTCTCAACTGTTACTGTACCAGTGACTGGTGAAACATAGTTCTCCTCCTTTTTTAACAAGCTCTTTTTAACCAGCTCATGTTTAAGACAAGCGTAACGTATAAAAGCATCACTGGAGATGTAAGTCACCACTATAGCCGGGCCTCTGTTGCCTCCCTGTTGTGCAGTCCGTTTCTGCACCTTCTCTGCTGTCACTCTGTCTGTCGGTCACTCTGTCACTCCTAAGTGTTAATCGCTATTACATATTCAGCCAACATATTAAGGAACTGGTCGTACATCTTTGTGTCTCTGTTTTCTTCCTACCGCCACTGCACTCCCCTCTGAGCTGTCGCTGCTAAGCCTAGCGTCCTTTCCCACAGCTGTGATACCAGAAGACTAGGGTTGTGTCCTAGTTGTGAATGAATTAACACATTTATTAGATTAAAGAAAAAGTATTTAATAAATGCCTAATAGATGACTATCGGCTCATAATAACTTATAAAATCATAACTACATAAAATCACAACTTATATTGCAAATATAAGTGCCTGCCTTTCATACATCCTAAGGGTTAAGTACTATTATTGGCAGTACATCTGTGTCGGTGTCTCTCTCTCTCTGATTACTTCCTACCTCCACTGCACATTTGGAAAGTATTCAGACCCCTTAACTTTTTACACATTTTGTTACGTTTACAGCCTTATTCTATAATGGATTAAATAAAACAATTTCTCATCAATCTACACACAATACCCCATAATGACAGAGCGAAAATAGTTTTTTTACAACATTTTAGCTACATTTTAAATGTATACTACATTTTAAATGTATACATTTTAAAAAAACAGAAATACCTTATTTACATAAGTATTCTGAAATGTGCTATAAGACTCGAAGTTTAGCTCTTGTGCATCCTGTTTCCATTGATCATCCTTGAGATGTTTCTGCAACTTGATTGGAGTCCACCTGTGGAAAGCTACCTGTCTATATAAGCTCCCAACTTGACAGTGCATGTCAGAGCAAAAACCAAGCCATGAGGAATTGTCCGTAGAGCTCCGAGACAGGATTGTTTCGAGGCACAGATCTGGGGAAGGGTACCAAAACATTTCTGCAGCATTGAAGGTCACCAAGAACACAGTGGCCTCCATTATTCTTATATGGGAAAAATTTGGAACCACCAAGAATCTTCCTAGAGCTGGCCGCCGGCCAAATTGAGCAATCGGGGGAGAAAGCCGTTGGTCAGGAAGGTAACCAAGAATCCGATGGTCACTCTGACAAAGCTTCAGAGTTCCTCTGTGGAGATGGGAGAGCCTTCCAGAAGGACAAACATCTCTGCAGCACTCTACCAATCAGGCCTTTATGGTAGTGGCCAGACGGAAGCCACTTCTTAGTAAAAAGCACATTACAGTCCGCTTGGAGTTTGCCAAAAGGCACCTAAAGGTCTCTCAGACCATGAGAAACCAGATACCCTGGTCTGATGAAACCAAGATGGAACGCTTCGGGCTGGATGCCAAGCATCACGTCTGGAGGAAACCAGGCACCACTCATCACCTGGCAAATATCATCCCTACGGTGAAGCATGGGGTTGGCAGCATCATGCTGTGGGGATGTTTTTAGCGGCAGGGACTGAGAGACTAGTCAGCATTAAGGGAAAGACGAATGGAGCAAAGTACAGAGAGATGCTTGATGAAAACCTACTCCAGAGCGCTCAGGACCTCAGACTGGGTCGAAGGTTCATTTTTCAACAGGACAACGACCCTAAGCACACAGCCAAGACAACACAGAAGTGGCTTTGAGACAAGTCTCTGAATGTCCTTGATTGGCCCGGACTTGAACCCGATCGAACCTCTCTGGAGAGACCTGAAAATAGCTGTGCAGCAATGCTCCCCATCCAACCTGACAGAGCTTGAGAGGATCTGCAGATAATAATGGGAAAAACTACCAAATACAGGTGTGCCAAGCTTGTAGCATCATACCCAAGAAGACTCAAGGCTGTAATTGCTGCCAAAGGTGCTTCAACAAAGTACTGAGTAAATGGTCTGAATACTTATGTAAATGTCATTTTTATTTTCTATTTTTAATACATGTACAAACATTTCTAAAAACCTGTTTTGCTTTGTGGGGTACTGTGTGTGGAATGATGAGGGGGAAAGCAAGTTCATCCATTTTAGAATTAGGCTGTAATATAACAAAATGTAGAGTCAAGTGAAGTGATCTGAATATTTTCCAAATGCACTTAATACACTGACTATACCAAACATTAGGAACACCTACCTAATATTGAGTTGCACCCTTTTGCCCTCAAAACAGCCTCAATTCGTCGAGGCATGGACTGTACAAGGTGTCGAAAGAGTTCCACAGGAATGCTGGCCCATGTTGACTCCAATTCTTCCTTTGGGTGGTGGACTATTCTTGATACACACGGGAAACTGTTGAGCATGAAAAACCCAGAAGCATTGCAGTTCTTGACACAAACCGGTGTGCCTCGTACCTACTACCAAAGGCACTTAAATATTTTGACTTGCCCGTTCACCCTGCCTGGCACACATACACAATTCATGTCTAAATTTTCTCAATGCTTAAAAATCCTTCTTTAACCCGTTTCCTCCCCTTCATCTACACTGATTGAAGTGGATTTAACAAGTGACATCAATAAGGGATCATAGCTTTCACCTGGATTCGCCTGGTAAATCTAGGTCATGGAAAGAGCAGGTGTTCTTAATGTTTTGTATGCTCAGTGTATATCCTTAAACATCCTGTGTTGTGTGCAATGTCTACCAATGGCGTGCCCATCTTTTTGGAAGAAATTACACTGGTCACTCAGACATAAATAATTAAGCAATAAGGAATGAGAACCCGGGGATTATCGTGTGATAACTCCAGACTAAGGGCTGTTCTTAGGCCCGAGGCAAACCGATAATCCCCAAGTTCGAGGACCTTATTGCTTTTATAATCCTTAAAAAAGGATTAATGACATGTTTTCATTAAAAACATTATTTGAATTTGTCAATTTGTTTTATTTCATACTTCCACCAGACAATTTAGTCCGGACAAAAGCCAGTTGTTAGTTGTGAGGTTCTGAAGTTGCTAACCAAACAGGCTGATTTGTTCATTCGTTTTGGGATATTCCACGTTGCTATAGTAAACAAATCATTGGCATGTAGCTAGATGGCTAGCTAGCAGAGGTTCAATGGCGATGAGAGACAAGAACTTTAGTAAATAATGATTTAATAAATAATTTATAAATAGGCAACGAGAACTTCAGCAAATAATGATTTGATAAATAATGTATAAATAGGCAAAAAACTGCAGATTTTCAAGTCAGTAATATAATTATAGCTAGGCTAATGTTACTTCTCCTTTGCTAGCTAACTAGCCAATTAAAGGAAAGCTAACACACTATGTGCATTTGAGTTTGTTTTACCTTTGTTTCTACATTGCCGTTTCTTTGGACATATCCATTATAATGATCCTGATAAATGATTTTGCCTGGCTGAGAGAAGCTCTCAGTCTCGTCACGTTCATATGTATAGCACGGTGGAGATCGCAAAATAAAAAACTGCAACATGTTGCACAGGTCAGCTTATATTAATCCCGCTGTACCAAATGCTAGGCTAGTATCATGGGGAAATATTGTCTTTTTCCCACTTAAATTGACTGACTGTGCTGTGGGACAGTGGAGGCTGGGCTGTCGGACAGTGGATCCGCATTGATAAAACTAATGGAACTGTTAACAGGCATTACCCTTGTAATGTGGGGATTGTGGTGATATAACTTCCTGCTATCAACCAATCAGCATTTGGTCAAGTTTTTAGAAATTATAAATAGCACTCACTTTAGATTAAGGACTGCAGAAAAAAGGAGAAACCTGCACGCTGCTCTTGATAGTATCACTTCTCTATAATAAGCTTTATGCATCGGCCTCAAGGCCTGAGCTTATTAAAGAGCAGTGATACTATCAAGAGCAGTGTGCGGGTTTCTTCTTTTTTTCCGCATCTTATTCAACCGTTACCATGCACCTGTAACAAAGATAGCGCAGATGTGCGAGTGCCTTTTGAATTTTGAGATTAAGGACTGCAAAAAATATTCGTAAATGGTTTATGAATGTGGTAGTAAGGTTTTATACATGGGGAACACACCATTTATAAATGCCTTATAAATGGTTTATTACGGACCCTTGAAGTAAAGTCTTACCCACCCTAGTTGTGAACGAATAAACATATATTAGACAAAACATAAAATCACTGAATAAATGCCTTATAGATGACCATTGGCTTATATAATACCTTATAATAACCTAACTACATATTTCAAATTAGTGCCTGTCATGTGTTCCCCCATGCCCACTTAGCTAAAGGCTACATGTAATTCAATAGAAGAAAACAGAGAGAGAGAGCGAGAGAGACTGCCAGTTCCTTAATGTTTGGCTTTATAATACAGCCAATGGCTACATTAAGGAACTGACAGTCTCTCCCTCTCACTCTGTTTTCTTCTGTTAAACTCAATGTTAAACCTTCTTTGTTTGTCATACAACGATGTCGGGACTAGTTTATGTGGATGCAGGTAGATTTACGACATTGTTCTTCATTTGACAGTGCCACTGATGCGTATCTTTCGGCCACAAAGTGAATGAAATAGGCGGGAAATAGGCAGGACTTTCCAGCCTACATTGGCGGTGGCTATGTAATGTAATACAACACCAAAGTCACTCGTTACTACAGCTCATAAACAAAGACCCACTCGCTGGCTAAAAAGACAGATTCAGAAGCGGATAAACATTGATAAAACAAGTCAAATACACAGACAGTCCCCAAATTTAACAGAGGATTATTTAGCACTTAGTATGCATTAATTCAATGTTTCATTGCAATAGTTTATGACTTGTATTTAATAAAAAGCAGTAGCACTGCATTTAATGTCTAATAGATGGTTATTGGCTAACTGCATGTGTTATAAAAGCAAATCGAACAACTTTTTAGGCTATTGCAAGTTAATGCCTGTCATATGCGTTTCCCCAAATCCCCCCTTCCCTAATTAGGCCTAAGTGTTAATTAGCCTACTATTTCATATGATAAACAGCCAAAATATTATCTGGCAGCAGTAGGCTAAATCTGTGTCAGTATGTGCATCTGTCTCTTCTCAAATATATTATGACACCAGAGATATTCCGCAAAAATATATTTTTTTAACTTAACAGGCCCATGTGCCGCCGGCCATGTCCCTTTTTAAAATTTCGACCTGTCCACCCAACAAAAACATGGTTTGGAATTTGCCAGAATTGCCAGATGGTCAATCCGTCCATGTAAGAGGTGTTTGATTAATGGTGCCTGACGTTTGCGACGACACTGGGGAGGAAAAGTGGTAATTAAAATTTTAAAAAAAGCTAGCAGGAGATAGTCAGTTTTTTTTCTTTTTTCACCCTGACTTCTTTGCAAGGAATAGAATAGAATAGAAATAAGAGGCCATCGGAACAGGGTAAAGCCAGACCCACCCTTATTTCTATTGGCAGTAGTGTCACCTTGCAAAGAAGTCAGGGTCCAACAGTATCTCCTGCTAGCATTTTAATCCTGCCTTTTTTTTAACCACTTTTCCTCCCCAATTTTGTGGTATCCAATTGGTAGCTACAGTCTTGTCCCATCGCTGCAACTCCCATGCGGACTCGGGAGAGGCGAAGGTCGAGAGCCGCACGTCCTTTGAAACACAACCCAGCCAAGCCACACTGCTTCTTGACACAATGCCCGCTTAACCCAGAAGCCAGCCACATCAATGTGTCGAAGGAAACACTGTGCACTAGCCGCATTGCACCCGGGCCACCACCCGGCCCACCACAGGAGTCGCTAATGCGCGATGGGACAAGAACATCCCTGCCGGCCAAACCCTCCCCTAACCCGGACGACGCTGGGCCAATTGTGCGCCGCCCCATGGGTCTCCCGGTTGCGGCCGGCTGCGACACAGCCTGGACTCGAACCAGGATCTCTAGTGGCTGTGACACAGTGCCTTAGACCACTGCGCCACTCGGGAGGCTACTCATGGCTTTTCACATGCAGGCTGGTTGAAAATTGTCTTGCTATCATGGCAGGACATATTACTTTTCCCCCCAAAATTCTTCATCCTTAGCCTATGTGTATTTAAAACAGACCGCTCCAAAAACAGCAAAAGTTGTTTGTTTTGGAAGTCAAAAAACGGATGTACCAATCCCAGATTGCGCCTTCAACTTTCAATTCAAGTACTTGCGAAGTCTCGGGACATGCTGCTTTAGGTTGGTGTCCTCTAGTTTGGAGTTAAACTCCTACCGATAATGTAGTCTCTAGTCATCTGTTGGGTTTCAAAACAAATTAGTATTTCTATTCTGGATGCTGTATTAAAACAAATGGGATCCCAATAACCTTCGTTCCTGTAAATTCAATCACTGACTCATTATCCCGATGCCAATTTGTAAAAGCCTGTCTCTTACTGGAATGCTATAGATAGCGTGGAAATAGGTGTTCATTACATCTCTCCAGGAAGCCAAGATAATCATTCTATCACTCTCACATTGGGCAGTTTCTAGCCACATATCTGAATAAAGTGGAGTAGAGGTTCTCTTTAATAACTCATGAGTGTCGGTTAAGAGAAATGTGTCTTCAATATGTTGCGGTAGAACGTTCTATTCAATTCCATATACTTTACTTGTCCCCTTCGTGCATTACATTCAGGGCCATAGCGGTGCGATACATACAACCACACAGGCACAAGAGTACATTAAGAGTACACAGACCACAACAATGACTTGAAAGTGCAAGGCAAAGAAATATCAAAAAGTAAATGTTCTACAGTAGCTTTTAAACTCGAGCTCTTTGAGAAGCAAATGGTAGCAGCTGGTACCCAGCTTGTGGTCTAACTTCTCATCACATCACAGGACGCTCGGCTCAATTGATCGTGATACTGTCGAGCAGGTTCCCTTGTGGTCAACTGAGTCTTTTTTTCTCTCACCAAACCACTCTATTCTCCGCAGCTTAGGAGAGGGGGATGGGAGACATGGAGGGGGACGGGCGGTCAAAGCAATACGCTAGATAGAGCAAGGGGATGGAGATGAGGAGGCGGCTGAGGTGAAATGAAAGAAAAACAGTGTGAAAGAGACAGAAAGGAGAGGGGGGGGAAAGGAGAGAGATGTCATATGCCTGTCTTTTCCGTGGCACCGCAATGATGCAGCCGTCCTCCGGTGGACGGTGTTCCGCCCTGAGGGAGAGGCAATCTCTCAGCGGGTGTCATTACCTGTCATTCAAGCTAACTGAGGAAGCAGATAGACATTGGTGGTGGGGCTGACAAACAAGCTCTCGGATGGAAGAGGAATGGGAACAACGGAATAATAAGGCACTGGACAAGGAATTATACTCAAAGGGGAAATACAAAGCCATACGTGTGCATTGTATTTTAATACTCCTACTAAACAGAATTTTGTTAACATCTCTCAATAGGAATGGGAAATGGTATATCCTCTGTGGACATGAAATGTTGATTTTCACCTTTGTGCTCAATCCCACCCTCGCGGACAGACAGGCGCGCTTCTGAGCATAGCTTAACTTGTTGTCAAAAAGGAGCGTTCTGCAGGCTGGTTTTCAGGTTGACCCAGTCATGCTCTGACAGAGTGCCTGCACCTCTTGACAGTTGGTAAATGTACTTTCATTATTCAAGAAAATAGCTCACCTTTTGACAAGAGCCCTATATGTCCCCATTGGCCCTGGTCAAACGTGGTGCACTCTTGAGGGAAATAGGGTGCCATTTGGGATGCAAGCCTCGGATAGAGTAGTGCCATGCTTCATTGAGGTTTAATCCAAGGTACTGAAGCGGTTGTTCTACCGCCTGTCTATGAGCAGTGAGTGGTGTGATCACCACTTGAGGTCAAGTTCACTCCAAGCCTTCCAGAAAGGGGTCTGGTGGAGGAGAGATTTCATTGGTCTATTGGAAGGATCAGTCAATTGTTAAAGACCAATGTAAGTCCATGTGGGGCATAGGAGTGGTGATTTTGTGCTATGAGCTGTTTCCAAGTCAAGCTGAGAGACTCACTGTGAAGAACTGCTATAGATGTCAACTGGTGCAGAGAGAGTAAGGGACACAAATCAATAGTTCAAGGAAATGCTTGATCTTAAAATGGTTGACATTCATTTCGTGCAACACGCTTAATGGAAACTGCAAATACAGTGTGTGTAGAATTATAATTGTTTGTTTAAAAAGTTTAGGATATAAAGTACATGTACCTATGTGCAATATATTTTACTGCTAGTGTTAATGCACAAATGCACTAACAGAAGAATCGTACTTTATGCACAAAGAAAATATATTCGATTGACACGCGTGTCATTGGGAATATTCGTCAAAATAAATAAATGTGTGCGAACCACATAGGATGCGCTTTAACCATTCAAAATATTTAAAAGGGAACCACAGGCAATCTTGGTTATTTTCTCTGATACAGTATTCTCCCCGAGCTTGCAGATATGACTCTGGGTTTGTGACATCATTGAAGTGGCAGTCTGGAAATTGAGTGGCAGTCATTCTCGCCGTTCATCCACATGAGTCTGGCTGCCTGAGGTTCAGGCTCATTTCAACCCAGGTTAGGTCCATAAGGAGAGAGCAATGGCTGCCCTCGTGAAATATTTTTTATCACCCCTCCAATAGTGCAACTGGGGACACGCATGACCAAAGTCTCCGCCTTGGGCAGTATCCATCACGTAGAGGGACAACAGCAAAGGTCCTCTGTCACCTTGACCACTGAAGAGCAACGGCTTCTACTTTTCACAGAACGAATATATCATATGGTATCTTTAACCTGGGCACTTCGGTGTGAATAAAAATGACACACCTTAGCAAAATAGTAGTGTTATTATGTGATGGTATATCAAATATTTACTATACAAATATAAACTATTCTTACTAATGCTGGAAGTCATTTGATACCACAATTTCTCTACTTTTGTTACGTTCAGTAATTGGGTTGCTAATTACAGTACACGTACACTATCAATCAATCAATCAATTTTATTTTATATAGCCCTTCGTACATCAGATAATATCTCGAAGTGCTGTACAGAAACCCAGCCTAAAACCCCAAACAGCTAGAATGCAGGTGTAGAAGCACGGTGGCTAGGAAAAACTCCCTAGAAAGGCCAAAACCTAGGAAGAAACCTAGAGAGGAACCAGGCTATGAGGGGTGGCCAGTCCTCTTCTGGCTGTGCCGGGTGGAGATTATAACAGAACTATGCCAAGATGTTCAAAAATGTTCATAAGTGACAAGCATGGTCAAATAATAATCATGAATAATTTTCAGTTGGCTTTTCATAGCTGATCATTAAGAGTTGAAAAACAACAGGTCTGGGACAGGTGGCGTTTCCATAACCGCAGGCAGAACAGCTGAAACTGGAATAGCAGCAAGGCCAGGCGGACTGGGGACAGCAAGGAGTCACCACGGGCGGCAGTCCCGACGCATGGTCCTAGGGCCCAGGTCCTCCGAGAGAAAGAAAGAGAGAAGGAGAAAATTAGAGAGAGCCAAGATTTTCAAAATGTTCATAAATGACAAGCATGGTCAAATAATAATCAGGAATAAATCTCAGTTGGCTTTTCATAGCCGATCATTAAGAGTTGAAAACAGCAGGTCTGGGACAGGTAGTGGTTCCATAACCGCAGGCAGAAGAGTTGAAACTGGAATAGCAGCAAGGCCAGGCGGACTGGGGGCAGCAAGGAGTCACCACGGCCGGTAGTCCCGACGTATGGTCCTAGGGCTCAGGTCCTCCGAGAGAAAGAGAGAAGGAGAAAATTAGAGAGAGCCAAGATTTTCAAAATGTTCATAAATGACAAGCATGGTCAAATAATAATCAGGAATAAATCTCAGTTGGCTTTTCATAGCCGATCATTAAGAGTTGAAAACAGCAGGTCTGGGACAGGTAGTGGTTCCATAACCGCAGGCAGAAGAGTTGAAACTGGAATAGCAGCAAGGCCAGGCGGACTGGGGACAGCAAGGTGTCAGCATGCCCGGTAGTCCTGACGTATGGTCCTAGGGCTCAGGTTCTCAGAGAGAAAGAGAGAACGAGAGAATTAGAGAGAGCATACTTAAATTCACACAGGACACTGGATAAGACAGGAGAAGTACTCCAGGTATAACCAACTGACCCTAGCCCCCCGACACATAAACTACTGCAGCATAAATACTGGAGGCTGAGACAGGAGCGGTCAGGAGACACTGTGGCCCCATCCGAAGAAACCCCCGGACAGGGCCAAACAGGAAGGATATAACCCCACCCACTCTGCCAAAGCACAGCCCCCACACCACTAGAGGGATATCCTCAACCACCAACTTACAATCCTGAGACAAGGCCGAGTATAGCCCACAAAGGTCTCCACCACAGCACAACCAAGGGGGGGGCGCCAACCCAGACAGGAAGTTCACGTCAGTAACTCAACCCACTCAAGTGACGCACCCCTCCTAGGGACGGCATGAAAGAGCACCAGCAAGCCAGTGACTCAGCCCCAGTAACAGGGGTAGAGGCAGAGAATCCCAGTGGAGAGAGGGGAACCGGCCCTGGAGAGACAGCAAGGGCGGTTCGTTGCTCCAGAGCCTTTCCGTTCACCTTCACACTCCTGGGCCAGACTACACTCAATCATATGACCTACTGAAGAGATAAGTCTTCAGTAAAGACTTAAAGGTTGAGACCGAGTCTGCGTCTCTCACATGGGTAGGCAGACTGTTCCATAAAAATGGAGATCTATAGGAGAAAGCCCTGCCTCCAGCTGTTTGCTTAGAAATTTTAGGGACAATTAGGAGGCCTGCGTCTTGTGACCGTAGCGTACGTGTAGGTATGTACGGCAGGACCAACTCGGAAAGATAGGTAGGAGCAAGCCCATGTAACGCTTTATAGGTTAACAGTAAAACCTTGAAATCAGCCCTTGCCTTAACGGGAAGCCAGTGTAGGGAAGCTAGCACTGGAGTAATATGATCAAATTTCTTGGTTCTAGTCAGGATTCTAGCAGCCGTATTTAGCACTAACTGAAGTTTATTTAGTGCTTTATCCGGGTAGCCGGAAAGTAGAGCATTGCAGTAGTCTAACCTAGAAGTAACAAATGCATGGATTAATTTTTCAGCATCATTTTTGGACAGAAAATTTCGGATTTTTGCAATGTTACGTAGATGGAAAAAAGCTGTCCTTGAAACAGTCTTGATATGTTCGTCAAAAGAGAGATCAGGGTCAAGAGTAACGCCGAGGTCCTTCACAGTTTTATTTGAGACGACTTTACAACCATCAAGATGAATTGTCAGATTTAACAGAAGATCTCTTTGTTTCTTGGGACCTAGAACAAGCATCTCTGTTTTGTCCGAGTTTAAAAGTAGAAAGTTTTCAGCCATCCACTTCCTTATGTCTGAAACACAGGCTTCTAGCGAGGGCAATTTTGGGGCTTCACCATGTTTCATTGAAATGTACAGCTGTGTGTCATCCGCATAGCAGTGAAAGTTAACATTATGTTTTCGAATAACATCCCCAAGAGGTAAAATATATAGTGAAAACAATAGTGGTCCTAAAACGGAACCTTGAGGAACACCGAAATGTACAGTTGATTTGTCAGAGGACAGACCATTCACAGAGACAAACTGATATCTTTCCGACAGGTAAGATCTAAACCAGGCCAGAACTTGTCCGTGTAGACCAATTTGGGTTTCCAGTCTCTCCAAAAGAATGTGGTGATCGATGGTGTCAAAGGCAGCACTAAGGTCTAGTAGCACGAGGACAGATGCAGAGCCTCGGTCTGACGCCATTAAAAGGTCATTTACCACCTTCACAAGTGCAGTCTCAGTGCTATGATGGGGTCTAAAACCAGACTGAAGCATTTCGTATACATTGTTTGTCTTCAGAAAGGCAGTGAGTTGCTGCGCAACAGCTTTTTCTAAAATTTTTGAGAGGAATGGAAGATTCGATATAGGCCGATAGTTTTTTATATTTTCCGGGTCAAGGTTTGGCTTTTTCAAGAGAGGCTTTATCACTGCCACTTTTAGTGAGTTTGGTACACATCCGGTGGATAGAGAGCTGTTTATTATGTTCAACATAGGAGGGCCAAGCACAGGAAGCAGCTCCTTCAGCAGTTTAGTAGGAATAGGATCCAGTATGCAGCTTGAAGGTTTAGAGGCCATGATTATTTTCATCATAGTGTCAAGAGATATAGTACTAAAACACTTAAGTGTCTCTCCCGATCCCAGGCCCTCGCAGAGCTGTGCAGATCCAGGACAGCTAAGCCCTGGAGGAATACGCAGATTCAAAGAGGAGTCCGTAATTTGCTTTCTAATGGTCATGATCTTTTCCTCAAAGAAGTTCATGAATTTATTACTGCTGAAGTGAAAGCCATCCTCTCTTGGGGAATGCTGCTTTTTAGTTAGCTTTGCAACAGTATCAAAAAGAAATTTTGGATTGTTCTTATTTTCCTCGATTAAGTTGGAAAAGTAGGATGATCGAGCAGCAGTGAGGGCTCTTCGGTACTGCACGGTACTGTCTTTCCAAGCTAGTCGGAAGACTTCCAGTTTTGTGTGGCGCCATTTCCGTTCCAATTTCCTGGAAGCTTGCTTCAAAGCTCGGGTATTTTCTGTATACCAGGGAGCTAGTTTCTTATGACAAATGTTTTTCGTTTTTAGGGGTGCAACTGCATCTAGGGTATTGCGCAAGGTTAAATTGAGTTCCTCAGTTAAGTGGTTAACTGATTTTTGTCCTCTGACGTCCTTGGGTAGGCAGAAGGAGTCTGGAAGGGCATCAAGGAATTTTTGTGTTGTCTGAGAATTTATAGCACGACTTTTGATGCTCCTTGGTTGGGGTCTGAGCAGATTATTTGTTGCGATTGCAAACGTAATAAAATGGTGGTCCGATAGTCCAGGATTATGTGGAAAAACATTAAGATCTACAACATTTATTCCATGGGACAAAACTAGGTCCAGAGTATGAACTAGGTCCAGAGTACATACCTTTGCCCACTACATGGGCAAAGGTATGTGGACACCTGCTCATCGAATATCTCATTCCAAAATCATGGCTATTAATATGGAGTTGGTCCCCCCTTTGCTTCTATAACAGCCTCCGCTCTTCTGGGAAGGCTTTCCACTAGATGATGGAACATTGCTGCAAGGACTTGCTTCCATTCAGCCACAGGAGCATTAGTGAGGTCGGACACTGACGTTTGGCGATGAGGCCTGGCCAGTCTGTGTTCCAATTCATCCCAAAGATGTTTGATGGGGTTGAGGTCAGGGCTCTGTGCAGGCCAGTCAAGTTCTTCCACACCTATCTCGTCAAACAATTTCTGTATGGACCTCGCTTTGTGAAAGGGGGCATTGTCATGCTGAAACGGGAAATTTTGCCACAAATCTGGAGGCACAGAATCGTATACATGTCGTTGTATGCTGTAGCGTTAAGATTTCCCTTCACTGGAACTAAGGGGCCTAGCCCGAACCATGGAAAACAGCCTCAGACCATTATTCCTCCTCCACCAAACTTTACAGTTGGCACTATACATTTGGCCAGGTAGCGTTGGCATCCGTCAAACGTGATTCATCACTCCAGAAAAAAACATTTCCATTGCTCCAAAGTCGGTGAGCTTTACACCACTCCAGCCAACGCTTGGCATTGCGCATGGTGAACTGCCATGGAAACCCATTTCATGAAGCTCCCAATGAACAGTTCTTGTGCTAATGTTGCTTCCAGAGGCAGTTTGGAACTCAGTGGTAAGTGTTGCAACCAAGAACAGACTACCACTTCACAGCTGAGCCATTGTTGCTCTTAGACATTTCCACTTCACAATAACAGCCCTTACAGTTGACAGGGGCGGCTCTAGTTTGGCAGAAATTTGACCAGCTGACTTGTTGGAAAGGTGGCATCATTTTTTACTTTTACCATTTAGCAGACACTCCTATCCGTTTCCATACTGGTCCTCCGAGGGACTCGTACCCACAACACTGGCATTGCAAGCACCATGCTCTACCAACTGAGCTACACGGGGCATCCTATGAGGGTGCCACGTTTGAGTCACTGAGCTCTTCAGTACGGGCCATTCTACTGACAACGTTTGTCTATGGAGATTGCATGGCGGTGTGCTCGATTTGATACACCTGTCAGCATCGGGTGTGGCTGAAATAGCCGAATCCACTCATTTGAAGGGGTGTCCACATGACACAATGTGTAGAATGCTAAGTAAGTACGTAGAGTGACTACATGCATCTTACATCTGTTGTTTCTCAGTGAGAGATGATACAGTCAGTTTTACGTTGAGGTTATGAGCCACAGATTGAAGTGTGTGCTAATATTTTTGCCACTGTTAACACTGCTGTAAAGGTTAAAGTGGCCCTCGGGAGAGAGAAATGCTTGCCCAGTGTGTTTGGGAGGTTGCCACTAGACTAGTGCCTGTGGATGGCTCCATAGAGAAAGAGAGAAGGGGGAGGGAGAGTGCGAGACCGAGAGAGGAAGGGAGAGAATGAAAGAGGTGCAGGCACAGAGACAGAGAAAGAGAGAGACAATAGACGAATGTGTGAGCCTCCTCTCTGACAGCTCAGTGCCCATCAGTTGTAGCCTCTTCTCCTGCAGGGCCCTAATACAGACCCGGGGAGCATCGCGGTTGCAGCAGTTGCCTGCGACTCATGGGGCCCACCTCCCAGGGCCTGCCGTCTGTAGACGGGTGGAGCAACATTGGAGCTGGATTCTCCATGTCTCTGATCCAGGTGACTGGGCCCAGAAGGCTGTCCTCCGCTGCTCCCCTGTTCTCCACCTCTCAGCCAATGATCAGGTTAAGAATGGAAATGGTGTGGGCTGCTGTACTATAGCTGTGGGTCCTCGAGAGGAGTCATTGTGATTCGGCAGCATAGCAGGGTTAACAATGTACAAGTACAGTTAGAGTCCCATGAGCTCAACCTGCAAAGTCATGTTGTTTGGTGTCACAGACTGCAGATGTGCAGATTGGTACAAACCCACTAGGGGTGCGTTGGGAGACAAAGCAGCTCAAAGTGGCTGACCCTGACCACAAATTGCTTCTTTAATAGGAAAGCTGGTGATATACCTGACGCCAGAATGTGGCGTGTTGACAACAAGGAGGAGGAATAGCGGGTCTGGGATAGAACAGGGACAGGAGGACACAGGTGAGTGAGAACTGAGCGCGGCATTTCAGGGCTTTCTCCCTGGGCCTCGCTGAGTGTAATCTGCTCGACAGATAGCAGAACACTGGGAGGACAATAAAGTTCTTACCCTGAACAGTCAGCTAGATGATGGACTGTGGGGCCGCCATCACGCCAGACAGCGAGGACCCTGTGTGCTGATGCATTTGATTAACTCTATGTGGACACGGGAGGTTATTTTCCACTGTGCACTCAGGTGTGTTATTAACATTGTACAGCCCACTCTGATTGGCGGCCGATGGGTGTCGACGGGTGGCGCGTGTATTCACGCGCGTGTGTGTGCGTGCGTGCCCGTGTGTGTGCGCCCGTGCCCGTGTGTGTGTGTGCGCGCGGGTGTTAATAGCTGCTTGTGTGTTCGTGAGTGCTTATCTTATCAACTGTGTCCTTGCTCATGCCTGACTGGTGCCCTATGTCTACATCATAATTGAAAGGTTCCGCTTCCTCCTCTCCCTTCAACACGGAGACACAGAAAGGCCATCAGGAGCAGAAAATCACTGATTGCAAACGCATTCGTAGCATTGTGTCTCGCTAGCTAGCAGGGTGATTGAAGGGACCAGAATCACACCAAACCAACCAGGGGTTAGTTTCTGTAATCTAACTTTGTCGTGGTATGTTAATCATTTTCTCGACAACCCAGACAGAACAGTACAGTGACTCTCTCGTGGCTGTGTGGCTAAGGTGTCGAGAGAAATAATGTGCCATCTTAGCTACAAAGGTTTTAGTCTCCCCCCTGCCAGAATCCCCCTCCCCCCTCCCTCCTCCCCTTCTAATTTCCTTCATTTTGTGGCTAGAGTCAAATACTTTCTGCGGCACACATCAGTCAAATACTTTCTATAGAACAAACTTCACCTCAGCATAGGCAACCGTATTAATAATGAATGTATGTGTGTTATATTAAACATAGAGGAGGGAGTCAAATGTTGGCAAGCAATACACATTTCAGAACAACTATGGATGAATTATTATCCTTACACTTTCAAAAATACTCGTCGAATAACACATGGGAGAGATGACGAATTTTGGCAAAGATATTTAATTATAATACTAATACAAAATCAGTAGCGGATTTAAGTACGGACGACATGGGCATTGCCGGAGGCGGCTCGGGGCGGCCCCGGGTGCGGGCGGGCGCTGAAGCGGAGGTTCGCTCAGGGCGCCATACAAGCTAGAACCGCCACATACACTTGAAACAAATAGCCAACCCAAAAATGCTTTCTGCTATTAAGATCAGTGAAATGTAAGCTAAACTGACAACGGAGTGAGGAGCAGAAGTCTCAACTAGCAGGCAAGTCGCAGCAATGAACAACGCGAAGGGGGGGGGGGGGGGGGGGGGTTGTTATGGCACGGGGAGATTTTCGGCACAACACCTGTACAGCTTTCCAGCTAAATAAATAGTGGGGTACGCCGTGGGGTACGCCGTACCGGTAAGATATGAGCCTATCACAATAATGAAAACAAAACGTCAAGAAAACTGTCGGCTATTACACCACTTTTCTCATTACTGCATGTCAGAGGCGTGAAAAATGAACGAATGGACTTGAAAACGGGCGCTATATCATACGCTCCAAAATGCGATGTGGTTTGAGGAGTACACTGACATTTTGCCAAGGTTGAGATGAGTGTCCGAACCCCAAGGGCGCGAATTAATTCTGTCCTAATGACGATCGCCACATTTCATTAGACTGTTTGATGTCTGTTTCCGTGCACAACTTTGTTTGGAGGCTTGAAATATGTTGCGAGTGGATGAACGTGCCCCCCGCAGAATGTGCCCCCCGCAACCTAGTAAAGGAGCCCTTTGCAGTGATTGCCAATCAGATGAAAACATGACTGGTTGCGTTTATGCCACAATAAAAGATAATACATTTTAAAAGTCAAACGACACATTTGATCACTAGTCCCACAAAGACGCAATTGAATTAATAGGGATTATAAATATAATTAGATAATTAGGCCCCATTAGGCAGGATTAGGCAGCCGCCTAGAGCGGCAGTTTGACGAGGGCGGCATTTTCCGAGCTAAACTGACCAAAACGCACCTCCAACAACACATACCGTACATTATTCTGCCCCAAAACAATGATAATTTATCTCACCCAGTGGAATTAGGGCTATATACTAGGTGAGCGCTGATGTCGCTCCATGATAAACAGTGCCCACTTTGCCAAAGGCAGGGGTACAAAATATTTAGCTTGTCCATGCCCAGCGCGCCTCTCCAGGGTGCTGTTGGAGAGACGCAGCGCCGCGGCGCTCCACCAACGCTCCATCAAATTAATTTAACATAAATGATGTAGCCTACGGTAGAAAGAGTATTACCCAGTGAGGTGTTTTATGTAGCCCATAGACTGGAGACCAAATGTATTACAATGTCATGAGATAGACACCTTTTTAATTAATGAGGAGAGAGAGAGTGCAGGAGAAAGTAATCTAAAAAGACAAACGGGCATGCATCTCTGGAGCGGCTTCGGCATAATCAAAAAGAGCTAGACAGCAAATGGCGCTGAAAGTACTTCATTTAAACAATTGTCTTCATTTTAATTCGACTTGGCTAACAATAAGAGGGCTTTGTTGGAGCGTATTTCTTCCTATAAATATTAATAAGAGGTAGGCCTACCTGTTTAACAGACGCGTTTATGCTATCCATTTATTTGTCAGTATAGCCAAATCCCCCAATACTGTCACCATCCACTCCGTATAGTCAAATTGACTGAGGGTTTGCCATAACCGTTCTTAAATAAAAAGGCAAAAAATATGCCTATTGTTAGCTTTATATTTTGAAATTAATAAATAAAAAGTATCTAGATAATATAAAACGTTCTATAACAATGCTTAACTCCTTATGCTAAAACAAGCTTTAAAATGGCCACAAAAGACACGACTCATGCATATGGGGATATTTCGATTACGACATTCTGAAGCTGAGCTGTGGGACTTCAATATTCGAGACACAAGATTGACTTTGCTATTATGTCCCTTTTAGTTGATGTTCCTATTAGTTGAGCTTTTCACTTTCTGAAAAGAGAATATGTTTAAACCCAGGCAGCTTTTAAGGAATCACTTTTGTTGTTGGGTTAAGCAACGGAGGAGTAGCCAGCAGCGAGCCTCTGTCTGGGTGGAATGGTAACTTTTGAAAGTGCCATGCGTAGATTCACAACGATGTCTAATATTACATTTTCAAACAGCAACCGTTTCGTTGCAAACAAGACACTGGTTTGGCATTGGAGAAATATGTCAAGAATGCCTATTTCTCTCCCCCACTCATCCCTAAAACTTCTATTTTCATTATTCACCTTTCTTTTTCGACTTTTTCAGAGCGACATTGTTCTGTCTATTGCAAGCTGTTTTTCCCCAAATCAACGAACAAAGTTAATTTAATAGAAACATTGGTGATTTGACCAGTGTAATCAGATAGAATATATTAGGATATGTTATTGACATTGGACTGATTATATAGCGTACTAAGCAGATGTGTTAAAACGTTTATTTCATCTGTAGCATATAGGTTTATGAATTGGGCTACTATTATGTTCTGTTCTGCGGACTATTAGCTGACAAAAAAAATTGTCGCAAGGCCAAACACACAGGAGGTACCATACCGGGAAGAAATTACATATACTTTCACACCTGCATAGACTGATTGATTGGGAAACATCAGTGTTATGATCTTAGTCATCAGCAGTCTTTCGCTGCAGTAATGAAATGTTGCAGACTAATATGAAGCACTCAAGCCTTAATGTTAGACCTTTGCCACAACACGCTTAGTAGGAAGAACCCAAGCCAACTTTAGCCCCTGCATTGCCACACCATTCATAACACAAGCTAACGTTAGCCCCATGTTTGGCCACACCATGTTTAGAAGGAAGGACCCAAGCTAACGTTAGCCCCATGTTTGGCCACACCATGTTTAGAAGGAAGGACCCAGGCTAACGTTAGCCCCATGTTTGGCCACACCATTCTTAGTCAATAGGGCCCAAACTAACATTAGCTCCTGGATTGCCACACCATGCTTAGCAGGAAGAACCCAAGCTAATGGTTGCTGAATGGCCACACCAGTCTGAAGCACACAGCTGTCTCTCTCTCTCTCTCTCAACTTCTGTTTTTCACATTGAGATGACAATACAGAGTCTCACTGGAGCTTTTTGTCTTGAGTCAATTGGAAAGGGACAGTTTCCTTCTAAATGGCAGCTATTTGGAGGGAGGGCAATGAGTGAGTTTCCTGTGACAAATCTCTCTCTCACACACACGCCCTTTCCTCAATGCAATCACAAGAGCGTTTGGAATAGAGACTCCCAAGGCACAGAGATGGGGGAATAGTTGGTATAGATTGTAAACACTGTGGAGCAGGGTCAGAGGGCTGCCAAGGCTTCATGTCCTCTGGATTGAACTCTGACATTTTGCCTGTTGCCATTCAGCATATTCCAAATCATTTTACACGACACCTATCACAACAGAGCCTTACACTGTATATATGCCGTTTAGTATATGTTTTTATCCAAAGCCACGAGTTTCCCCAGCGGGAATCGAACACACAACCCACGTTGTTGCAAGCCCCATGGTCTAGCATATATCAATTCTAATGGGGTTTATTTGTCTCCAACCCTCTGGAGATATCCATCCACGGCCATTACTCCGTCACTCTATCCTTTGATATAGTGAGCCTTTTACCTGCATTCACATAGCAGCACAGAACTGTGAATGGGAGTATTATTATATACCATGTTTTTTTGTGCTCAGAGAGGCAGAGAGGGTCAAGTAAAGCCTGAACAACATCCGAAACCATGCCTTTAACACAAAACAAATAGGAAAACATCTCGGCCGTGATCGCACACTTAAAGATACATGGTATCCTCCTCATAGAGAATAACATGTACAAATGTCTCGTCGCTATTCGCTCAGTAGCTGTTTTTTTTTTAGTTTAAAGCTACTCAAATCCACCCACTGTCAAACCCACCTAAGGAAGCAATCCTTAGACTGTCTACAGAGAAGGATGCAGGGAGAAGATACGTGCATTTTAAATAAGTCTGGCAGCGGCGTTAAAAATATCTTCCCCGCTCGCTGTGTGTGTACCTGTTTATGTGCCTCTATTCGTGTGTGTGTGTGTGTTGCCTTGCCCGACTCACGCCTCTCCCTTGAGGTTAATGAGCTAGCCTGGCTTACCCCTGCTTCAGTCCTATTACCAATGGGAGTTGCTCTTCCAGCCCAGTCCCGATCCTCGTAGCCCTGTGCAATTATACCTCCAATAGCCCTCCTCCATCCAAGTTGTTGTCCTTGCCATCCAGGGCCTCAGCCATCGCCTCACTCACACACTTACCCAGTGCCGTGAATTGAGTTCGATTCACCCCTTCTAAATCTCCAGGGGTGGGCTGGCGCTGTATCCACATTTCTACCTGTACCTTTTCCCACTTCTCCAGGGGGTCGTTTACACCTAATATGTATAGTGTAACTGGCCACTTCCACACCCAAGGCAATGTTTTATTAATCTCCCTATCTAACCCCACCTCGGTTATATTGCGGCAGGGCCATTTCATGCGTGAACCTGAGTCGTAACACCCCCCTGCTGGACATGGCTTCCCATCCACATGCAAGCCTGGGTTCATGATGGGCGGCAGGTAGCCTAGTATTTAGAGTGTTGGGCCAGTAACTGAAAGGTTGCTGGATTGAATCCCCGAGCTGACAAGGTACAAATCTGTCGTTCTGCCCCTGAGCAAGGCAGTTAACCCACTGTTCCCCGGGCGCCGAAGACGTGGATGTCGGTTAAGGCAGCCCCCCGCACCTCTCTGATTCAGAGGGGTTGGGTTAAATGTGGAAGACACATTTCAGTTGAATGCATTCAGTTGTACAACTGACTAGGTATCTTTCATGTCCAGTATCTTTGTTGCACACTGTTCATAGTATTTATATCTTTATTAACCTGCCTATGGGTCTGTGGCCTCAGGTCACCTTCAGGTCTTACAGCTGTGCTTGCCTCCCTTGACCCGTGGCATGTCAATTTCAGTTCTCCCCAGAACCGGCCATCCCGGTATATGCTTACAATGCATTCCGCCTCCCCTTGATCCACCGTTTCCACGCACTCCCTTTCCCAGAGTGGTGTGTCTGGATTTCCTTTAGGGTTCTTAATGCACCAAACAGCATACTCCGCTGTATGCTGGTCCTCCCATTTCTCTAATCCAGTTCACCTGCATAGATCTGTCCTCTAGTTCGGACTATGACACCGTGGCCAGGTACCAATACCTACGGTCCCAGTTCACATCCAAAACTTGAAAGCCAGTCTTATCATTCAAGTTGCCATCAGTGAACCAATTATCCAGCCCTTGGGTACAATTGTCAACCGTATTGTTCAACTCCCTACCCATTGCTTCCTACCCATTGCTTCTTACCCATTTGCTTATATTCCAGTGACTGAATAAATGACTACCATCTCTGGGGCCCTTGTCCCCATCCACAGATCATTGGTAGTGTGTATGTTATACGCTGTTCCGTTAAACCGCTTAGTTGGCCTTATTTCTACCCTAACATGTGAGCGTTCCCAGCCAGGTGCCCCGAGGATGTAGAGAGTCACCATGAGCAGAGCCCCAAACAACATGTTCATTTCGTACCCTCGTTTACACCGCTTCCTGCTTGGCTTTCCTGCGGGCCCAGATGGCAGGAAGGATCCATCTCCTTTTCATTCTTACCCTTCCTAGGTGCTGGCTCGGGGGCGTCCTTTTTCACCAGGTCAGTTCCAACTTCTATCCCTACCACTCTTACTTCTGTCGAAAGAGAGTAGAGACCCGTTTGCTGCACATAGACTGTTTCACCCCCAGCTGCAAAGGCTCCTTCCCTGCCAGTGGACCAGACGCTCATCCACCTGACCCCCAGGGACCTGCAGCACACCCTGTCTGATTGTCTCCTCGGGCAACTGCCGTCCCATAACATTCTCTTCCATCTCTGGCTTTTATGGGGCCGTACTTCGGGTTCACGGACACCCTTTCTGGTGCAGTTCTTGGGTTACGCGGCTGATATGGTTTCTCGCGTGCCCTTCAAACCTGTCCACAGCGAGGACAGAAATGGGATAGGCCGTACCAGTCGTTGCCTTCTTCGGGCAAAAGTCCCTATCTGGGTTCCTCTATGGACTCTTCCTTGTATCAAATCAAATGTATTTATATAGCCCTTCTTACATCAGCTGATATCTCAAAGTGCTGTACAGAAACCCAGCCTAAAACCCCAAACAGCAAGCAATGCAGGTCTAGAAGCACGGTGGCTAGGAAAAACTTCCTAGAAAGGCCAAAACCTAGGAAGAAACCTAGAGGAACCAGGCTATGAGGGGTGGCCAGTCCTCTTCTGGCTGTGCCGGGTGGAGATTATAACAGAACATGGCCAAGATGTTCAAATGTTCATAAATGACCAGCATGGTCAAATAATAATAATCACAGTAGTTGTCGAGGGTGCAACAAGTCAGAACCTCAGTAGTAAATGTCAGTTGGCTTTTCATAGACTATCATTGAGAGTATCTCTACCGCTCCTGCTGTCTCTAGAGAGTTGAAAACAGCAGGTCTGGGACAGGTAGCACGTCCGGTGAACAGGTCAGGGTTCCATAGCCGCAGGCAGAACAGTTGAAACTGGAGCAGCAGCACGGCCAGGTGGACTAGGGACAGCAAGGAGTCATCATGCCAGGTAGTCCTGAGGCATGGTCCTTGGGCTCAGGTTCTCCGAGAGAGAGAAAGAAAGAAAGAGAGAAAGAGAGAATTAGAGAGAGCATACTTAAATTCACACTTGTATCTAGGTGACTTCCTAGCCCTATCCGGGGTCAGCCCTTGCCTATCACTCGCTAATCAAGACGGACTGAGGCTAAGTGAGTTCAATGGCTGAAACCTAACTGTGTTCTTCCCATGACTATCGTCTCCCGACTCTCCCTCCTTCAGGTACCATTCCCCCGGGTGCGGGGTCCCTGGCCTTAACCTCTCACGGGGTTCATACTCATTCCCTCCATCTAGGGTAAAGGCTACTTTACTTACCACGTGCACATCAGCTCCCGGGGTCAGTGACCCAAGGCACTGTGGAGGGCTATCATGTGTCGGTTGCCTGGGAACCCGTTGCGAGAGTGGTGGCGGCTGGGGGGGGGCGATGATGGTGGACGGGGGGTTTGATTATGCTGTCCCTGTGGGCCCCGTCTTGAGGTTTCCTTTTCGGCAATTTTACTATGATTACTTTTTTTCAACGATATCTTAAGCCGGAGGTCACACGGTTCTAATGCCGCCAGCATTGCTTCCTCACACACACGTGGGTCAACCCCAAAGCTCCCTGCTGATATTATGGGTACCGCCAACGAGGTCGTTCCTCCTCTGTCGGCCACCTCCAACACGTTCCTTACCGTGTATTGGAGGTCTCCCCACAAATCATTGGTATCCTCCACACATGGACCAACCGTATGTAGGACGTATGGACTTCTCACTTCTCAGACCCCCACCCCCCCCGTAGTGACTACACAAATCTTAACCGGTATGGTGCCCCATGATTGACATAAGAATTGTCTGCATTCACTATGGCGTCTGCTCTACTCCCTGCTATGTTCCCTTCCACCATAGCTATTATTAACCTGTTTACCAACTGCACCTAGTTGATGTTTCCCGGTCCTGGTGGCAACCCCCGGTCCCCACCTTTTGGGATCCCCCCTTCACCGTAGGGATTAACCCTTCTCTGGGGCAGAGCTGCGCTCAGTGCCTTGTGACCTCATGCCTCTTTCAATGGCTGGGTTCCCAGGACTGGGGCCTGAGATACTGTATTCCCCACCTGCAAGGTACTTTTCACCTCGTCAGGAGGGGCTATTGGCAAGTTGCATTTCCCTCTCCTTCCTGACCCCATCTCCTCTCCCGGTGATTAGGTTTTTGGTGCTACTCTCGGGGGTGGTACTGGCGCCATTCCATCGCCATCTTTCCCTGCCCGGGAGGCCGAATCAATGCAGTACTCATCCAACCCCTCTAGTTATCAACCTACCCTTTCATCAGGAAACACCTCAGGCTCCGGCCTCGGGTCAAACCCAGACACCTCCGACGCGCCTCCGATCGCCCTTCTCCTATCCTCCATCTGATCCTTGAAGCACTCCGTGGCTCAGACTTTACCAACCTAGAGGAAGCGCCTTCCTTTTGCTCTCCCCCATACCTCGGTGCTGTGTAACCGTCTGGGCCGGAGTGCATGGTTCCTTTCCCACCGGCTCTCTCGAGACCCCCATTGTCGGTTACATTCAAATCCTTTAGCAAGATGGCCAGTTCCTTCCTGTTTTTTAAGTAGGAGCTCCCAACCTCAGTGCTGGGGGACTCTTCTACACTGGTGCTGTGAGACCCTCCGCTGCCCAGTGGGCTTTTCCTTCCTCCACAGCCCCACTGTAGCTCTCAGGTCCGGGACCGACGGCCTGTGTTTCCGGACTCCTACTACGCCTCTGGATTATGTATCCCACCTTAACCCCCGGGGTATTATCCAAATAGTAGTCCAGATACATTTGATCCCATTTGGCTTCATACCCCGTCTGCCTTGGGGCTTCCCTTACATCATCCTTGGTGAGCATCAGCAGTACCTTTGGAGTATCCTTTCCCACCGCCTTGAGGTACTTATCTGACAGTTTATTAGAACTTACTATGGTTCGTATCGCTCCCCTTCCTAAGGACGCCATGGCCTTCCACCAAGCGCCCCACTGAATGACACCTTCCCCCATGGTTTCAGAGTTTCCCTCTGGGACCTGAGCTAGGAGAATGGCCTTCTGCTCCCATTGCTGATCTAACTCAGCTAATTGATCTGGTCGTATTGATAACCTTTGTTTCTCCCATACCAGCTCAGTCACACCACTCTTTGTTTTAACCCTTTCATTCACCCTTGACCTTGTTCCCTGGGGGGAAGTAACACAAAGTTGTTGGACAGAACTTTGGCCATGATTCAATTACCCCTATGTTCTTTTACCTGTGGGCTGTCGACTGTCCCCGGAGTTGTTTAATTATGGGCTTTTTCCAGACTAACCCTTTAGTTGTCACGATCGTCGTTTGAACATCCGGACCAAAGCGCAGCGTGATATGGGTTCCACATACTTTATTGACGTGAAACGCACAAAACAATATAAAAAGCAAACGATATGTAAAGCTATGGAGTGCTCACAGACAACTACACATAAACAATATCCCACAAAAACCCAGTGGGGAAAATGGCTGCCTAAATATGATCCCCAATCAGAGACAACGCCAAACAGCTGCCTCTGATTGGGAACCATACCAGGCCAACATAGAAATAAAACAACCTAGATTACCCACCCTAGTCACAACCCGACCTAACCAAAATAGAGAATAAAAAGGCTCTCTATGGTCAGGGCATGACATTAGTCTTGCCCACCCAAGGCTCTTTTTATCAAGCCCATGCGGAAACGCCAAAAATGTCTTGCCCGACTCACGCCTCTCCCTTAAGATTAATGAGCTAAACTGGGTTACCCCTGCTTCAGGCCTATTAACTGCGTGCGTTGCCCTTCCAGCCCAGTCCCGATCCCGGCAACCCGCTGATACCAGCCACAGCTGGAGTGGAATAAACCTTTTTCCACAGCTGGAGTGGAATAAACTTTTTTTTATTTAAAACCACTCAGCGGGACGTCGACTCGGCAGATAGGGCGACCCGTAGTTCGTCAGGCTCTCCTAGGGCTATAAGACCAGGGGAACTTGATGGTGAGTATACTTTCTCTTCTTGGAAACTGTTATTATAAAATATATACCTCAGTTTTACACCCACGTCACCTGTGGACCTGGAGTTATTCACCGTAATGGGACCTAGTGTCCCATGAGACGGAAGAGATATAGTCACTATGTCATGTCTTAGCCTAACATCCTAAGACATTTCTCATACAAACCCCCAAGCATGGACCCAACCCGGTAACAAAGAGAGGAAACACTCTGGTCTATTTCGGTCGGTCGCCCCTCAAGGGGAAATACACTGCCTGTATTTATTCAAGCAAAGCCCTTTACATTGAGCCTACTTATCCTTTGAATACTCTAGCTCCCGACCTCGAGGAAACCCAATCCCGTTCCTGCTAAAGAAAAATACAAATGATATGACCCTGCCTATGTGGGTTAAGAGCAGAGGCTTACCTCTAACTGATGTCTTAGAAAAGTTAACAGGCTCCGATCTCAACAGCTAAAAACAGCAAAAAAGCTATAGCAAAAATGCCCCAAGAAAGAGAGGTGTTTTAGAAACAGGCTGTCTGCAAAAACGCTAAAGTGAATTGAATGAACGAACCCTCCTGACTTACAAACAATTACTTATATACTGTCAAGCCTACCTTATACACTCCTCCCCACAACGCAGTTACATCATGTTCATATAATACTGGAATTTCCCCTTATACAATCAGTACTCCTCTGGTTACGTAGTGCTCACATTGTACAAAACATTACACAATCATTCCCTTGAGACCGGTTACATCTGGATATCACTCCCCCCCCACGTCCCATTCTTCGTTGCACTTATCGACCCCCAGCAGGACGTCAGAGGAAGGGGTGTGGGATGAAGCTCGTGTTGAATGGCCAGTCACTCGGCCACTTCCTCTGGTGCTTTTCCAGGCTCGGTGTCTAACTTTGCTATCGCTATCTTTGGTGATGATGGTGCTGATGTGGACAGACTGGGGGCTGCCTCCGACCTTCTTCTGCCGGTTGCAGCGTCTCTCAGCTCTCTCCCTTCCTTTTCCCGTCCCGTCGACTCTCCGTCATCTTGGCCTCCTGCTCTCTCCATTCCAGAACCCGTTGTAGCTCGGTAAGGGTGAGAGTTACATCCATCCCATGGTTCACAACAGAATGTGTGTGTGTGTGCGTGTGTACCTGTTTGTGTGTGGTTGAGCCTCTGATTAAAAACCCAGGAAACAAAACAAAAAAAATCTAATTTCCAATTCATCCCAAAGGTGTTCGATGGGGTTGAGTCAAATTCTTCCACACCGATCTCGACAAACCATTTCTGTATGGACCTCGCTTTGTGCGTTTGGCAATGCCATGAAAGGAAAGGGCCTTCCCCAAACTGTTACTTTTGCATATATAGTGTATAATATAGTCAGTATGTGTCAGAATCCAGAATATAAGGATCCAGAATGTAAAAATAACTTATTCACTCAGCCTATTGAGTCCGCTGGACTCACTCACACAGAACTACCCTACACCTTGACCTTTTCCTCTCCTCTCTCGCCAGATGACATCGTGCGATGCACCCGACAACCTGCCCACTTGACCCCATGCCCTCCTCTCTTCTCCAGACCATCTTTGGAGACCTTCTACAATCCCCCACTTCCCTCATCAACTCATCCCTGACCACTGGCCGCATCCCCTCTGACTTCAAAATGTCCGTAGTTACTCCCCTCCACAAGAAACCAACAATCGACTCATCTGACATCAACTTTCTCATTATCTCTCTCAGAACGATCTTCCTGGCCCTAACCAGCCAGACTTCACGACACGTCACTCAACCGAGACTGCTCTCCTCTGTGTCACGGAGGCTCTCCGCACTGCCTCTCTTTCCAGCTGACTCTCTTTCCTCTGTTCTCCTCCTCTCAGGTCTATTCACTGCCTTCGACACCGTGAAACATCAGATCCTCCTCTCCACCCTCTCAGGGATGGGCGTCTCATGCTCTACACATTCTTGGATTGCATTTGGATTGCATTCTACCTGGCAGGCTGCTCCTACCAGGTGACGTGGAGAGTATCTGTGTCTGCACCACACTATTGGTGTTCCCCAGGGCTTGGTTCTAGGGCCTCTACTCTTCTCGCTATACAGTGCCTTCGGAAAGTATTCAAACCCCTTGAATTTTTCCAAATGTTACATTACAGCCTTTTTCTAAAATGGTAAAACATTTTCCTCAGCAATCTACACACAATACCCCATAATGACAAAGTGAAAACAGGTTGTTAGAAATTTAGCAAATTTATTACAAATAAAACAGAAATAACTTATTTACATAAGTATTCAGACCCTTTGCTATGAGACTTGAAGTTGAGCTCAGGTGCATCCTGTTTCCATTGATCATCCTTGAGATGTTTCTACAACTTGATTGGTGTTCATCTGTGGTAAATTCAATTGATTGGACATGATTTGGAAAGGCACATAAGGTCCCACAGTTGACAATGTATGTCAGAGCAAAAACCAAGCCATGAGGAATTGTCCGTAGAGCTCCGAGACAGGATTGTGGTGAGGCACAGATCTGGGGAAGGTACCAAAATATTTCTGCCACATTGAAGGTCCCCAAGAACACAGTGGCCTTCATCATTCTTAAATGGAAGAAGTTTGGAACCACCAAGACTCTTCCTAGAGCTGGCCGCCAAGCCAAACTGAGCAATCTGGGGAGAAGGGCCTTGGTCAGGGAGGTGACCAAGAACCCGATGGTCACTCTGACAGAGCTCTAGAGTTCCTCTGTGGAGATGGGAGAACCTTCCAGAAGGACAAACATCTCTGCAGCACTCCACCAACCAGGCCTTTATGGTAGAGTGGCCAGACGGAAGTCACTCTTCAGTAAAAGACACATGACAGCCTGCTTGGAGTTTGCCAACAGGCACCTAATGACTCTCAGACCATGAGAAACAAGATTCTCTGGTCTGATGAAACCAAGATTGAACTCTTTGGCCTGAATGCCAAGCGTCACATCTGGAGGAAACCTGGCACCATCCCTACGGTGAAGCATGGTGATGGCAGCATCATGCTGTGGGGATGTTTTTCAGGGGCAGGGACTTGGAGACTGGTAAGCATCGAGTGTAATATGTACGGAGCAAAATACAGAGAGATCATTGATGAAAACCTTCACCTTCCAACAAGACAACGACCCTAAGTACACAACCACCAAGACAATGCAGGAGTGGCTTCGGCACAAGTCTCTGAATGTCCTTGAGTCGCCCAGCTACAGCCTGGACATGAACCTGATTGAACATCTCTGGAGAGACCTGAAAATAGCTGTGCAGCAACGCTCCCCATCCAACCTGACAGAGCTTGAGAGCATCTGCAGAGAAGAATGGAAGAAACTCCCCAAATACAGGTGTGCCAAGCTTGTAGCGTCAAACCCGAGAATACTCGAGGCTGTAAAGGCTGCCAAAGGTGCTTCAACAAAGTACTGAGTAAAGGGTCTGAATACTTATGTAAATGTGATGTTTCAGTTTTAAATTTGTGGTAAATTAGCAAAAATGTCTAAACCTGTTTTTTTCTTTGTCAATATGGGGTAGTGTGTGTAGATTGATGAGGGGGAAAAAACAATTGAATGCATTTTAGAATAAGACTGTAACGTAACAAAATGTGGGAAAATTCAAGATGTCTGAATACTTTCCGAATGCACTGTACACCAAGTCACTCTGCTCCATCAACTACTTTTCACCTTCCCCCTTTCTGACACACAGGTGGCGACACGCATCACTGACGGAATTGCTCTTACTCCCAGGAAAGGCCTGCCCGCTCAAAGACGTCTCCATCATGGTTGACAACTCCACAGTGTCGCCCTCCCAGAGTGCAAAGAACCTTGGCTTGACCCTGGACAACATCGCTCTCTGCAAACATCAAAGCAGTGACCCGCTCCTGCAGGTTCATGCTCTACGACATCGTACTGTGTGTACGACCCTACCTCACACAGGAAGCGACGCAGGTCCTAATCCAGGCACTTGACCTTCATCGTCTGGATTACTGCAAATCGCTGTTGGCTAGGCTCCCCGCTTGTGCCGTCAAACCCCTGCAAATTATCCAGAACGCTGCAGCCAGCCTGGTTTTCAACCTTCCCACGTTCTGTCATGTTACCGCACTCCTCCCCACACTCCACTGGCTCACAAAGCTTGTATCCACTACAAAACCATGGTGCTTACCTATGGAACAGCAAGAGAAACTGCCCTTCCCTACCTTCAGGCTATGATCAAACCCTACGCCCCAACCTGAGGACTCAGGTCTCTTGACCTCACGTTCTGCCACCTCAGGTCTCTTGACCCTCCCACCCCTACAGGAAGTGCAGCTCCCACTCAGCCCCAGTCCAACCTCTTCTCTGTCCTGGCACCCCAATAGTGGAGCCAGCTTCCCCTTGAAGCTAGGACAGCAGAGTCCCTGCCCATCTAAAAAAAAATAGAACTAGCACTTGCATCCCCCCCCCCCCCTTCCCTTGCTTTCTATGCCTGTGATATGTGGTTGTCCCTTCCTAGCTATCTTAAGATGAATGCACTAACTGTAAGTTGCTCTGGATAACAGTGTCTGCTAAATGACTAAAATGTAAATATGGTATATAATTTTGAAGGAAAATAGTATGTACAGTAGTAGGTATATTAGGATGAGCTATGTTGAGAAAACAGTATATACATACACACAGTGAGTAAACAACTGTATATATACACAATAGGAGATGGCCACATTCAATGACTCTATATACATTAATATCAAGGTGCAGGGCAGAGTCATGGGCAGGTAGCTGGCTAGTGGTGGCTGTTCAACAGTCTGATGGCCTGGAGATAGAAACAGTTTTTCAGTCTCTCGGTCCCGGCTTTGATGGACTTGTACCGTCGCTGTCTGCTGGATGGTAGCAGAGTGAAAAAACTGTGACTCGGGTGGCTGAAGTCCTTAGTTAGGTGTAGGCGTGATAGTTAGTGTGTGTGTGTGTGTGTGTGTGTGTGTGTGTGTGTGTGTGTGTGTGTGTGTGTGTGTGTGTGTGTGTGTGTGTGTGTGTGTGTGTGTGTGTGTGTGTGTGTGTGTGTAATGTGTGCATACGTGTTAATCTTTATCAACCTGACTGAATAATTCACCATGCAAGCCACAGGAGCTGTATGCATAATTGCGTGACATTACTTTTGCATGCCACCGGTGTCATCACCCTTAACACTTTATCTCGGCGCCTGCTTTGCCAATTAAAAGCAGGGCGATTACATTAATCAGAAATTAATTCAGGATCCAGGTACCTATGTAGCTATGTAGCTCTAGCAACACGTATAATAGTAACAAAGGCAAACTGTGGACTACAGTCAAATCGTAGGAATGTTTCAAAATGCAATCGTGTTGCATGGCAGCGACTAGAATAGGTTGTCATTTGGGACACCGCCTCAATGAACAACCCCCTGAGAGAGGTGCAGATGGAGAGGCAGGAAGGTGAGGGCTGAATTACAGGCTTTGCTAGCCATGTTCCTGCTGTCTGACTAAATGGAGAGGCTGATCCCAGGGGTCCGTGACGGAGGGCGGGAGCTCAGCGCAGGGTCATTATCAGCCAGCTCCACCGGGCTGTAGTTCTGCTTGACTGATACTCTCCATGCTAGGCTAATCACCCATACACTATCTGGTAATAGCTAATGGTCCACCAACTGGGCGTTTTTCACTACATTATTACTGTGTGTGTGTGTGTGTGTGTGTGTGTGTGTGTGTGTGTGTGTGTGTGTGTGTGTGTGTGTGTGTGTGTGTGTGTGTGTGTGTGTGTGTGTGTGTGTGTGTGTGTGTGTGTGTGTGTGTGTGTGTGTGTGTGTGTGTGTGTGTGTGTGTGTGCGCGCGCGCGCGCGCGCGCATGCATGTCCTCAAAACAAAATGTCACCGTGTGTTGTTACCTGGGTGACCCTACTTGACCCAGCCGCTTTGAAATACAATGACTGTTCTAACAAGACCCGGATGCTTCTGCGGACGAAATGTTGGAATGGAAACAACCTACGACTACTGTGATCTAGTGTTGCTATACCTCGAGCAACACTCCTAGTTTATATTCTGGACGAGCGGACAACTGCATGTCAGCCTACATCCCACTAAAGGTTTAAACAGCGCTGTTGTCAGTGAAATGTGATGTGTAACTGTGATGTGCCATGATGGCGGTGGTGGGAAATGAACAAACCCTTGGTCAGAACAAGGCTCAGGAGAGACTATTACTGTAGGCTAGCAGGCTACACTGGTGTGAAAGTGAATCCAATTGAAATTCCATCCCACACAATCCTCCATCATGCTCTTGAGGATTTCTTGCCTAGTTTCTTCGATAAAGTCTCTGGGTGCTCGTCCAACGCACTGGAGTGGATCGCTATGCACTGTCAGTACTGTTGTTAGCTAAAGGCCAAGAATATAGGCACCTTTTCTTTAATGAGCCGGATCCACATTTCCAAGAACTGTCATTGAGGTTATTTGTTATTTTCTATAGAAGTGATATTTTCTGCCGTAGTCAGCTGGAGAATGGTGATAATGATGAACAGAATGGAGGAATCGATGACAGATTACCCTGCTATATGGTGTAAATCTGAATCACACAACAATGCTAACCAATTATCAAGTCTTTAAAAGTCGATGGAGTTTATTCCATTTTCTACAGCAGTATTATAAAGCGGTAGAAGACACTCACACGCAATTGGGAGCTGCATTATTAGCTCTCCAAATGATTTAAAACGTTACGGTCCATTTACTCATAGCATTACATGTGTGTGTTTGTGAGAGGAATTCCTCCCTTAAAGTGGAACTGAAAGAATTTTAGCAACATGGAAATCTTATTAAAATGTGTTCATATACACCCCCAGGAAGAATATTACTTTTTTGTACTTTTTTTTCATTTTCTGACAAGCGAGCACTTAGATATGGTCACATTTTCATAAATTCTTAGAGTTCTTGGAAATTATGTAAAGTAAGGAATTTGTACAAATTCGATATAAATATAGAGTGGGAAAGCAGCCGTGTGTTTGGACAATTAATAGGCACGGTATTAAATAAAACCTAATAAAAACATCTGTCTTGTCCAGGACCGGAGTCTACGCAGACCGGTGCGCCATAGACAATCAGAGCTACAGTAGGCCTTTAGGCAAACAAGCCATTTGCCACACGGGCCTGCCGTTTGAACTGGACTGTGTGTTTACATGCAGTTGCAACAGCGCGACTTTAGATCATTAGAATGCATTCGGCAACTGCAACAAAATACACCTGAATGGATTACTGAAAATGATGTAGATACCGCATGAGTCCTCTTACATTTGTGAACTTTATAGTCCTGACTCGAATTAATCAAACAACCATAAAAAGGTCGGCTATCTTTCCCTATATGCACATCAACAACTACAAGATCAACAACTAATGATATCCAGATCAAGATGAGCTAAAATCTAACAAAGGAACATTAGATAAACTCACTCAAACCTTTTTTGCTAGTTGGCCGTCAAAATTGCACTGATAAACAATGGGGAATAGTATGTAGCCTGCTCTTTCTTCTGCAGCTTGCCTGCCAATGTGCATGCTTGTCCCAACCAAGCTCCCGAGTTAACTGGCTAAAGTTGGCTAGCTTGCTAGCTAGCTACATCCAAACGCAAATAAGCGAACACCTCACTCTGACTTTTGTACTCGCCCTAACAGAGCTGGCTGGGCTGTTTACATGTTATCTAGAGCGTTCATGACTAACTATGACTTTTTTGTCTACTGACACCGGTCATATTCAGCGGGTGTTGCGCGTTCGTAAATTCATTGGTTGTTCTGCTCTCAGGCACACTCAGATGAGAGTGCTCTGAAAATAAAATGGAGCAGATAGCCAGAGTGAATATGCGAACGCAAGAGATATGTTAACTGGATAGCAGTTGCTCCATGTTCAGCATAGCTAGCTAGCAAAGCGATTCACATTTCTTCCTAGCTAACCAAAAGACACCTGCATCTCTAGCTCAGTAGCCACCGAAAAACGATATGAGGGGGAAAAAGTCGGTCCCTTACCCACTCCTCCGATGTCATGACAACTTCCTAGCAGCTAGCTAGCTACAGTGTCTAGCTAGTTTTATTGCATTGACATTCCCAGCGTTATTTACATTCGTCCGTTTTTGTCCTAAATATTGAGCCATTGAAACTGAAACAGTGTATCCCGAATGTAGGCAGCCAACAATGTACCAGACCAGCTGTGATTTACAACCTGAGAGCAATATTTTTTGGACTACCAAGAAATGTATTGATTGATTATATTAATCATGCATTGAACTGTATCCACATATTCTGCCATCAATTACTTATTGTACGTCATGGAATGTTGAGTCAAGTATAGCCTATTTTAAAACCTTTTTTGTATCATAAACTGGGAATTTGATATTTTTTTCTTATATTATGATTGTCTGTTTGTTTCATATCTGCATAGTAGTTAAAATACTATCAGTTTCACTTTAAGCCTTAAAAGTGCTCTACCCAGTTATAATGTCAACTTTATCGGTGTAACGTATGCTTTAAGAACATAGGCAGTTAAATGTACATATTTTTTATAAATACAATTTTTATAGATTTTTCTCACACACAAAACAAAAAAGACCAAGAAACAGAAAAGACACAACGAACACAGTCAACACCACATGCTATCTAATAAACAACTCAAGCCACACACAGACGTTTTGCAGTCGCTTCTTCAGTCTGCGAGTAGTTTCTCATCAGTTTCTCATTGTCAGAAGTCCTAGACTTGTGACGTAGTCTCTCTCAGCTATTGAAAGCTGGCTGTCAAGGTTCAGTTGCGAGAGGTTTGAAGCTCCTCTATCCTCCTCCCAGCTCAGACAGATTCTGTGTAGGAGACTGGTGGGTTCACCTTAAATACCACCCTATTCCCTATATAGTGCACTACTTTTGACCAGGGCAGAGGGTGTCATTTGGGATGCACCCTGTGGCTACAGCATGAGAACATGCCTGGCGTTCTCTTTCCCCAATGCAGCCCACCACCAAGTGATGAAATGGGTGGAGATGGAATAACACAGAGGGCTGGGAGATGTAAACAATTGTCGTGTCTTTGACTATGCCAGATTAATTGCTATGACATGCTATTCTATAAAATAATTTCTCCGTAATTAATATTACCTGATTGAACTAATCATGTAAATGTTAATTAACTAGAGAGGGACACCACGAAATAATATTTATAGAGCTGTTATCTTCCGAATAAACTCTTAAAGATTTAGTAATATCTTACATCCATAGAAGTCACATTAATCGTCATTTTATTCAGTCTCATCTGAAAGTGGTAAATCCTTTGTTATCTGCAAGAATCCTGGCTAACAAGTTGAATCAGCAATACAAAATTGGGTTTAATTATTTATTTACTAAATACCAAACTAATCACACAGAATCACACATACACAATGAAATCATAACTTAATCACAAATGACGTCATACAGAAAAACGTCCCTAGCGGGCGGAATAGATATGACAGCTTGTTACACAAAGAAAAGGGCCGGGGATTTTAGTGAAAGAGCGGGAGACTGGAACAGGGCCGAAGCTGTGCTATCGTAAATACAGTATCTTATGCGTTCTAAATTACCGCCCATTTGAAAAGGAAAATGCAATAAATATTTACTCTGAGCTGCGCTTCAGTAGGTTGGTGGTAGATGGAAGACCGTATCGCCAACCCGAGTCCTCTGTCCTTTGAAGAATGTCTCTGGTGATCACTGGATACGTTGGAGTAACGTCGTGTGTAGTAGACGGGATACTCTGACTGTCCTTCCTAACCTACGTTTGTAGCAGCTGTTGCTAACTCAACGGCTAGGAGGTATCCCTTCTGTAGTGAATACGAGTTCAAAGTTCATACCATTTACAACCAAAGTCCATGCTGATTTTGGCTTAGTTCTGTAGTTATTATCTTAACCATTCTGACACCGGATCGTCATCCTAGTGTACCCGGAACAGAAAGTTATATTCTTGTCAATGGCTTTTATAGTGGAGGGAGAGGGGTGTGTCTGCAAAGTTTATAACCCATGCCTCTTCACAGGGGCGGGCCACTGTGAGCAGAGGAAAACTTATGAAAGCCCAGATCTCTCATTTGGAAGCTAAAATTACATTTCACCTCTTCACAAATAATGTCATAGTCAAACATTTGAATTAAACAACAAATCCATGTGAATCCGATACCTCTGACGTTTAGACTTTCCACAGTAGAGTTTCTGTCATTCTATCATTGATGAGAATGTGTCAGAGGGCAACCGAACTGACATAATATACCTTAAGTACCACCGCATTTGTTCAGTTGGTCGGATTACCAGAATATAGTTCATTTCCCCCCACTTCTGATGTTCCCAGAATCTCTATGTTAACCAAGGGGTTTTATTATGTCACATCAGTAGGGTGAGGAAAAAGGGGGAAAGAGGTATTTATGACTGTCATAAACCTACCCCCACTGCCAACGTCATGACACAATTATCCGCAGCACCACACATCCCAGGGACTGGATTCCAATGGCAGGCGGGATGAGCTATCACCCCCATTAATGCCGTCATTAGTCCCCCGTGCCTAATGACCTCCCTTAGACCACACATAGAGTACACACACACACACAGGATTGATCAATGTCAGAGAACGTTTCCTTTGTGCCCTTTCTCTATCATTTCTTGTAAAACCGCTTTCTATCGTAGAAAGTATTGCTTCCGGACTCTTAAGTCTTTTCTGGGAACTAAATAAATGCATCTCACGTCCTGAGGGGGAACTCTTGCTCTGCACTACATCTCTATCTGGTAATTTGTTTTGACCCATGATTCATAACTGAAAGAACTTCTCTTGATATGACAAACATGTCATCTTGTATTCCTCATTTGAAATCGACTCTATGTAACTTCCTGCTGATATTAGTCTTTGGCTTTTCCAAAGTTTCACACAGGTTCTCGATCCTGCTGGGATTTCCATTGGCGATTTCCCTAATACCCCAACTGTATATAATACTGTACTTTTTAACAGAGCCACATAGAACCCCACATATGGATAATGTCATTTGAGACAGAACTTGTCTCTTAAAGGAAAAATCTACCCCAAATCTATCTTCAGTTTTTTTCTTCATTAGCCCACTGTTGATAAAGCCCAAAATGTTTTGCATGTCAGTGATAAAGTTTTCAATATATAGAACTTTCAAAGTACAGAAAGTGTCACAGTATAATGCGCTTTTGTGTGGTATTTTCCTTTAATCAACCGCCATCAGATTAGATTCCAGCCTCTTATCAGCCTTCTGATTACTTATTGCATTTGCCTTAGATATTATGGTGGATGCCCAGGCAGTGACACTGCTACATTAATCACAAGTCCAGATGGATCAATATGTTGTAATTCGCTATTTTTCATCTCTGCCCATTTCTGAGATGAATAATGTTAGAATTGAACAACACCGTGGCAACAAAGCACCCTCATACTCCCTTCATACTCAACTGTGTCATTCATTTCCTGTTGGGGCTCCACTAAGGCAGTAAACAATATGTTCTCAGAAGTATAGGCCTTCTCTCTCTCTCTGAACAATGACATGATGAGGACACTACTGCTAGCAAAGTTATTTTGAATCCCCTTGCATTTCCAACCAATCCGTACGTTCTTATCACAAATGTTTCACTATGTTGCCAGTGTAATAAAGCCACAGGTTGTGCTTCAATAGATGGTGGGAAACACAAGCTCTCATGAACATTTGGCTAAGCTACGGAGAGATACATGTCTTTGGTCTGCCACGTTGAAATGTTAGGATGTAAAGTAGTATATAATGATGTGAATGAACATATTTTATAATATGAATATAATAATGAATATAATGCTAGACACCTATTTTAATTACAGTGCCTTCAGAAAGTATTCATACCCCTTGACTTATTTCACATTTTCTTGCCACATTTTTTGCAGTATTCATTTAGTGCCTTGTTGCAAACAGGATGCATGTTTTGGAATATTTTGTATTCTGTACAAGCTTCCTTCTTTTCACTCTGTCAATTAAGTTAGCATTGTGGAGTAACTACAATGTTTGTTGATCCATCCTCAGTTTTCTCCGATCACAGCCATTAAACTCTGTAACTGTTTAAAAGTCACCACTGACCTCAAGGTGAAATCCCTGAGCTGTTTCCTTCCTCTCTGGCAACTGAGATTGCAGCATCATATGTATATACTGTATTCTATACTATTCTACGGTATCTTAGTTACTTAATAATGTTTACATATCTTGCATTACTCATCTCATATGTATATACTGTGTTCTATACTATTCTATGGTATCTTAGCCACGTAATAATGTTTACATATTTTGCATTACTCATCTTATATGTATATACTGTATTCTATACTATTCTACGGTATCTTAGCCACTTAATAATGTTTACATATCTGGCATTACTCATCTCATATGTATATACTGTATTCTATACTATTCTACGGTATCTTAGCCACTTAATAATGTTTACTTATCTTGCATTACTCATCTCATATGTATATACTGTATTCTATACTATTATATGGTATCTTAGCCACTTAATATTGTTTCCATATCTGGCATTACTTATCTCATATGTATATACTGTATTCTATACTATTCTACGGTATCTTAGCCACTTAATAATGTTTACATATCTTGCATTACTCATCTCATATGTATATACTGTATTCTATACTATTCTACGGTATCTTAGTCACTTAATGTTTACATATCTGGCATTACTCATCTCATGTGTACAGTGGGGAGAACAAGTATTTGAGACACTGCCGATTTTGCAGGTTTTCCTACTTACATAGCATGTAGAGGTCTGTAATTTTTATCATAGGTACACTTCAACTGTGAGAGACGGAATCTAAAACAAAAATCCAGAAAATCACATTATATGATTTTTAAGTAATTCATTTGCATTTTATTGCATGACATAAGTATTTGATACATCAGAAAAGCAGGACTTAATATTTGGTACAGAAACCTTTGTTTGCAATTACAGAGATCATACGTTTCCTGTAGTTCTTGACCAGGTTTGCACACACTGCAGCAGGGATTTTGGCCCACTCCTCCATACAGACCCTCTCCAGATCCTTCAGGTTTCGGGGCTGTCGCTGGGCAATACGGACTTTCAGCTCCCTCCAAAGATTTTCTATTGGGTTCAGGTCTGGAGACTGGCTAGGCCACTCCAGGACCTTGAGATGCTTCTTACGGAGCCACTCCTTAGTTGCCCTGGCTGTGTGTTTCGGGTCGTTGTCATGCTGGAAGACCCAGCCACGACCCATCTTCAATGCTCTTACTGAGGGAAGGAGGTTGTTGGCCAAGATCTCGCGATACATGGCCCCATCCATCCTCCCCTCAATACGGTGCAGTCGTCCTCTCCCCTTTGCAGAAAAGCATCCCCAAAGAATGATGTTTCCACCTCCATGCGTCACGGTTGGGATGGTGTTCTTGGGGTTGTACTCATCCTTCTTCCTCCAAACACGGCGAGTGGAGTTTAGACCAAAAAGCTCTATTTTTGTCTCATCAGACCACATGACCTTCTCCCATTCCTCCTCTGGATCATCCAGATGGTCATTGGCAAACTTCAGACGGGCCTGGACATGCACTGGCTTGAGCAGGGGGACCTTGCGTGCGCTGCAGGATTTTAATCCATGACGGCGTAGTGTGTTACTAATGGTTTTCTTTGAGACTGTGGTCCCAGGTCTCTTCAGGTTATTGACCAGGTCCTGCTGTGTAGTTCTGGGCTGATCCCTCACCTTCCTCATGATCATTGATGCCCCACGAGGTGAGATCTTGCATGGAGCCCCAGACCGAGGGTGATTGACCGTCATCTTGAACTTATTCCATTTTCAAATAATTGCGCCAACAGTTGTTGCCTTCTCACCAAGCTGCTTGCCTATTGTCCTGTAGCCCATCCCAGCCTTGTGCAGGTCTACAATTTTATCCCTGATGTCCTTACACAGCTCTCTGGTCTTGGTCATTGTGGAGAGGTTGGAGTCTGTTTGATTGAGTGTGTGGACAGGTGTCTTTTATACAGGTAACGAGTTCAAACAGGTGCAGTTAATACAGGTAATGAGTGGAGAACAGGAGGGCTTCTTAAAGAAAAACGAACAGGTCTGTGAGAGCCGGAATTCTTACTGGTTGGTAGGTGATCAAATACTTATGTCATGCAATAAAATGCTAATTAATTACTTCAAAATCATACAATGTGATTTTCTGGATTTTTGTTTTAGATTCCGTCTCTCACAGTTGAAGTGTACCTATGATAAAAATTACAGACCTCTACATGCTATGTAAGTAGGAAAACCTGCAAAATCGGCAGTGTATCAAATACTTGTTCTCCCCACTGTATATACTGTTTTCCATAATATTCAACGGTATCTCATTCCCCTAATAATGCTTACATATCTTGCATTACTCATCTCATGTGTATATACTGTTTTTTATACTATTCTACGGTATCTTAGTCCGTTCCGCTCTGACATCGCTCGTCCATATGTGTATAGTCTTAATTCATTCCTACTTAGATTTGTGTGTATTGGGTATATGCTGTGTAATTTGTTGGATTTTACTTGTTAGATATCACTGCACTGTCAGAGCTAGAAGCACAAGCATTTCGCTACAACCGCAATAACATCTGCTAATCACGTGTATGTGACCAATACAATTTGATTTGAATTTGATTTGATTTGAGTTAGAAAGGACGCCCTGTATCTTTGTAGCGTCTGGGTGTATCGATACGCCATCCACGGTGTAATTAATAACTTCACCACGCTCAAAGGGATATTCAGCTTTTAAGTGAAAATATTTATCCGTCTAATGATAATCATCCCTCTTTGCGAAAGCATTGGAACATCTCCCTGGTCTTTGCGCTTGAATCTTTCTGCTCGACTGAGGGACCTTACAGATGATCTATGTAACTCACACATATGTTGAAGTACTTATTCAAAAACCATGTCAAACACTGTTATTGCACACAGTCCATGCAACCTATTATGTGAGTTGTTTAGCCAATTTTTACTCCTAAACTTATTTAGGCTTGCCTTAGCAACCGGGTTGAATACATATTGACTCAAGACATTTCAGCTTTTTATTTTTCATTAATTTGTCAAACTTTCTTAAAGTATAAATCCTCTTTGACATTATGGGGTATTGTATGTAGGCCAGTGACACAAAATCGAAATTTAATCCATTTGAAATTCAGGCTGTAACACAACAAAATGTGGAAAAAGTCTAGGGGTGTGAATCAGTGGCGGTCGGTGCCATTTAAGATGAGGGAAGATTTATTTTTCTTCTCATGAGCATGGCCTTATTTCTATTACAGCATATTGGATGACTGTCGTTCATATTCCATTCACCCAGCTCAACGTAACAACGATTTAGGCTACTACATGATACTAGAATTTTCCCTGTACCCATCATGAGGTTGCTACAACTTAGCCTATGAATTCAAGTTTACAACGGTCGAGAGAATAGGTGACAGACAATGACACATTCATTACCGGCTTGCACGCTCTTGCCTGCATCTAGCTGATCTAGGGTGTAATCACCCAGTTGCAAATGAGAGTTTCTATTGGACAAATTCAGTTATGTTTCTCCACATTTGTTCTGTTTGCTTCCGTTTAAGAAATGTTTTTCAACAGAATTGGTGGAATGAATACACCCGTGATCAAATGCAAACACAGTTCACTTTCAAAGCAGCCACATAAAAACAGCATGATCACTTTGCTTGTTGTATAAGCACGCTTTTCTCTCATCTTTTCCCTTCGCTTGTGGACTTCAGTGCTGTCTGTGACATCAGCTGTCTGTGACCAGGCGTAAAAACTTTCCAAGCCACACCGTCAAATCATGACCGATAGCCGCTACACACAGCCTAGAACTAACGTGTTACTAAACCCGCTACAATCATGCAGTACAGTGTACAGTCAGAAACAGTTTAGCAGTTACACCGGTGGGCCCGGTGGCAATAAATTATAAACCAAATACATACCTTGACTTGGAAGAGTTCCAGGGTTGGATAGCCATAGCCAGCTAGCTAAAATAGCATCCCTCTCTGTTTAAGCTGTGTGTTTGAGTAGGCTAAACTAGATAGCTGCATTCGCTAGTGAAAGTGAAAGTTTAAAAAAATATGACCAAATATAGTTCTCTCTCTCTTGCTTCTCCTTCATTTTGGATGAAATTAATTTGTTCAAAATTGTTCAACTATTGTCTCTCTCTCTCTTAGTCAACTACTCACCACATTTTAAGCACTGCAGTGCTAGCTAGCTGTAATTTATACTTTCAGTACTAGATTAATTCTCTGATCCTTTGATTGGGTGGATAACATGTCAGTTCATGCTGCAAGAGCTCTGATAGGTTGAAGGACGTCCTACGGAAGTTGTCATAATTACTGTGTAAGTCTATGGAAGGGGGTGAGAACCATGAGCCTCCTAGGTTTTGTATTGACGTCAATGTACCCAGAGGAGGACAGAAGCTAGCTGTCTTCCAGGCTACACTGCGATGTTGCCCTACAGAGTGCTGCTGAGGCTACTGTAGACCTTCATTGCAAAACAGTGTGTTTTAATCAATTATTTAGTGGCGTGAATATATTTAGTATCGTTTTAATCTAAAAAGGATAAACATCTAGTGAATAAGTGAAAAAAACATCTATTAGACATGCATGACAAACGGCCAATTGGCTATGCCGCTCGCTGCCTTACCTTCAATCCCCCTCAACCCTCGTCCAACAGTAAAATCACGGATCAAAAATCGCCTGTCCACTGTTCACGCTAATTAGTATCTGAAGTAATCAGTGGAGATTTGTATTTCCATGGTCAAAATACCAAGCTCATTAACAGACTGAAATATCACGTTTGATTTACAAGTGAGACAATTCGTATTAATAAAATGAATAAATTAGGAAGGAATCTGACTGGGGTTTGAAATTAACCTCTCAGTCATTCAGAGGAAGGAGATATCAATGTTCCAGAGGGAAGAGTAAATACAGCTCAGAGGGTGTCTGAATCAGTGCCAGTGTAGAAACCCTATAATTATTAAAGTCAGGAGTGGGTCCTTCAGATGAGAGCCAGCGAACAACATTAAACATTACTGGCTAACATGACCTTGAAAGCACTTTTGTCTCAGCTTGGTAGCGAAGACTAAATGAATTTCAATAATCTCCCAAAATATCCCTCTGGCCCTTTCTTGTAACGGAGTGGAGAGACGTTTGACGAGAAGAATACTAATAACACCTGAGATCTTTGAACATCACGTTTCGGAGGCTGGTGAATCTTCAAGCAATATGTGTGAAATGCTCCTTTTCAGTACTGTACGTTCACACATCTGACATAGATGGTATTTTTGTATGTTTCTTGGCTCTGGCTCGCTTGTTGTGTCGCCTGGTGTGATTACGCAGTGAGCTGTTCTGACAAGAGACTGCAGCGATGAACTAGGACACCTCAGAGGACCGTTAGAACACCTGATGAGGTGCTTTGCCATTTGATGGTTTTAAAAACCAGACCAGAGCGCAGTCATATTTAATGCTATTTTTATTTATTTATTTTTATTTTACCGTTATTTTACCAGGTAAGTTGACTGAGAACACGTTCTCATTTGCAGCAACGACCTGGGGAATAGTTACAGGGGAGAGGAGGGGGATGAATGAGCCAATTGTAAACTGGGGATTATTAGGTGACCATGATGGTTTGAGGGCCAGATTGGGAATTTAGCCAGGACACCGGGGTGTATAAGCAATGTTCTTAGGTTCTGAATATGTAGCGATGTATCTTCAATGGAGAAACTCAGGTCTGGCCGTTCTGCCACTTTCTCTATCCGTAGGCGTGGGACTGTTCAGCGAGGCTCAATCATTTGGAATTGTACTGAACAACAATATTAACTCAACATGGAACAGTTTCAAAGATTTTACTGAGTTACAGTTCATATAAGGAAATCAGCCAATTGAAATAAATGTGTTAGGCTCTAATCTATGGGTTTCACATGACTGGGCAGGGGCCCATGGCAGCCAGGCTCAACCAATCAGAATGAGTTTTTCTCCACACAATGGCTTTATTAAAAGAGAGAAATATTCCTATGGTGTACATTCCTGCAAGTCAGTATGCCAATCTGTGTCATTGTGTTGTTTGACAAAACTTCACGTTTTAAAGTGGCCTTTTATTGTCTCCAGCACAAGGTGCGCGCTCACCTGTGTAATGATCATGCTGTTTAATCAGCTTCTTAATATGCCACACCTGTCAGGTGGATGGATTCTATTGGCTGAGGAGAAATGCTCACTAACAGGGATGTCAACACATTTGTGAACAACATTTGAGAGAAAGAAGCTTTTTATGCGTATGGAACATTTCTGGGATTGTTTATTTCAGCTCATGAAACATGGGACCAACACTTCACATGTTGTGGTTATATTTTTGTTCAGTGTATATAATGTAGAACAAACATATCTCTGACATTTACTGTTGATATAACAATTCACGTCAGCTCTGTTAAGGACATTTCTATCTGCAACGTTCAACAATGTTTGCCAATACTAAATGTGGCCGTAATAATAGTGCACTACATCATTGATTCAAAATCACCATGTGACCAAAGCCCAGCTCCTCCCCATTGCACCCTTCCTCTTCTCCATATCAGGTAGTCGCCAGGCTTCGGCACACCTCAGAGCTTTCAAAATTGTAAAGCTTATTACAGACATGTAGAGGGAAAGACAGGTATGGTCTCTGCGTGTACTGTACTGCCTCGGCACACCTCTCGGCTGCCCATTGATTGGCTTAAAAGGTTCAAGGGCTACTCCATGTCTTCCAGCCTGAATACAGCATTACCGTACCTCCGCCACCATTCCTATTACTCAACCATTACATATCGACCACTCACAAATGTCCCCTCTTCATAACAGACCTTCCTGTTGGTTGTTCTAGCTTCTAGAGTGTCATAGGGATTGAGTTCGCCAGTCCGTTGGATCGTATGCATGCATTGGTGCTTATGCATTGTTTCATCAGTTGATTATCCTTACCACATTCCAAGTGACCACATTATACAGAGCTATGGGTCGGCCCAATGTCGGCGGGGGGTGTATGGGAGAATTGCCCAGCTCTGGCCCTTTCTGCTCTCACAATAGAAACAGAAGAAAACTTGCCAGAGGCAGTAATAGAGGGAGTGAGACCAATTTGGGCTGCGCAACTGACGATGGACAGGCAGGCAAACAGCTGCATAGACATGCTATGCAAACAGGCAGGGAGACATTCATTGGAAGCTACTTTCTAAACATGAATACATGTATTTTACATACACTGTCTGTCGGTCATGTCTTTCTGCAGTGTGCTTTGTGTATAAATATAGGCTATAGGTACAGTGCATTTGGAAAGTATTCAGACCCCTTCCCTTTTTCCACATTCTGTTACGTTTTTTCTTCATCAATCTACACACAATACCGCATAATGACAAAGCAAATATATTCTTTGATGTTGCACATTTATTAAAAATAAATAACAGAATTACCTAATTTACATAAATATTCAGACCCTTTGCTATGAGACTCGAAATTGCGCTCAGGTTCATCCTGTTTCCATTGATCATCCTTGAGATGTTTCTACAATTTGATTGGAGTCCACCTGTGGGAAATTCTAAAAATCATTTTTTTACCTTTATTTAACTAGGCAAGTCAGTTAAGAACAAATTCTTATTTACAATGACGGCTTAGGAACAGTGGGTTAACTGCCTTGTTTAGGGACAGAACGACAAATGTTTACCTTGTCAGCTCAGGGATTCGCTCTAACAACCTTTCGGTTACTTGCCCAACGTTCTAAACACTAGGCTACCTGCCGCCCCATTTCTACAATTTGATTGGAGTCCACCTGTGGGAAATTCAATTGATTGGACATGATTTGGAAAGGCACACACCTGTCAATATACGGTCCCACAGTTGACAGTGCATGTCAGAGCGAAAACCAAGCCATGAGGTCGAAGGAATTGCGTCGAGACACAGATCTGTGGAAGAGTACCAAAACATTTCTACAGCATTGAATGTCCCCAAGAACACAGTGGCCTCCATCATTCTTAAATGGAAGAAGTTTGGAAACACCAAGACTCTCCTAGAGCTGACCGCCTGGCCAAACTGAGCAATCGGGGGAGAAGGGGCTTAGTCAGGTAGGGGACCAAGAACCCGATGGTCACTCTGACAGCGCTCCAGAGTTCCTCTGTGGAGATGGGAGAACATCCCATAAGGACAACAATCTCTGCAGGACTCCATGGTAGAGTGGCCAGACAGAAGCCACATCGTGGCACCATCATTCTGTGGGGATGTTTTCCTGCGGCAGTAGGGACTGGGAATCGAGTTAGGATCGAGGGAAAGATGAACGGAGCAAAGTACAGAAAGGTCCTTGATGAAAACCTGCTCCATAGTGCTTAGGGCCTCAGACTGGGGTGAAGGTTCACCTTCCAACAGGACAATGACCCTAAGCACACAGCCAAGACAATGCAGCAGTGGCTTCGGGACAAGTCTCTGAATGTCCTTGAGTGGCCAGCCAGAGCCCGGATTTGAACCTGATTGAATATCTCTGGAGACCTGAAAATAGTTGTGCAGTGACGCTCCCCATCCAACCTGACAGAGCTTGAGAGAATCTGCAGAGAAGAATGGGAGAAACTCCCCAAATACAGGCGTGTCGAGCTTGTAGCGTCATACCCCAGAAGACTCAAGGCTGTAATCGCCGCCAAAGGTGCTTCAACAAAGTACTGTGTAAAGGTTCTGAATACATATGCATATGTGATATTTCAGTTGTTGTTTTTTTATGCATTTGCAAAAATGTCTAAAAACTTGTTTTTGCTTTGTCTTTGTGGTGTGTTGTGTGTAGATTTTGGAGGGAATAAAAAATATATATTTTAGAATAAGGCTGTAACGTAACAAAAGGTGGAAAAAGTCAAGTGGTCTGAATACTTTCCGAATGAACTGTACATCTTGCAAACCCCAATGTTTTGTATTCGGATTGACTATATTTGACTGCCATGTAGATCTAATAAACTAAAGTTTGTAAAAGTAAAGGAATACCAAGGCAGTTAATTGCATATTCAAACACCCTTCATAGCGACTCTAAAATCTCAATTTTGACAAGTAAAAATTATGTAAAATGTGGTATTTGGTCAGGAACTCATCACATGTTCATTACTTTTTAAAGTGTTAATTTGTAAATGTATCTCCAAATGAAACTTTGCGTGAGACAAACTGTCCATGTTTTTCTTGCAATCAAATCCATATCCATTTTAATTGGATAAAAGCTTCTTCCCTGTTAATTATATTCTGTAGGCTACGTTCTGTTTGCACTAGCAAAGACAAGGCAAGGCACAATCTGTACATACTGACTAATCCAGTATCTCCCTCTTTGAATCCCGTTATTCACCAAAAGTTTAATTAAGACAAACTTATCACACAAGTCAGAGTTATACTTAAAATACATATTTATTCGTGAGAGCTCTGCAATAACGATGGCTGGTCGACGAACCGCCCTTAGAAGATTCGTTTAGTGCCCTGACACAAAGGAAACAAAGATATTTTATAGCAAAGATACACCCCCTTAGTCTCCATGACAAACAACAGATGTGTGGAATAGGTCACAAGGTCAGACTTGATATATGAGAAAGGAGTATCCCCCAGCCAGATAGAATTTGCTATGAAGACTCTTCTTTCCCTGGTACTTCACAGTACAGAAACACCAACTCATTTTACGGCATAAATCACTTGTCAACTCCAGATACCCCGATCTCAAGTAAAACTCATGTCCTTGACCACATACCTAGCTAGACAAGCTCACTGAGGGGAGTGAACCTCAGACATTGTGGAGACAAGTAATTGGTTCCCCATTAATCACACCATACTTTCACATGGTTTGTAATAGGTAAAGATACATATCCACATATGAAGACAATGTTCCCTCCTGTCCTCTTCTCTTTCTGATATTCTGCATAGCAACAGGGACATGTGATAGACAAGCCTCTCTGGGCCTCAGGTGACTGAGGCCCATATGAGGGAGGAAGTGCAACTGCCAACACCATAGTCCGAAGGAATACTTGCTGATAACAAGAGTTCCACAGTTCACTCATATAAGAATATTATACAGATATGACATCTTAATTATGTATGTTACCAAGCAAATTCTTATTCTTCCTCCACAGTAAAATAATGGGTAAATGGAAAAATATATGGATAAATAAACCTCGGGCAACCTTTTGCTATACCTTCATCTGGATCTTTGTAAACATCCCTAATTGCTGTGACGACCACCAAGATAAATGGTGCTCTAGATAAATGGTTGTCTCGTTGACCAAAGTGTACTTGTGTTAGTTTTATCTGTGTGATGTGCATGGGAAAAGGACCGTTTTATCCCACCCGTGGCTGTGGTTTATCAGCTCTAATGCTACAGTAATTATTACATTGTCATTGCCCTCCCATCTAGATCCGATCCTGTATTTAATTACAGTGCTATTAATCTCACTCGCTGGACAACTCGGGGAAAGCAGCAATCGCTGTTAAAATGGAGCCTGTAGTGTGAATGTTTTTGCAGTTATCTTTCAACAAAATTGACAGGCAAACGCCCTGCTCTTTAGCCGAACCTTTCATTTTGCCCTACAGGTTGAGCTATGTATTGACGCAAAGCATAGAGAAAAGCAGATGTCAGTTATACACACGTCTGTACATGCATTGATTGACCTCACCGTTAGGCAACATTCCTACAGAAAGGAAGCTATTATTAACCACTTAAGCAGATTGTAAATGCTATAGCTTCTGGTGGATTGTGTCTATGTTGGAGGGAATTATACAATTCATATTCTCAATTCCCTGTTTTACTTACAGTATGGTGAGCTCAGGGTCCACTTCCCTCGTCCATTGATTTATACCTAAACTGTAATGTTTTTTTTTACTTAACCCTAGTCTAATTAGACAAATTACTCTGGAATGTTGAACCTGAATCTGCTGTCTTGGGACACACTCAGGATTGCAAGCTATGCACAATGTGCCTTTTCAGTTATCCTAAAACTGTCGTGTGAATCGACCACTGAGTTGCTCATTTGCTTGCTAGGACACAGCAAGGCCCGATCTCTCAACTGGTTGTTTGGTTCATTCATATTAATCCCCCCCCCCCCACACACATATGACACATGCAGCGTGCGCATCATGCGTGAACCAAATATTTTAATTCCGACATGGTTGCGATAAATCAACGAGTGAACAGAACAGCCCTTTTAAAATGTGTTGCCTCAACACTCATGCATTTGATTGAGTTCCACACTTAGATAGGACTTTGCTGGCTGCTGCTCCGGATTAGGAGTCACAAGATTTGTAAAGCGGTTGTGTTCGCCTTCTTTTTTTTCTTTTTTTTTACACTGTAGCATGTAGTCACTTGTTTAAACTGACTATACATTTAATAATGATATAACAATCCCATGAAGCACGTGTGTGATCTCTGTAGTTCTGCATTATTTGTAGCACCGTTTGTTTGAGGAAATCACGAGGTATATGCACTGTGTCTTGACAATGTGGACCATCGTGATGCTGGGTTGCCAAAGAGCCCTTTCTAATGTTTTTCTTTCTCCCCATTCTCTTCTGCAGCCGCCATACTTGACGACCCAATGGAGTGCAGCCGGGGTGAGCGATTGGCCATCACTCTGGCGAAGGACAGCATCAACCGGTCCAGTAACCGTTCCACAACGGGAAAGCTGGAGGTGGACATCTTTGAGCTGCTGAGAGACAGTGAATATGAGATGGGAGAGACCAGTAAGTAGTGGGCGGGTGAGGATGAGAGAACGAGGTGGCTTCCCGACTCTGTCATCATTTTCAAAAAGTGAAAGACCAGGGTGTCACTGAGTGCCACATTAGAACGTCTGTCTGTCTGTCTTTTCAATTCTGTGCCTGTCTCCCCTTGTTATCCCCTGCTTTCAGAAATCCCTTGAGTACAGCGAGATAAGTATATATTGTTTAGTAATATGTATAGTAGCGAGAACAGTGGTAAACAAATGATTGGAAAATAGCTGAGGTGATCTATTGTGTGAAAGAGCAAAATGAGCAGTCATATTTGGATGTTTCAGGAGCCAAAAGGTATGTTGATGTCCAGATGTTAGATTGTGGACCTTGTTTTGTTTCCTTGTTTACACCTAGCTGTTTGAATGACTAGCCTAAAGATATACAGTAAATAATACAGCTCTAATGAGGTGGACAGGATTTGGACAAATCTTAATACCAATGTCAATAGCCTATCACCATGACCTTGTGGATGGATGCAGTGCAATGAAATATTAATAATGCATTAACATTTCAACAAGTTGGTTTTAGTGCTGGTATTTTTATACCAGCTTCTTTGATTAGATGAAAAAAATAATTGAGCTATTTGAGTTATAATTTTATGACCCCTTTAGGTATCCCCCAAAAATATACATGTACAGTTGAAGTCGTAAGTTTACATACACTTAGGTTGGAGTCATTAAAACTCGTTTTTCAACCACTCCACAAATTTCTTATGAACAAACTACAGTTTTGGCAAGTCAGTTAGGACATCTACGTTGTGCATGACACAAGTAGTTTTTCCAACAATTGTTTACAGACAGATTATTTCACTTATAATTCAATGTAACACAATTCCAGTGGGTCAGACGTTTGTAAGTTGACTGTGCCTTTGTAACAGCTTGGAAAATTCCTGAAAATGATGTCATGGCTTTAGAAGCTTCTGATAGGCTAGTTGACATCATCTGAGTCACTTGAAGGTGTACCTGTGGATGTATTTCAAGGCCTACCTTCAAACTCAGTGCCTCTTTGCTTGACATCATGGGAAAATCAAAAGAAATCAGCCAAGACCTCACAAAAAATATTGTAGACCTCCACAAGTCTGGTTCATCATTGGGAGCAATTTCCCCATGTTCATCTGTAGAAACAATAGTACGCAAGTATAAACACCATGGGATCACGCAGCCGTCATACTGCTCAGGAAGGAGATGCGTTCTGTTTCCTAGAGATGAACGTACTTTGGTGCGCAAAATTTTTTGTCCATTAAAATAACATTAAATTGATCATAAATACAGTGTAGATATTGTTGATTTTGTAAATGACAATTGTAGCTGGAAACGGCAGATTTTTTATGGAATATCTACATGGGCGTACAGAGGCCCATTATCAGCAACCATCACTCTTGTGTTCCAATGGCACGTTGTGTTAGCTAATCCAAGTTTATCATTTTAAAAGGCCAATTGATCATTAGAAAACCCTTTTGCAATTATGTTAGCACAGCTGAAAACTGTTGTTCTGATTAAAGAAGCAATAAAACTGGTCTTCTTTAGACTAGTTGAGTATCTGGAGCATCAGCATTTGTGGGTTCGATGACAGGCTCAAAATGGCCAGAAACAAAGACCTTTCTTGTAAAACTCATCAGTCTATTCTTGTTCTGAGAAATGAAGGCTATTCAATGCGAGAATTTGCCAAGAAACTGAATATCTCGTACACCGCTGTGTACTACTCCCTTCACAGAACAGAACTTCACAGAACTGGCTTTAACCAGAATAGAAAAAAGAGTGGGAGGCCCCGGTGCACAACTGAGCAAGAGGACAAGTACATTAGAGTGTCTAGTTTGAGAAACAGACGCCTCACAATTCCTCAACTGGCAGCTTCATTAAATAGTACCCGCAAAACACCAGTCTCAATGTCAACAGTGAAGAGGTGACTCCGGGATGCTGGCTTTCTAGGCAGAGTTGCAAAGAAAAAGCCATATCTCAGACTGGCCAATAAAAATAAAATATTAAGATGGGCAAATGAACACAGACACCGGACAAAGGAAGATTGGAAAAAAGTGTTATGGACAGACGAATCTAAGTTTGAGGTGTTCGGATCACAAAGCAGAACATTCGTGAGACGCAGAAAAAATGAAAAGATGCTAGAGCAGTGCTTGACGCCATCTGTCAAGCATGGTGGAGGCAATGTGATGGTCTGGGGGTGCTTTGGTGGTGGTAAAGTGGGAGATTTGTACAGGGTAAAAGGGATCTTGAAGAAGGAAGGCTATCACTCCATTTTGCAACGCCATGCCATACCCTGTAGATGGCGCTTAATTGGAGCCAATTTCCTCCTACAACAGGACAATGACCCAAAGCACAGCTCCAACCTATGCAAGAAGTGTTTAGGGAAGAAGCAGTCAGCTGGTATTCTGTCTATAATGGAGTGGCCAGCACAGTCACCGGATCTCAAACCTATTGAGGTGTTGTGGGAGCAGCTTGACCGTATGGTACGTAAGAAGCCAATCCAACTTGTGGGAGGTGCTTCAGGAAGCATGGGCTGAAATCTCTTCAGATTACCTCAACAAATTGACAACTAGAATGCCAAAGGTCTGCAAGGCTGTAATTTCTGCAAATGGACGATTCTTTGACGAAAACAAAGTTTGAAGGACACAATTATTATTTCAATTAAAAATCATTATTTAGTCTTGACTGTGTTTCCTATTCATTTTGCAACTCATTTCATGTATGTTTTCATGGAAAACAAGGACATTTCTAAGTGATCCCAAACATTTGAACGGTGGTGTATATTTTGATAAAATATAGAATTTGTTCTTTACTACTATAGCCCAGAGAAACGCGTTGAATAACACATTCATAAGTGTAAAAAAATACAGTCAAAAAATCTATCATAAGAAACAAGGTTTTGAAGTATTTGGAGATATAAGACATCTCATACTGTGTTTAACCCCTTTTTTGGGTAGGCACAAAACTACTTTCATGCTTCCGTTCATAAAAAAAAAAAATGCTATTCCTGTGACACTTGTAGGGGTCGTAGAGCAAAACAGAGAGCAAAACACCATCTCACGAATGTCATGAGAATATCCCCTTTCCACAGTGGCGTCACATTAGTTTGTAGCCGAAACGCTTCGGACGCTACAAACACAAGTTGTCATCAACAGTGCCGACTTCAGTAGAGTCCCCTGACACTTGTGGGGGCGATAGAGCAAAACAGAGACCGCCAACGTGCTCCCCTTTCCGTAATTGAACCTTTATTTAACTAGGCAAGACAGTTAAGAACAAATTTGTGTTTACAATGACGGCATATAGCGTCCGTATTACAGACGTTTTCATGAGAAGACCAATTTTTGTGATGTCTCATGGTCTGACAAACACCGCTCTAGCTCTGCCACCTTTCACCGCAGATGCGGAAGTATAACATAGGCGGATGTGGTGGATTGAGAAAAACTGATATCTCCAGCTTAAACTGATGCATTTTGATTGGGATTTTTTTTATTATGTTACTTAGATTGTCAATCGACTCTAGGGGGTTTAAAGAACGTTGTACTGTAGGTGTATGCCCATTAGACTAATACCGTCATTCAGTCAGTAAACTTATTGAACTGGGGCTTCCAAATTGAGGACAGTAGCCCTATTGTTATAAAAAAACGGACCCTTCCTTGCAATTCTCAGAATTAGTACAGCTTAATGGTCGTGGTAGCTCCTCCTCATACATAAAAACAACCTCTCCCTGCTTGGTCGGCTGCCTGTAAACCCCATCCTAATTTATTGCTGTAGTGGATGTGCCCAGGTAGAAATTGGATTAGGGATGGATCAGTGGCACCAGTAAGGGAGAAATGTCACACAGCCAGCACTACCTGCCCAGCCCAGTGTGTGTGTGTGTGTGTGTGTGTGTGTGTGTGTGTGTGTTTCTGCCCACCCAGCCCCAGCCTTCCCACAACACCAGAGCTGTTTCCTGCCTTTTATTAGAGCACTGATTAGGGCCATGTAGATGGATAGAAAGTCAGCCAAGACCACCAAGCTTTGTAGAGGTATGTGTGTGTGATTGCCCTTACAAAAAACACATGTCAAATGTATGTGAAATTTAGGAGTTCACATGTTAACACCACCTTTTCACATGTGAGAAAAACATGTTTTCACCTCACTTGAATTTTGCATGTGACAAATGGGATATACCGTTTCACGTGTGAACAATCTTTCTCGTGTGAAAATCTCACGTTCAACATGTGGAAGTTGCAAGTTCCCATGTGGTGGTGAAATGGTGTCGTTCTCCTCACATGTTAAAAAAGGTGGTGTTAACATGTTGCAGTAGCAATTTTTCCATATATGGGATTGCAAATTCTGTAACGCCATTATGTAAAAAGGTAACTTAGCCAACCTGAGTATAATAATTCAAGTGCATTAAGAGTGTTACTGCTGCAGGTACACGCCTCTCCTCTTCATACGTTGCTCAGTGACTATTAGAAAGAGCCCAGTGAAAAGAACAGAAGCTAGTGCTCCATGTCTCCTTATTTATCCTGTTTTACACTTTTTGTAATTTCAGTGTAGACATTTTTTGGGAGGCACATTGTCTGAAATCTTTCAAAATACACTGAAAACATCCAACATAAATTACAGCTCAATTTGAGCAAATTATGAAGCGAATCCTGCGATATACTCTATACATTTTTGTAATCATTTGACAGCTCCAGTTGTCATTGAAGTGGGAAAATGCATATGTGAAAGTGTAGCGGACATGAGTACACGTGAAATGTACAATATCACATGTGAAATGTTGGGAAACCACATGTGTCGGAGTCATGTGAAAAATATCCATGTGTCTGACTATTTTTCACATCTGATTTGTTCACATGTGAAACATTGGTGTGAAATGTCACGCGTGTCCGAAAACCACGTGTGTGCCTCGTGAAAATGTACAAACGTTTACATGGGCAATTTTTCACGTGATTTGTTCACACGTGTTCAGATGTGTCCAAAAAAACACATTTGTACACGTTATTTTCACTTACTTTGTGTGTGTGTGTGTGTGTGTGTGTGTGTGTGTGTGTGTGTCTGTGTCTGTGTGTGTGTGTGTGTGTGTGTGTGTGTGTGGTGTGTGTGGTTTTGATGTGTGTGTGCCTGCATTCATGTGTGCATATGAATGTGTATATTTCTGTGGGTTCACAGAACTGAACTCCAGGTCCCGTGCATATGTTGTCTTTATCTCATTTGCAGCTGCTGTAGCTTTCAATGAGAATTCATTGATTTTAGGGAATCAATTGTAAACAAACAGAATGGACTCCAGACAACCCACTGACCTTCTGACCAAGATTAGACAGAAGTGGTGCAGAATTCCGTTATAATGATCCACATTCATATTGGAAAAGTTGTCACTTGTCACAGATGTAAATTGCTTTGGCCATAGAACGAGGAGGAGCGGGAAAAGAATCCCAAACGGACACATTGGCCTTTTCTCAATTGGATTTGCTCAGCTACTGCGTTCTCTCTCCTCTGTCCTCTCTGGCCTACTTTTGAAAAAGGTAATCGAGGAGAGGCAGCGAGGAGAGTGAAAGTGGATGAAAATGCACTTGTATGAAATGGGTATCCTTATCCAATCGTGCGTCATCAGGCAAATTACGTTTACAGGGTGGAATTCCAAAATAAATGTACAAAGTGATAAAAACAAATTTTGAACAAATGAGAAAAGGACATTCTGTTCCCTGTGTAAAATAGAAAATGACACCCCTGTAAAAAGCCTCACGGGTCGTCATGTCAGGCTAATCAGATCACTTTGTAGTTCGGTGATGCCGTGCAAACAGGTGCAAATGTGCTTTAAATGGAGGAGAGAGGGGCAGGCGGGTGGGAGAGGAGAAGGAGGGGAGTGTAGTGGACACCCTATTGGATGACAACGGGATTATTTATTAATCATTTGATTCACTGCTCCTGTAATTTTCTAATCTCGTTCGGCGAGGATCCCGAGCTTTGCTCCAATGGCAAAAAAATGGTCCCCCTTTACTCTTCCTTCATAAATATTTACCCGCATTTGGTGTTTGTTAATGGCCCATCCCCCACTCCAGCCAGTCTGTCTCCCTCCACGGTTGTGTCCGAAATAGCACGTTATTCCCTACATACATCTTAGCCGCCCACATCTTAAATCAGCAGTCCTCCTTCTCACTACCATACAATGTTAATTACAGACAGGGATCAAGCTCCACCTGAAGTTGCATTTTGTTTCCCCTGCAATCAAACTCGTGTGCAGGGGAGTGCATAGGAAAAATTACATTTCCCTAAAAAATGTTCCCTTTTAGACACTGATTCAGTGTGATGGTGATGGTGGATGTTAGGAAACACAGATCACAACTGCTTTTTGAAGACTGATAAAATATCTGAAAGGTTTAGATTCAATGTAGTTCTCAGCTATTATTTTAACCGGGTCATTGTGCCCCTGCATGACGGCACATTTTGCTTGGCACTGACTCCTACATGACACTTTTTAAGTACTACTTTTGTCCCCAATTGTTATCTTAAAAAGAATGCTTCTTGACAAGAGATTCTAAACGGTTAGCAAAAACTTCCACATGGCCAGATCTCATTCCAACCTGTTGCTAATTATGTTCTGTGATTGCACCCCCATTCAATCTGTCATATTTTAATCCACAGCTGTAGATCTACTATCGGTGAGGTGAAATCCTACACAGAGCAGCTGTAAGTTAATACATCGATAGAACATGATCAAGTTAACAGGCAGAAAACCCCCAAAACATCCGACTTATTAAAGATGAACTGGGAACCGCTGGCTCAGACTGTTAGTGTAGGATAAAACTACACACTAGGCAACATACAACTCCTATTTAATAGTCTGAATGTGGTATTTGGACCATCTCCTGTATTATCTGACTGGATGCTTGTCTCTGTGTGTTGACAGTGTGCCAGATCCTGTCCAAAGGAGTGGTGGCAGTCCTGGGTCCCTCCGCCAGCCCTGCTTCCAATTCCATCATCAGCAATATCTGTGGAGAGAAAGAGGTGAGTGCTGGCTCGTATTTTGACTCGCTTTATTTTGCCTGTCACAATAGCACTGTTTGCCAGTCATATTATGGAACAATATGTTTCATTATTACTGTGATTTTGAGACCGTGCTTGACCCTTGTCAATGACTCATGTCAATGCCACAGCAGACAGCATTTCTTTCATAACATTCTAAGCTATTGTCTGAATTTTCAAAGGGGCCAAGAGTCAAGGACTTAACAGCGTACAACATTAATATAATCGAATCATTTCTCAGACGGATTGTAATTGGCTTGGTCCTGCCGTGTGTCTGTTAGTTTTGTGAAGGACCACCTCTCCTTGAACAACATAGAAAGTCATAATTGATATGCTTTCAATTCAGGGTCCATTCAAATAAAATAAAAATCAAATGTTATTTGTCACATCCGCTGAATACATGCGCCGAATACCATACAGTGAAATGCTTACTTACAAGCCCTTAACCAACAATGCAGTTTTAAGAAGAAAATAAGAAAAGTAACAAATAAGAATAACAAATAATTAAAGAGCAGCTGTAAATAACAATAGCTGGGCTATATACAGGGGGTACCGGTACAGAGTCAATGAGCGGGGGCACCGTTGTCAAGGTAATTGAGGTAATTGAGGTAATATGTACAGTTTTGCTTAGGCTCCAGTGATTTGTGCTTACTGCAGGATGTTACTACTGTCTTTTATGCATGATATTATGCAAAATGTCAATTTATATAAGTCTATAATAAAAATCACATTTATTTTCCGATATATGTCACCTTTAATGAGAACTGTGATGATTTGATCAGCCTTTAGGCTTGGACTCCCTGCAGTTGTAACTCTCTGGTGATGTATACTGTCTATCCCTTTGAAATGTTCTGAATCTGAGGTCATTCCCTGTGTGAATAAATGAACATGTAGATGAATCGTACATTCTTTAAACAGGTTAACTTTCTGTAATGTATTCATCGGACCATGCGACACACAAGACTCCTTAAAGCAGGGTTAACCAAACTCAGTCCTCGGGACCCCAAGGTGTGCACGTTTTGTTTTTTTTGCCCTACACAGCTGTTTGAAATAATCAACTAATCATCAAAACGTGCACCTCTTGGGGTCCCGAGGACCAAGTTTGGGAAACGCTGCCTTAAAGGGATACCTTGTGATTTTGACAATGAGGTCCTTTATCTACTTCCCCAGAGTCAGAGCATGCTAGCAGACACCCATAGACTTCCAGTCACTGCGCTAACGCTAGTTAGCATTGGCTCACAAAACTACCTCTAACTTCCTCCATACTGGACACAGAGACATAAAAATGGTATCCACCTGTTCATCGGACTCTGGAGATGTAAATATCATAAGATGTTCTTAACTTCTCTAGGGTATGTGGGACGGTAGCGTCCCACCTAACCAACAGCCAGTGAAACTGCAGGGCGCCAAATTCAAAACAACAGAAATCTCATAATTAGAATTCCTTAAACATACATGTATTATACACCATTTTAAAGATAAACCTCTCGTTAATCCAACCAACTTGTCTGATTTCAAAACGGATTTACGGCGAAAGCACACCTTTTATGTTAGGTCAGTACATAGACACAGAAATACCGATTATGTTAGGTCAGTACATAGACACAGAAATACACAGCCATTTTACCAGCCAAAGAGAGAAGTAACAAAAAGCAGAGATGGAGTTAAAATTAATCACTAACCTTTGATGATCTTCATCAGATGACACTCATATGACTTCATGTTACATAATACATGTATGTTTTGTTCGGTAAAGTTCATGTTTATATCCAAAAATCTGAGTTTAGGCGGGACGCTACTGTCTCACTTGGCCAAAAGCCAGAGAAAATGCAGCGCGCCAAATTCTAATTAATTACTATAAAAATCAAACTTTCATTAAATCATAACATGAAAGATACCAAATTAAAGCTACACGTGTTGTGAATCCAGCCAACATGTCAGAATTCAGATAGGCTTTTCGGCGAAAGCATACAATGCTATTATCTGAGCATAGCACCATAGTAAACAAAAGAGAAAACATTTCAACCCTGCAGGCGCGACACAAAACGCAGAAATAAAAATATAATTCATGCCTTTGACGAGCTTCTGTTGTTGGCACTCCAATATGTCCCATAAACATCACAAATGGTCCTTTTGTTTGATTAATTCCGTCAATATATATCCAAAATGTCCATTTATTTGGCTCGTTTGATTCAGAAAAACACCGGTCCCAACTTGCTCAACGTGACGAAATATCTCAAAGGTTACCTGTAAACTTTGCCAAAACATTTCAAACTACTTTTGTAATACAACTTTAGGTATTTTTTAAAGTAAATAAATCGATCAAATTGAAGACGGGATGATCTGTGTACAATACAGGAAGAAAACAAACTCAAGCATGCTGTCATGCTGTCCTGACCATAGCGCTTATGTGTTTTGCTTGTTTTAGTGTTGGTCAGGACGTGAGCTGGGTGGGCATTCTATGTTGTGTGTCTAGTTTGTCTTTCTGTGTTCGGCCTAATATGGTTCTCAATCAGAGGCAGCTGTCAATCGTTGTCCCTGATTGAGAATCATATATAGGTGGCTTGTTTTGTGTTGGGATTTTGTGGGTGGTTGTTTCCTGTCTCTGTGTTTCGTCTGCACCAGAAAGGACTGTATCGGTAAGCCACGTTTGTTATTTTGTAGTTTTGTAAGTGTTCACGTTTTCGTCTGTCATTAAATATGTTGAACACGGAATACGCTCCGTCTTGGTCCGATCCCTGCTACACCTCTTCAGACGAAGAGGAGGAAGGCTGCCGTTACACATGCTTTCTGGTCTTGCGCCTTTATCAAACAGTACACATGAAGTGACACTTTTTCAAGATGGCCGTATGTAACGACTCCCACCGAAGGTGGCTCCCCTTCCTGTTCAGGTGGTGCTCGGCGGTCGTCGTCACCGGCCTACTAGCTGCTACTGACTTTTCCTCCCCCTCCCTTTTTGTTGAGTAGGTGCACCTGTTTGTGGTTAGGGTGATTTGTGGGGCTTTATTACCCAGCAGCACGGCCTGCTGGGTGTGCGGGATTGTTGTGTGTACACTCTGTACATTCTTGTTGTGTCTGGGTATTGTGTTGGTTGGGATTGTCCGTGGTTCTCACTCTGTTTGGGGTGAAGCATTTGTTTTTTGAGTAGCGTCGTGTTTGCACCCGTGTGGGTAATTACATTTTGAACGCTACTCTGAACTCTCTGTCTCCTGCGTTTGACTCCTGTTCATCCACTACACCTCGGGCATTACACCGTACTTCTTCATTACAAAAAGGAATAACCGCAACCAATTTCTAAAGACTGGTGACATCCAGTGGAAGCGGTAGGAACTGCAAGCAAGTCCCGAGAAATCTAGATTTCCAATGAAAACTCATTGAAAACAGGGTGACCTCAAAAAGAAAATTCTGAATGGTTTGTCCTCGGGGTTTCGCCTGCTACATAAGTTCTGTTATACTCACAGACATGATTCAAACCGTTTTAGAAACTTCAGAGTGTTTTCTATCTAAATCTACTAATCATATGCATATCTTATCTTCTGGGGATGAGTAGCTGGCAGTTTAATTAGGGCATGCTTTTCATCCAAAATTCCGAATGCTGCCCCCTACCCTAGAGAAGTTAACGATGTTCTTAATCTTAACTTTAATGCTAAATGATTAAGGCAAATACGTTAACATGTTTCAAGCAAATACCATCTAAAAGGCCAGGCACAAGACTGTGTGAGTTCTGCAGGTCTAAAACGATGATGACATTTAAGCATGATGATGCCACATCCTGGCTTTTAAAAAAGGCCACAAGGATAGTGTTTCGAGGAGTTTCTCTAATAGCTGTCAGGGTGTACTCTGACAATGAATAAAGGTCACAGTGCTCTGTTATTACCCTGAAAGTGATATCTCACTAATGGTCTCTTTTTGCAAACTGGGCATATCGATAGTCTTTCTCAGTAGAGCACAACAGGCCTGGCCCTGGCTGATGGAACATGTCTGTGGGACTGAGGGAGGTAGAGTGCTTTGGCCACTTTATTACGACCTGTTTGAGGGGAGAGTGGAGTGTGATGGAGAATATTGTTTTCCAATATAATTGCCAGAGGTGTGTGTTTAATGCAGTAGCCACATAGTACTAATGTTGATTAACAGTTATTATAGATGGAGATTATTAGATTATTGATATTGCATATGTGCTGGTATAATGTGCATCCAACACTGACAAATAGATCAATGAGCAATCAATGTGTTGTATAGAGTGTCTTCAGAAAGTATTCACATCCCTTGTTCCACATTGTTCCACATTTTGTTGTGTTACAGCCTTAAGTTACATGTCGCTGGCCTACACACCATACCCCATAATGTCAAAGTGGAATTATGTTTTTCAAACTTTTTACAAACTAATTAAAAATGGAAAGCTGAAATGTCTTGAGTCAATACGTAATTCAAGCCCTTTATGGAAGCCTAAATAATTGCTTAACAAGTCACATAATAAGTTGCATGGACTCACTCTGTGTGCAATAATAGTGTTTAACATGATTTTTGAATGACCTAATCTCTACACCCCACACATACTATCTGGAAGGTCCCTCAGTCGCAGTGAATTTCAAACACATATTCATCCACAAAAAACAGTCCCTTGCAAATGCCTCGCAAAGAAGGGCACCTATTTGTAGATGGGTAAAAATAAAAGCAGACATTCAATTTCCCTTTGAGCATGGTGAAGTTATTAAATAGACTTTGGATAGTGACTCATTGCACACAGTCAATACAAAGTTACAGGCGTCCTTCCTAACTCAGTTGCCGGAGAGGAAGAAAACTGCTCAGGGATTTCACCATGAGGCCAGTGGGGACTTTAAAACAGTTACAGAGTGTAATGGCTGTGATAGGAGAAAACTGATGATGGATCAAAAACATTGTAGTTACTCCACATACTAACCTAATTGACAGAGTGAAAAGAAGGAAGCCTGTATAGAAGACAAATATTCCAAAATGCATCCTGTTTGCAACAAGGAACTAAAGTAATGCTGTGGCAAACTGAGTACCACGTTTTATATTTTCAAGCATAGTGGTGGCTGTATCATGTTCTGGGTATGCTTGTAATCGTTAAGGACTGGGAGTTTTTTAGGACAATAAAGAAATGGAATGGAGTTAAGCACAGGCAAAATCCTAGAGAAAAACCTGGTTCAGTCAGCTTTCCACCAGATACAGGGAGATGAATTCACCTTTCAGCAGGACAATAACCTAAAACACAAGGCCAAACCTACACTGGAGTTTCTTACCAAGAAGACAGTTAATGTTCCTGAGTGTCCGAGTTACAGTGTTGACTTAAATCTACTTATAAAATCTATGGCAAGACCTGAAAATGGTTGTGTACCAATGATCAACAACCAATTTGACAGAGCTTGAAGAATTCTGAAAAGAATAATGGGCAAATGTTGCACAATCCAAGTGTGGAAAGCTCGTAGAGACTTACCCAGAAAGACTCACAGCTGTAATCGCTGCAAAAGTACTTTTACCAAGTATTGACTCAGTGGTGTGAATACTTATGTAAATTAAATATTTTTGTGTTTCATTTTCAATACATTTGCAAAAATGTATAAAAACATGTTTTCACTTTGTCTTTATGGGGTTTTGTGTGGACAGTCGTGGCCAAAAGTTTTGAGAATGACACAAATATTAATTTCCACAAAGTTTGCTGCTTCAGTGTCTTTAGATATTTTTCGCTCACCTTGTCTTCTCCGGACAAGCTTTTTTCCGGATGCCCCAAACAATCAGAAAGGGGATTCATCAGAGTAAATGACTTTACCCCAGTCCTCAGCAGTCCAATCCCTGTACCTTTTGCAGAATATCAGTCTGTCCCTGATATTTTTCCTGGAGAGAAGTGGCTTCTTTGCTGCCCTTCTTGACACCAGGCCATCCTCCAAAAGTCTTCGCCTCACTGTGCATGCAGATGCACTCACACCTGCCTGCTGCCATTCCTGAGCAAGCTCTGTCCTGGTGGTGCCCCGATCCCTCAGCTGAATCAACTTTAGGAGACGGTCCTGGCGCTTGCTGGATTTTCTTGGGCGCCCTGAAGCCTTCTTCACAACAATTGAATCACAACGATCTCCTTAAAGTTCTGATGTTCCGATAAATGGTTGATTTCGGTGCAATCTTACTGGCAGCAATATCCTTGCCTGTGATGCCCTTTTTGTGCAAAGCAATGATGACGGCAAGTGTTTCCTTGCAGGTAACCACCGTTGACAGAGGAAGAACAATGATTCCAAGCACCACCCTCCTTTTGAAGCTTCCAGTCTCTTATTCAAACTCAATCAGCATGACAGAGTGATCTCCAGCCTTGCATTTCACACCTGTGTTAACGAAAGAATCACTGACATGATGTCAGCTGGTCCTTTTGTGTAAGGGCTGAAATGCAGTGGAAATGTTTTTGGGGATTCAGTTCATTTGCATGGCAAAGAGGAACTTTGCAATTAATTGCAATTCATCTGATCACTCTTCATAACATTCTGGAGTATATGCAAATTGCCATCATACAAACTGAGGCAGCAAACATTGTGAAAATACATTTTTGTGTCATTCTCAAAACTTTTGGCCACGACTGTAGATTGGTAAGAGAGAGGAGAAATATATTTTATATATTTTTTATTCAGGCTGTAACACAACAACATGTGGAATAAGTCACGGGGTATGAATACTTTCTGAAGGCACTGTATATTTTACTTTCTATATATATATCAACCCTGCATCTACAGTAGCCTATATAGTGTTATATGGTGTTGTGTATGTGTGTGGCAGTTTTTGTGAAGGTGTTGGGGAGTCAATTACTTCCTGTCTGTGCTCAGTGATTGTGTCTGTGTTCATAATTCTTTACTGGGAGAGTGCACAGATGCTGGCAAGTTGACAGGAGGCCGAGTAAATAGGGGGACACATGAAAATATGGCTCATGACAGCCCCTGCCATGTGATCAACCTATTACAAACACTCAATTTATCATTCGGAGAGCTCCATATCAATTTGAGAGGCTCTAAGTGATGCTGTACAGAGGCATATTGTAACCCATCTGGGTGTAGAAAATGGTAACTAATAAAAACAGTACCTGTTCTGTGGACAGGTTTTTATCTCTTCACCGGAAGCAATTGCGTAGCACATATGCCGAGAACTCCTGGCTCCATGTACAGTATAATCCTTTGAACACCTCTTAAACGTTAGCTTTCCTATTTAGTGGACTTTGAGCGGTTCTAGACCGGGCTTTGACCAACATTTTTGTGTACAGAGTGCCCTGTGAACAGCACAACATCAGTTGCTGCGCCCTGTGAAATCTGACATTTCATTTGCATAGAGAGCGACAAGTTAGATTTTCTGGCCTATGCAGATAATGGTTTGATTTCCTCTGGCTGTGAACCTCGCAGCTTCGCTTACAATACGGGAAATATGAAATGGGATACCCTAGCTATAGAAGCAAAAGCAATCTCATCACGCTGTGATGTTCATTGATGGATTTAGACCACTTTCTCTTGGTCACAGCAAGACAAAATCACTTTGTGTTTAAAGCTGAAGTCAGCAGGGATGGCGTCTGCGTCGCTCGGAGGATGCTGGGCAGAAAATGCTCTGTCGTCAGTTATGAAGTGTTGCCAATTTCGTACTGTCAATAAGTATGATCATATTTATTTTACAGTTGAAAGATAGGTTAAATATTCAAGTAATTTATCATTTGATTGTTACTATATTTAGAAATCATTTCAATCATTTCATGCCCTATTCCCCCCACTTTTGTGGAGTAATATTATTTGTTATATTCTCATCTTTTTATCATGTTCGTACTGTGTACTTGAGCTGTTGATTAAACAGCATGTTCATTACACAGGTGCACCTTGTGCTTGGGACAATAAAAGGCCTCTTTAAAATGTGCAGTGTTGTCCCACAACACAATGCCACAGATGTTTCAAGTTTTGAGGGAGCGTGCAATTGGCGTGCTGACTGCAGGAATGTCCACCAGAGCTGTTGCCAGAATTTTATTTTACTTTCTCTACCATATTTCGACAGTACGTCCAACCGGCCTCACAACTGCAGACCACATATATGGCGTTGTGTGGGTGAGCGGTTGCGGATGTCAGCGTTGTGAACAGAGTGCCCCATGGTGGCGGAGGGGTTATGGTATGGGCAGGCATAAGCTACGGACAACGAACACAATTGCATTTTATCGATGGCAATTTTAATGCACAGAAATACCGTGACGAGATCCTGAGGCCCATTGTCGTGCCATTCATCTACCTCATGTTTCAGCATGATAATGCACGGCCCCATGTCACAAGGATCTGTACACAATTCCTGGAAGCTGAAAATGCCCCAGTTCTTCCATGGCCTGCATACTCACCAGACATGTCACCCATTGAGCATGTTTGGGATGCTCTGGATCAACTTGTATGACAGTGTGTTCCAGTTCCCGCCAATATCCAGCAACTTTGTGCAGCCATTGAGGAGGAGTGGGACAACATTCCACAGGCCACAATCAACAGCCTGATCAACTCCATGTGAAGGAGATGTGTCGCGCTGCATGAGGAAAACGATGGTCACACCAGATACTGACTGGTTTTCTGATCCACGCCCCTACCTTTTTTTAAGGTGTCTGTGACCAACAGATGCATGTCTGTATTCCTAGATGTGAAATCCACAGATTAGGGCCTAATTAATTTATTTCAATTGACTGATTTCCTTATATGGACTGTTAATCAGTCAAATCTTTGAAATTGTTGCATGCCGGTTGATATTTTTGTTCAGTATAATTTACATCAGCTGTAAGGAGCTCTGACGTGGGTTTGAAAATCAAGGAAATGTCTCTGTTTTAAGCATGAACCACACAGAATATCTCACTGCCTATAGACTGCCAATGGGTACTTACCACAGTGGGAGGCCGTTCATTCTATTGCTAGAATAAAAGCGGTACCTGCTGCATGCTGACTGGTAGCGACAAACCTGACGGTTCTGCTTTTAGATTTGCAGTGCTCGTCAGCGGCCGAGAACTTCACTTTGTGTCAGTCAGAGAGCACGAACCCCCACATTGGGGGAGCCAACTGGAGTGACAACAAATGTAAAAAAAAATATATATATATATTATTTATTTTTTATTATTTTTTCCCCTACATCCAGGGCTGCGGTTTTCGAACAAATTGTGTAACTTTGAAAACGATGTTGCGGTTGAAAATGTATTGGTAGCGGATTGGTTTTTTGGGGCTACTTCTAGTGAGTGAGTGGGTGAATGGTGGGGAGGGCTGGATGGGTGTTTATGTGTTGAGAGCACTGGTTGAGAGAGCGCTGCGTCTGAGTCACGGAGACAGAGCAGCACACCCATACGTCGTGACAACTGTTTGCCAGTCGTCTGTAGGTGGTTTAGATTGTCATCTATATGCAACCCTTTCTCTATACAATATGTTAACGCACTAGAACTGATATAACAGAGACAAAGCAATAGAAAATCACTTTAGGCGCACTAGAGGGCTTTCGATAAATAAACTGCATTCTAATGTCGACTTTTCTTATGGAAAACCATATCAAACGAAGTTTTTTTTTTACGCGTGCTCAGTTCTTGGGTCTCGAGCGCTGCACGACTGAACATTTGAAATGGAAGTTATAGAACTCCATCGCATGCTTCTGTCATGGGAAAAAAGTCCACAATGAAACATTCTGACATTAAATGTGGAGAATGACAAATTTACATCTGTTGGCTAACAAGTTGGCTATTAATTGATATGCCATTGTAGGCCACTGTAGCCTACCATGTGATACAATGAATATGTTGAAATGACGATATCGTTGGACTCATTGCAAATCAATTTGTGCCACTTGTGTAGCCTACCTGGAGCTGGTAAACGGGTTTAATAAATAACCTATATCTTCCGTTTATTGTGGTTGTTGTAGCCTTGTGTTATTATGCAATTATCAATGGCCATGTTTAGTTAATTCATTTGGAAGTTATCAATTGTGATCATGGTCACTGCTCTATTGCAAATGTATAATTTTGCACATTTAATGTCGATTTCATTGTGGACTTTTCTCTGAAATGAGATGCTGGCCTATCAGGGGCTATAGACAACCTGAATCTAGTTCAGCAAACCATGGGAAAGTTGAATCGCAATTATAAACCCAGATTTTAGTCAGTAGCCTATGCCTATTGAAATAACAAGCCAATCTAAATAAATAGACCATTTATAACTGTTTGTAGTCTTAACAATCTGGCTCATAATAACTGTGCAATTGCCAGAAAATAGCCTAACTGTCACGTTCTGACCTTAGTTCCTTTTCTATGTCTTTATTTTAGTTTGGTCAGAGCGTGAGTTGGGGTGGGCATTCTATGTTTTGTAGTCTAGGTTTTGTATTTCTGTGTTTGGCCTGGTATGGTTATCAATCAGAGGCAGCTGTCGATCGTTGTCTCTGATTGAGAATCATACTTAGGTAGCCTGTTTTCCCACTATGGGTTGTGGGTAGTTGTTTTCTGTGTCTGTGTCTTTCCATACAGAACTGTTTCAGTCTCGTTCATTCTGTTTTGTTGTTTTGTCATTCAGTGTTCAGTTGGATTTCATTAAAATGGACACTTACCACGCTGCACATTGGTCCGATCTTTCATACTCGTCATCAGACGAGTACCGTTACACTAACAATCGTTTTTTGAAGTTAGTCCAATTTTTTTATATAAAAATTAATTATTAGGTGGTATAAAAAGTTTATCCAAGTATTTCACTGAAACTCTCCTGTCGGATTTATTTATAGTTATTCACATGGGCAAACATGATTTATTTAATATAATAAACTGGGTGGTTTGAGCCCTGAATGCTGATTGGTTGTATATCAGACCGTGTACCATAGGTATTGCAAAAAAAATATTTTTACTGTTCTAATTATATTGGTAACCAGTTTATAATAGCAATAAGGCACCTCAGGGGTTTGTGGTATATTTGCTAAAATACCATGGCTAAGGGCTGTGTCCTAAGAACAGGGACCACACCTCCTAGGTCCTTATTGTTTAATCATTGCAGTCAAACATGTTAAATCGACATCCATTGATGGAAAATAATCTGGCGAGTTTAATGAGGGCAAATTATATTTTATCTTGGGACATATTGTTAAGCTCGCAAGAATTATAATTTTGATGGCAAACCGAATTCAGCTTCTTAGTGTACCGCTCGTCCTCGGACGAGGAGGAGGAGTAAGGGTCGGACCAAAATGCAGCGTAGGTTGAATCCATAATGATTTATTATAACAAGACGAAACACGATGAACACTTGAATAAACTCAAAACAACAAAACGACGTAGACAGACCTGAACATGTGAACTTACATAAACACGAAGAACGCACGAACAGGAACAGACTACATACACAAACGAAAACGAAACAGTCCAGTGTGGTGCGACCTACACAGACACGGCAGACAATCACCCACAAACAAACAGTGTGAACAGCCTACCTTTATATGGTTCTCAATCAGAGGAAACGTCAAACACCTATCCCTGATTGAGAACCATATAAGGCTAATTACCAATGAACCTAAACATAGAATCACATAACATAGAATGCCCACCCCAACTCACGCCCTGACCAACTAAACACATACAAAAACAACAGAAAACAGGTCAGGAACGTGATACTTAGTCTACATTGTCAGAAATTATGTCGATATTCCTTCTTAAGATCGGACCCTTTTTTAATTTTGCTTAAAATTACCTAAATCTAACTGGCTGTAGCTCAGGACCTGAAGCAAGGATTTGCATGTTCTTGAAACCATTTGAAAGGAAACACTATGAAGTTTGTGTAAATGTGAAATTCATGTAGTAGAATATAACACATTAGATGCATTTTTCTTTGTTTTTTTTGTTCCATCATCTTTGAAATGCAAGAGAAAGGCCATAATGTATTACACCAGCCCAGGCACAATTTAGATTTTTGTCACTAGATGGCAGCAGTGTATGTGCAAAGTTTTAAACTGATTCAATGAACCATTGTATTTCTGTTCAAAATGTTGTATCAACTTGCCTTATTGGTTTATAAATACATTTTCAAGTTCATAACTGTTCAATCTACTCAAACAATAGCATGGTATTCTTTCACTGTAATAGCCACTGTAAATTGGACAGTGCAGTTAGATTAACAATAATTTAAGCTTTCTGCCCATATCAGATACAGTTGAAGTCGGAAGTTTACATACACTTCGGTTGGAATCATTAAAACTCTCCACGCATTTCTTGTTAACAAACTATAGTTTTGACAAGTCAGTTAGGAAATCTACTTTGTGCATGACACAAGTAGTTTTTCCAACAATTGTTTACAGACAGATTATTTCACTTACAATTCACTGTATCACAATTCCAGTGGGTCAGACGTTTGCATACACTGTGCCTTTAAACAGCTTGGAAAATTCCAGAAAATTATGCCATGGCTTTAGAAGCTTCTGATAGGCTATTTGAAATAATTTGAGTCAATTGGAGGTGTACCTGTGCATGTATTTCAAGGCCTACCTTCAAACTCAGTGCCTCTTTGCTTGACATTATGGGAAAATCAAAAGAAATCAGCCAAGACTTCAGGAAAAAAATTGTAGACCTCCACAAGTCTGGTTCATCCTTGGGAGCAATTTCCAAACACCTGAAGGTACCACGTTCATCTGTACAAACAATAGTACGCAAGTATAAACCAATGGGACCACACAGCCATCATACCGCTCAGGAATGAGAGGCATTCTGTCTCCTAGAGAGGAACGTACTTTGGTGCGAAAAGTGCAAATCAATCCCAGAACAACAGCAAACGAGCTTGTGAAGATGTTTGAGGAAACAAGTACAAAAGTATCTATATCCACAGTAAAACGAGTCCTATATCAACATAACCTGAAAGGCCGCTCAGCAAGGAAGAAGCCATAAAAAAGCCAGACTACGGTTTGCAACTGCACATGGGTACAAAGATCGTACTTTTTGGATAAATGTTCTCTGGTCTGATGAAACAAAAATAGAACTGTTTAGTCATAATGACCAACGTTATTTTTGGAGGAAAAAGGGGGAGGCTTGCAAGCTGAAGAACACAATCCCAACCGTGAAGCACGGGGGGTGGCAACATCAAGTTATGGGGGTACTTTGCTGCAGGATGGACTGATGCACTTCACAAAATAGTGTGAATTAGCTCGATAACGTTATGGAAATAGGATTTTTTGGATAAATGTGGCAAGTCATCTCTTGCTACAAAAATGAAATTGTCTAGTTTTCAGGCCTTGTGGGCGGGTTTTGAGGGGTCATTGCACTAGTAATTTTAGCTAGACCTGGCAACCCTACAAGGTTAAATGTCATGAGCCAGTCATACTTCATATGCAATGTAGGCTATGGCATGGTAGCTGGCATGCACAGACGTAATGCACACAACACTAAATACTTATAATTGACATTATGATTAAATTAGATTCCATGAAACAGCTGCCTGTGTTAGCTGCTGTCTGTGGCTTTGGAAAACAATCCATGTGAGTGGGCTCCATTGGATGACCACCTTCTAACGGGAACGCCCCTGTCATTTGTGACCATAGAATGATATTTTGTCTTAAATTTAAATGATTTCAGAGAGGACCTTTGATTCATTGGATTGAATAGTGATTTAAATGTTTCACCAAATGTCGTTATCTGAATAATGTCAATACTGTTGAATCTGAGATGGTAACGTGCCTTTGAATCATATTTTAGACACTATACTTAAGTGGCTAGTGTCAGATTTACTTGGATCCTTTGAGATAGCCAATTTCAATGTGTTGGAGCTATGATTTCAAAGATCTCTTATACATCTTTGGCTCAGCAAACCTTCTTAGCCATAATCCCCAGTTAAAAATATATTCTATATTCTTCTTCCCTCCCATTGTAGAATGACTATTTTGGCATTTGGCATCCTTTTACCCCGGCACTCAAACGCATTTCTTCATGATAGAAATGAGGTTCAATATTTGCTGTATTGAGACGAGTAAGATTATAGTAGTTCAGTGGGGCAGTGCTTACGGCTGCCCTTTGAAACTGACTGACATGAGGACTGCATGCAGAGCACTCTTCTGGAGGACTTCACAATAGCCCTGGAGAGGCACAATAACTGGAGGTCTGTCACGCCCTGACCATAGAGAGCCTTTTTATTCTCTATTTTGGTTAGGTTAGGGTGTGACTAGGATGGGTGATCTAGTGCATTTATTTCTATGTTGGCCTGGTATGGTTCCCAATCAGAGGCAGCTGTTTATTGTTGTCTCTGATTGGGGATCATATTTAGGCAGCCCACTGGTTTTCCCCACTGGTTTTTGTGGGATCTTGTTTTTGTGTTGATGCCTGTGAACTCAATTAATAAACATGTGGAACTCTACGTACGCTGCGCCTTGGTCCGAGTAGGATTACCACGACGATCGTGAGAAGGTCCCTCACATCCACACGCGCTCTCCCTCTCTTTGTGAGAATACATTGTGAAAATTGCTTGTATTCTGAATGTCAGTCATGTGCAGATATTCAAATACATCTTTTTTTTAGTGGTGAGGCTGCCACGGTGCTTGTGTAAAAAAAATGATTCAGTCAAATGTTAAATCAAAAAATTGAATATATACTGCAATCCTTTCTGTCAGGCCCAAATGTTACATTTAATGAAATGAGAGTGTGAAAACACTCTGGGTCAGTTTACCCTGCCAGGTTCTCATTGATAGTGCATGTTAATTCAGGATTATTTCACTCGGCCGAGCATGAGGCATCAACTCTGACCACTATACACGATTAAAACACGGTTGAACAGCCATGAATGGAAGTTGAACACATTTTTTTATGGTCTCTTGGTCCTCCAAATTTACATGGTTATTGTGAAAGCAGTAATTAACATATGGTATTCAATTTCTGCCCTGTGTTTCTCTGACATTGACCTGTGTGTTGACTGGACCCACTGTGTGTGAGTCGTGTGTGTCAGCTGGCTCAGTCTGATTGTAATGGACACCATGTTCTCTGGCCCAGCAGCACATATCAGTGTGTATGGTCACGGTGTGGAATTGCTTTTATACCGCACGCAGTATGCTCACGTTCCTGCCTATCCTCCATGCCCCGAGACCATATTCCAGGAAATATCCTCTCACCTAACATTTCCCTGGTAGTGCTTTGAGATGCGCGGAAATCAGTCAACGCAAGTCTCCTCTCGTTCGCACCCTCCACCTGCACTCCACCACGCTCAGCATCTCTGGCTGATTTCCGAAAGAGGTAGAGGTCGGACCTGGCGATCCCCCAATGAAAACTCAGTGAGAACGCTTCAAGGGGATCCTTAGAGGGATTTTCGGCCGGATCTTTTCTTACCCCCTTATAATCACACACCATCAGCCCAATACTGGATCCCTTTTTCTGAGAACAGACAATATTTAGTTTGGGGTAATTAAATGTTGACTTAAATTTTTCGATGTACTGTAATTGGCCCTTTATACCGAGAGGCTATTTGCGAGGGAAGGCTTCCTCTCCTGACTGGTGGATGGGATGCTATGTCTGCCGATGGCGATGTTTCGGATGTTAAGCTCGGTGTCACTCGGTGCAGGGTGCCTCTGTTCCGCCTGCTTGCAAACAAAACACAGGTGCGCCTGCTATTGCTGCTGGATTGCAATTAGAGATGCACAGCTGTTGCACACACCCCTCCTGACCCCCTTCTTCTCTGTGTCATTGATCTGTCTTGTCGAGGGTTGCCAGGAGATCTGTGCAGATCCAAATTCACTCCCTCTGTCTTCAGGAAGCGGCTTTTATTTGATCGGGGAGATGAACGCGAGCACGGCCGCTCTCTGGTTGCCAGCGATGAATGAGCGATGCAAATTCAAATAGGCCGTTTGTTGTCCTTATAGATATGCAAAAGCGTATTCCGTTTCCCATTGTTCCTTTTGTTTCCTAGTCATCTGTGTCATTACACTGGCCCTTTTGTTTAGGTATTAGGTGATAAGGTTCGAACAAACCCATCTCAGATGCGGTTCTCGGAACCACCGAACAGAATTAATTGTCCCACAAACTCTCTATGCCATGTCTCACTTGTCTAACATCTGGACTACCTAATACCTCCCTCGGGAACTTCGAGAGCTGAAGCGTTTAATTCCTTACAAAGAATACCGTGGAAAATCTTGCTTACTAGCCCCTAACCAACAATGCAGAGTTTTCAAAAAGTAAGATACATTTGCTGAATAAACGAAAGGAGAAATATGAACACAATAAAATAACAGTAATGAGGCTATATACAGGGAATACCGGCACAGTGTCCATGTGCAGGGGTACGGGTTTAGTCGAGCTAATTGAGGTAATATGTACATGTGCATAGGGGTAAAGTAACTATGTGTAGATAATAAACACGCAAGGTAGCAGCAGCATGTGTGAAGGAATATGAATGTGTGTGTGTGTGTGTGTGTGTGTGTGGTGTCAATGTGTGTGTTTTGGAGTGTCAATGTAGTATGTGTGAGTGTGTGGTTAGAGTCCAGTGAGTGTACATCGAGCCCGTGCAAGAGAATCAGTGCAAAATATTATACTAAAATAAGGAGGTCAATGTAAATAGTCTGGGTAGCCATTTGATTAACTGTTCAGCAGTCTAATTGCTTGATTCCAGGCTCGCCGTGCGGTAGCAGAGAGAACAGTCTATGACTTGGGTGGCTGGAGTCTTTGAAAATGTTTTGAGGCACAGAGATGAGAGTGAAGACGAACGATAGATTTTCCAAGGAGAGGGAGCTTTTTTCTCACGGCCGGCTGGTCAACGAGATGGGGATCTGGTTACCAATGTTCCACTTGCATAAAAAGCCGCTGTGGGATCCACCACAGACCGCTCCATCTTCATCAGCCACCCGCCTTGGACGAACCAAGCCAAGGGGGCCTGCTCTGGGATCATTACGATAATAGAGGCTGTCTCCTCTCTCTCCTCTCTCTCTCTCCCCCCGCTCTCCTCTCTGTCTCCGACCCCCTCCCTCCCACCCACAGCAGCTGAGCTTCTACTCTGTGTCTGTCAGTGCCACGAATGATCAGACGAATATGATCACCCCACACCTGCCCATCCCTTCCCTTTCTCTCCACCACAGCCACCTCTGCCAGCTCTGGGGTTGACTAACGGACTGTGTTCTCCTGTGCATCTGTTCTCTGATGGGCTGTGGCCAACCTGTATGCTCCTCTCTGTGCTCAACACTGCTGGTGAGCCCAGGCACTTCACAGTGGCTCTGTTGTGTGTTAATTGTGAGTGGGCCAGTTCTGGGCTGTGACACATGGCTAATGTTTTATTTTCCCAACAAAGGACACCATCAGTTATGGCTGACACACTGCCCCCCGTAAAGGATGTCTGAGTTTTTATTAAACATGAGTTTTGTTCGGCTGGCACATAAGGGGCAAGGTAACAGATGTAAGATCTCATTATATTTTGGCTTACCATATGGCGTCCGATTTGCATGCCTCCCTCTGGGGACTCCAAGGGCTCATGGATGTTGTTTCACAGCCTACATGTAGGATTGAGTTGGACACTTGTCAACTTCTCAGTGGAAGCAGGCCTGGTAAATTAGGTTTCACCTTCAGACCAAGCGCTAATCTCCATAAAGTTAGAAATTAACACTTTCTATCACTTGACACAGCGTTTGCAGGAAACCTCAAGCTATGTCTCGGAGATCACCTTGACCAAAAATAGAGTCTTTCTCAGTCCTTTTGTGTGTGGAATAAGAACATTGTTTTAGGTGAAAACAGAGTAGATTAAAGCCAACAATAACCTTGAGTCTTCTCAGAACACCATAACAGACATTGAACAATATACAGAGGAATGCATTTTCTTGTTGCGATGGTATTCTCTGTGTTTTACTGTAGCTTGGTTAGGGGTCTGTGGTTATACTTTTAGGGGTCTGTGGTTATACTACTTGAACAATGCATCATGAAGGTTTTATACCATTACCACTATCATTACCAATAATGCCATCAAGATAGATAAGTAGATGATTGCAGGTGAGGTCACCAAGCACCACTTCCCATAAAATATTGGAAAATGACTGGTGCATTCCACACACCAAAGGTCGCGCCTGTCCACTCAAACAGTCCAAAGGATTGTGGCCACTGCCGTCTCGTCCCGGCGGAATGACACCTGTCGTAACCATTGAGAATAACAATCCTGATCTATGAGAATGCCACAATGAGACCCCACCGTCATAGAAGAGTCGCGTTCGAAACGTGATGTTTGCGAATGCGACACCAACCAGTCAGGGGCCAAGGTCATGCTTGTGAGACGGTAGCATTATGTAGGCGTTCACGGTGCATACCGCAGGTGTTCCAGTGTGTTCTCTTCACACCTGTGGATAGCGCCTGGTTTACTAGTTAGCCCTGCTCTCTGGCTCGCTGCCTCACTTCAGAGTCCTGTGCGGGGCTCTCTCATTAAACAACTCTGTCACACGGCAGTAGCACACACTTGACACACACAACCAGAAATTGCATCTCTAATACATTAGCAACCCTCCCCTCAGTCTCCACCTCTCCGTACGGTACTGTATCTGACTGACGCATAGACCAAGCTCCGAGAGACGTAGTGGGGTTTAAGTGTCATACGATCGCGTTTGCTGTAAATGATCTGTCAGAGGATGGTACTTGTAGACGGGCTGGCTATTTCACTGCATAATATCCTATTTTTCCTGTAACAGTCATATATCTATACGGGTCAATGTGATTCATTCGCTTTTGAAACCTTTGTCGGTAAGACGGCAGTAAGTGTGCTGTCTATGTATCTGTTTTACTGAAGTCCCTTTAAGTAGTAGTCCCTCAATGATGGAGGGTCATTAAAAGGTTTTCCAGAGACACCTGAAGGAGGAGGTTACATCGAGGGAAATGACTCTTCAAACCAGGGTGATCATGACCCACTTCCCCCGCCTGAATGAGCTCACCATCTCCCAGACACGAACCCTTGACATCACAACGTTGTCTCGTGGCGGTTGTCGCCATGGTTTTTACAGAACTTCCAGGGTCTGCATTGTTGTTCCTGACGAAGAGCACCTCTCAACTGACATTGAATTAGTTCTATGAGTTAAACGTCTTCTATGAGCTCACTGAAACCAAAGAAACCAAACCTTTTCCTTACTGATGCATTTACATTTTCTACACTGATTTATTGTTTTATTCATACTGATCACTGTAGACCTACTGGGCTAGTTCTTATGTCAGTTTAGCAGGCCCCTTTACTGCGGTCTCATGCTTTGGTAGACAAATAATTCCTTCATTGAGCCAACATATCACAGCAAGTATTCACCAATGGGCCAATGGAGGTCTCCTCTCTTCTCTCCAAACCCGACTGCTTCACAGCAAAGCTGCCAGAGCGGAAAAAGGCTCTCCAAACAAAAGGGGCACGGCGATAACACTCTGCAAGCCGTGCTGCGAGAGCGAGAAGGGATCCTGGAAGGGCAGAGGGATGGGGAGCGGTGGAGGGGTTGCATTTCCCCTGTGTGGCTCGGCCGTTATCCGTGTTTCACATTTTTGCCACCACAGCCACCGCCTGTCAGGAAAAGAGCGCGCTCCATCCATCCACGCTTCCCGGGGACGCCATTACACCCTGATGGGCAGGGATTTAAAATGAATTGGGGATAGAGGGGCATAGGGAGGGCGATGTATGGGCATGCGGAACTGTGCAGGCAGGCAATCTGCTGTGATGAAGAGGCCTCCCAAGTGGCGCAGCGGTCGAAGGCACTGCATCTCAGTGCTAGAGGCATCACTATAGACCCTGGTTTGATTCCAGGCTGTATCGCAACCAGCCGTGATTGGGAGTCCCATAGGGTTGCACACAATTGGGCCAGCATCATCCGGGTTGGGGTTTGGCTGGGGTAGGCCGTCATTGTAAATAAGGATTTGTTCTTAGCTGACTTGCCTAGTTAAATAAAGGTTCAATAAAAATGTAATTATGTCATGGTACCTTCCAGGTACCCCTTCAAGCCCCACTGTGTTAGCCGCTGCCCACCTGGTGTATTGCGTTCACAGAGGCCCCACAGCCTGCTACCCATCAGCCTGGGTGCATCCATCCACACCTCGGTGGATAGCGAATTAAAAGAGAGATGATTCAATTGCTTCTGGAAGACAGGAGCGAGGAGAGATAGAGAGGGGAGATGCACTTGTGTTTGCATTTTTTTTTTTTTACTTTTGCAAGTGGGGCACAGGTGTAAGTTATGTTAGTCATAACTTTGGAAGTTGAGAGCGAGGGGGGTTGGACATCTTCATAGACTCTCTGCACATTTGTGTTTATCCTCTAAGAGAAACTCAGGACTTGTTATGACTGGATCCACAGCAGAGGCACTGAAAAGAACGTCTGCGATTTATTTAGCACATCAAACCCCAGCTGTGAAAACAGACGTTCAATCAATGCTGAACATCCCTGAACGTTACAGGAAGTGTTTTGTGATTGGAGATTTTTGGTCTCTTATCGATTCTTATCTGAGTTTTATGTTTTAAACTTAATGCTTGGGACTCATTTAGCCTCATCACTGCATAGCAGTTCTAGAGGCGTCACTACAGACCCAGGTTTGATCCCAGGCTGTGTCGCAGCCGGCCGAGACCGGGAGACCAATGAGGCGGCGTACAATTGACCCAGCGTCGTCCGGAGAATTGGGGAGAAAAAGGGGTAAAAAGTAAGAAAATATATAATAATTTAAAAAACAAGATTTGCAACGCTGCTGGGTTTTTCACGCTCAACAGTTTCCTGTGAGTATCAAGAATGGTCCACCACCGAAGGAACATCCAGCCAACCGGATACAGCTGCGGGAAGCATTGGTGTCAAAAGGGGCCAGGGTTCTCGTGGAACGCTTTCAACACCATGTAGAGTAAATGCCCCGATGAATTGAGGCTGTTCTGAGGGCAAAAGGCTGAGGTGCAACTCAACATTAGAAAGGTGTTTTTATGCTTTGTACACTCGGCGTATAAACTGTTCTTTATTTAATCAAGCTCAGGAGCTCTAGTTCATTTAGTAGGCGTCTGTGAGGGAGTTCTTGAATTATTCAAATTAGTTTTTATTAGTTTCAGATATAAGATGCTTGTAATTAGCCTGATGAGAATATAATGAACAATTGTTCTTTTGTACTCTGCACACTCCTTCGCCAATATATTGCACTTGGAACTGCTTAACGAGCAGTGCTACAAACATCTCCTCTGGCAATGCTTTGGTTTTGTCAGGATCATGCTGTTTTGTTGACACAATATTCTCATACAACAAGAGCAAACGGTCCATCAGAAAACTCTCTTTGTTATTTTATTCATTCATCCTGAACCTTGTCTCTCTCTCTCTCTCTCTCTCTCTCTCTCTCTCTCTCTCTCTTGGTAGGTTCCCTATGTGAAAGTGGCCCCCGAGGACATTCTGAAGGTTCAGTTCCCCCGCTTCACCACCCTGGACCTGCGCCCCACCAACACAGACATCAGCCTGGCCGTGGCTGGCCTGCTCACCTTTTTCAACAGCACCACAGCCTGCCTCATCTGTGCACAGGCCGACTGTGAGTGGGTCACGCACCACTAACTCTATGTTGCCATTTGTACCATATACACACATTCCATGCGCGCACACACACACACACACACACACACACACACACACACACACACACACACACACACACACACACACACACACACACACACACACACACACACACACACACACACACACACACACACAAGCCACAAGCCTATCTATAACCCAAATGCATTTACTCTTGCATAGTTCTTCCTCCCCACAATGCATCATCATCTAGTAAAACGCAGGCAAGTGACTTTGCTTTTCACATAGTCCATGAATGCATCTTCCTCTTTTTATTCCAGTGTGACATTCTTGTGTGATGTCGCATACACTTATCATCCAACACCTCCCACCCCGAGACGACAATGTCATGTCTGACCTTAAAAAGAGAAATACATGAAAATACCCAGTATGGATTCATGATCAAACCGCCAGACTCAAAGACAAAGCAAAATAAAAGAAAGAATGGAAGATTAAATCCCAGTCTGTTTCCACCATTCCCCGTACAGGAATCAGTAATTACAAGTACCCGTACAAAGTCACATTGACCCCATCTGCTACAGGCCAACTTTCCCCCTTAATAATCAGCTTAGGGCTTTGAAGTGTGGCGGACTGGATTTCAGCTCTCGATTAGACCCGAGGTGTTCTCAGCTGGCACGAGCCCCCAGCCTACCCTCTCCTCACCATCACCCCCACCCCTCACACAACTCTCCCAACCAACTTCAGGAAAATAATGGTTGACGTTTATGCTCAGCCAGTTTGACTGAGGTGTTACCCGAGAAACAGAGATAACAAGGAAGAACAGAGGGAGGGAAGAAGAAAAACGCCCACCAACAGCTAAAGACCTTAGTGACTCAGAACTGCCTGGACTTTGATTCTTGACAATGACTGCCAGTGTCAAAACTAGCTAATTAGCTGTTATTTTCCACTTGGTGTTTATGCCTGTTGCTGTCAATCTGCCGTTTTAACGGAGAGCTCATCAAACGGTGTTGCTAATCAGCCCACAGACACATGACAGTTCCGTGCCTCGCAAGAGTTACGAAACGCTGGGAAATATTGACATTTCCGTGAAGGGCCGCCATCTCACCATCAACAAGCTGTGTGAGAGAGGAACCTCAAACTTTAAAATGTCCTGTTAAATATGGCTCTGTATGAGATTCTGCCTGTGTCAGTGTGGGCTAAGGGGGAATCGATACGGCTGCTGAGGGGGAGCATGGCCCTTCCCTTCCTCGACAGGAGGATGCCAGTCACTTTAGCTGAGGGAGGGGATCTAACCATACTACTGCTATTGCACGTAGGGGCAGAGGGAGAGGTTGTCTGGAAATGACACGGGTTGTAGTGATTGCCCTGCTATGTGACCCCTTCCGCAGCGCCACTGTAGAATACCAATGACGGCTTGGGCTCGGCAATGTGCTGTAGCAGCAGTAGCAGTAGCCGCGGTAGCGTTAGCTGGCTGGCAGAGGCCCCGTGACGGTCGGCACTGGCCTCATTAATCACAGCGGCCGGTGACAGCCTAATAGAGCGCGGCCGAGTCATGAATATTTCCCAGCCTGCCCCTGGCTTCCTGGCTGAGAGAGAGAGAGAGAGAGAGAGAGAGAGAGAGAGAGAGAGAGCGAGAGAGAGAGAGAGAGGGGCAGGAGTGGAAGGAGTGTGGAGCTAGCTCAAAGAAGGACACACATTAATCTGGCTAACCTGCCTACCGCTATCGATGGCCGTGTAGTTGTGTGTGTGCAGTCACCGCACTCATGGAGTAGTACAGTAGGACAGAGAACCTAGCCGCAGGGGTGGAGGAGAACTGTGTGGGAGAGGGGAGCACTTTGTTAACAGGGAGATTTGTGCATGGGAGGTCAGCTGGTGAGCAGCAGACAGGTGGGAGGTGACAGATCACCCACACTCTATTTCTGGGGGACTGGCTCAGAGAAGACCAGGGGGGTGGGGGGCATCCTGGTCAACACAACATCTTATGTTATGAATCCGCTATCACCTAACGTAGCATTTTATAGTCTGAATTGAGTGAGCTAGAAGTAAGGCAAATAGTACCCTTTGATAGTAAAACCTGAAATGACTTCTCGGATGACATGCACCTTAGCAACCACCTCCCTATGTTTTTTATTGAGAGAGGTTAGACCAGATGTTTTAAAGGCACACACACGCCAAAGTTCTGGGCTTTCTCCAACTGTCAAGGTAGATGTTTGTGTCTCCTTGGAGAGGAACAATTATAGGATATGCTTGCTCAACGATTCGACTCTCTGCTCGGAAAATGTCATGAGTAATCTGTAATTAAAGTTGATCAAGTAAAATAATGTCTCTCTGTCTCCGGAGAGAGCTGGATGAATAAACTCTGTGGGAAGACGGACCGGTTAACTGGGGTGATGAAGTGATTTAGCCGGTTACCGGCAACGACTTGTTGTTGTTTGTTGTCTGGGGATCAAGCTGAGCAATCCTCCCGACGTGATGACATTCAAAGATTGTTTCAATACGGATTATGATATATTTACAGCTCCAGTAACAGCAGACGTCAGCCAACCTTAATTCTCCCCATCAGAATGAATAGTTGCTGTGCTGTCAGTTCTGTTGCACTTCCTCCCTACTGAAAGACATCAATCAGTAAGTGAGGAAACTGTGGAGAAAATATGGCTCCACCAAAGGCTCTAAACAGAGGGATGAGAGGGAGCTTCCTCCATTGGCTTTCCCTGGGAGGGGGGGGGGGTGTCTAATGAGAACAAATCGGAGGAGAGCCCTGGTCAGCTGTTTGCTCGTCTACCAGGATGAGAGATGGATGAAAGGTCCCTTTCAACGGGGAACGATGAGAAAGCATCACAGCGTCCCAAATTCCCCGTCCTTGCCCATTACAGAGCTCTAGTGACACGCTGAACTGTTTATATAAGAGAGAGCGATAGACTATCGACTTTTTGATCTGTGTGGTCATATTCAGGCGAGGGTAAGTTCATGTACTGACGCGCTTCCAATGCCTAGACATTAGCGCCTGTCCTATCCCAAGCACTCCAGTTAACAAATGCTGCCGGTCTGGAGGGAAAACTACATTGAAGTAATTTAACTCTCTTCCATCCGCCCGTCAATCGCTTAAATCACCTGATTAATCATGGTCAATCGGGTTCGGGCCTGTTTAAAAAGTATATCCATCTTTTACTGTGAAATGCCATGAAATTCTACAAACTGCACCCATTCGGTTGTAGAGTACAGGGTTCCCGGACAGCAGGAGTCCAGCAGCCCACTCCAACAGACTAGTGTGCAGCCAGTTGAGTGCTGTGTTGACACTGGCAACACAGCACAGACCTGTCATTGGTCCTGGCTGAGCAGTGTGTTTGCATAGAGGCACAGTGTGCAGGAAGGTAAATGAGAGTCGGGGCTTTGTGAGAGCCCAGTGAAATGTGACGGCCTGTGAAAGGGGGAAGTGACTGGCTGCCCGGACTGAGTGGCAGGCCCTACCTTTATCTGTCTGCCTGAGAAGCAGCGTCAGGCAGTGCTACAGTGTGTGTGGCCCATGCCAATGAGGTACCCACAACGTTGTAGTATCACACACCAACTACTGCAGGCAGCAGCAGCACAGCCTCCACAGAGCAAACAGACTTCACACGCCTCTAACCTTCAACGCTCTCCCTTTTTCCACGGCTAACCCGGGAAACAGTGCCTCCCCGTTTGAGAATAACGATGTTATTTTTCATTAGCACGGGTTCAAAAAGCCTGAAACGTTGAAGCGACGTGGCTGCTCAAAAGAGATTGTGAAATGAAGACATCGCGTACATACTCCATTTTTTATTTATGTCGCTTTGAATCATGCACAGCCTAGACACCAAATGGAAATGTATTCCCCACTGGTTGAATGCAAGGGAATGACAGGAGGGGCAACTCCTTTTTTCTCCTCACATCAGGGCAACTCCTGCTGGGAACACTGAGCAGCGCAGTGTGCTGTCTTCTGTAACGTACTACATGCGAAATTGCAAGCAGGGAATGAAGATTGAGCAGGTTTAGAAGGCTCATCACAGATATGCTGTGTAACTCGACAGGTAACGGAGCTGACAGGCATCATCGCTGATGATGTTTGTTTCTAGGAGAAACAAACCATTAAAGGCATTAGGATTCGATGAGTTCGAACCCACAGTGCCTTAGGAACAGCTGCTGCTGCTACTGCATGTAACCAAAGGAAGAAAACAATGATTCTATGTCAATGGGTTCTGTTGTATTGTAATGTACTGTGTGTTCTGACACCTATGCATGTATGTAACGTAATATCAAAGGGAGGAGGGAAAAAAAACAGCAAATGAACTCTATCAAAATAGCTTTTTCTACTACGAATTAAGCTTGGTCTCTGTTGTATAGTAATTGTATTACAAGTTCAGTAAAGTGCCACTGGAAACATATTCATTACCTCACTTATAATTAACCCGTATCCAATCTCTTTGAAGCAGGTTCTGAGAACTAAATGCTGGAGATGGTGTTTAAAAATATCACCTAGCAATTAATTACTTTACAATTAGCTGTAATTACAGGTCATCAGTTGAATTATTTTAGGTGGGACGGATTTTAATGACCGTGTTATTGACAAACAAGGCATAAAAAGAACATTCTCTTTTCGGGGACCGGTCGACAATATCGATTCGCTGTTTTTTTTATGAATATGGTGTTTCTCACACAAAATGACGTTTTCTTTTTTTTTTTTACTTATTCAATTGAATTTTTTGGTCGTTTTTGACTTGTCAGTGCTAGTTCTCAGAAATGTGACTTTAATATTTAGAAATTCATCACAGATTACCCTTAGGAGATTCATTGTCTACCTGCTCATAATAACATCACTGTCTTCGTCCCTGTCCCCACAGGCTTATTAAATCTGGAGAGACTGTTACGCCAGTTCCTCATCTCCAAGGAGACACTATCGGTTCGCATGCTGGATGACAGCCAGGATCCCACACCCCTTCTCAAGGAGATTCGCGATGACAAGACTGCCACCATCATTGTGGACGCTAACGCAACAATGTCCCACATCATTTTGGAAAGGGTGAGTCTGTCTGTCATAATGCTTTACAGTGCGCTCTTTCCCGATGTTCTGAGACGTCTCAGCAGTAGCTGATGATACAATTAAAAAAATTAAAAAGATCTATATGTCGATGTCAAGATTAAGTTCAGGGTCAAGGTTGATATTGAAAATAATTGAACGAGTTACCGGCTGAATCACTTACCGGTGAATGAGTGTTGGACTGAATGAATGGTAGCTTTAAACATCATACACATAGTTCTGATGTACGTACTGTAGGCCTACGAGCATGAATAAATCATGGGGTATCTGTATTTGGAGAGTAGAATGGTGTGCAAATACAATTAGAGGATATTGTGGAGTGCAGTTGGGCTTAGCACTTAAAACACTAGAGTACCGAAGAAGAGCAGAGATGGGAAGTATTGAGAAATTAAAAGCAATGCAAGAGATAGGAAATATGGAGATATTAAAACCAATGCAATTAGCTTTTTAAGAAAAAGGTCTCGCCCAGTCAAATCTTTTTACTTCGAGTGACAGGCGCGAGATGTAAATGATGTGCTGTTCTGTGATCATTCATTAATAATGGAGAAGTACATTCCTCCGACTTGGTTTGTTTTCGTAAGATCAGAAAGACTACCGAAGACTACATCCCCAATAGGTTTTAATGGTTGATCTTTATAATACATGCAATCCTTAACATCACAAACACTAATTCATATTGTTGTAGTATAAAGGAAAGAGAAGTGACTAAAGTTTATTATAATATTTCTTTTCACGTTTTTTTTTTTTTTTTTTTTACAGACATCTGTTGGTAGCAACGACTTTCTTTGTTGATAAGATAACCTATTTGTCAATCATGGAATGATGAACTCTTTTTGAACTATTGAAGGCATCTATCACTCATCAAGTTATATGTTGTGTATTTATACATAAGATCATTATTTGGTGGGTGCTTATATTTGTCCTATTTCACAAAGGTACAGGTCTTTAATAATGTGTGAATTGGAATTGTTGTTGTTGTTGCATATCCCAACTCTCTCTGAGACCCTCGAGAGGCACGGTCAGGGTCTGTCATTATCAACGGCAACCCTGGAGCAATTAGGATTAAATGCTTTGCTCAAGGGCACATTGATAGATTTTTCAGTATGTCAAGCAACCTCTCACACCCTAACTGCTAGGCCCCGTAAAATCACCAGCTGAGATTGGCAGTTCCATGGAGAGCCAGGGATTGAACCCGGGGCCTCATACATGCAAAGCATGTGCTCTACCATTGAGCTATATCTGAACAAGGCAGTTAACCCACTGTTCCTAGGCGTCATTGAAAATAAGAATTTGTTCTTAACTGACTTGCCTAGTTAAATAAAGGTTTAAAAAAATGTAATATTAAAAGAGCTAGTCTGACATATATCATCTAAGTGAATATTCATGTCAGATATGACTATTCTTCACAGTAAACTGTCAACATGACCTTTCAGTGACGTCTGTTTCCACTAATAGAACCATACCTGAAGTGAACAGAGAAGTTAGCCATTGAAGCAACAAAATAGAACACTCTGTAGCTTGGCAGAGTTCTTCCGACGCCGACATGAAGTTAATACTTTGCGTGATAGGACAAGACTCCTGCTATCCATTCTAAGGAGCTGTGATTAGATCTTAAGGTGACAGGAACACAGGTGAAAGGCACCTTGCAGCAAATGGCCATGTTTTAATTAAAACATAGATATTGGAAGCTTGGCTGCAGTGGAGGAGACAATGACTAAAGGGAAATGGAGAGACAGAGAGAGATAGAGAGAAAGACGAAGAGACGGACAGAGACCAAGAGAGAGCAATTGGGCACTGGCTAAGGGTGCATGCTAGGTTTGAATATTTGCTGGTATTTTACAAATGTTCCATCCTGGGAAAAAATCCCTTTTCTCCCGGGTAGCCCGGTAGTGTAAACTCACCCCATTCTGTACAAATATGCGCAACCGCAACATTCAAACGAGGCTAGAAAGAAAATTAATGGGACTGTAGCGACTGTGTTGACATCAATATCTGGGGTGTGAACAACGTTTCTATTCAAGCGTTGATCGACATGGTAATGACTCTATAGTATTGGAGAAAAGTTGAAACAACTGATCCTCCGTTACATCGTGACGTGTCATGCCGTGACGTATAGCACGCATAAAGCAACTATTTCTGTCTTACAATCTCTCTCCACCAGGTGTAGCACTTCTCTCATCGTTTAAAAACAAGAAATGGACAGTGACTGGGGTAAGGGGGGATACCTAGTCATTTTTTGCGTCATCACTGCAAGCATCATGACTCTCAAAGCCGCTGTTTACTTCTGAAGATCATTTTAGCACCGCACTAAAAACCCGATTCAAATTCGACACAAACCTTCAAATAGGTATGTAATGACACATTATATAAACTATTTATAGTGATTTATTTACATTTTAGAGGCGATAAGGTGATAAGTTGGATAGATCGAGTGAAAAAATACGTTTTCCCACACGATATCTGTCCTTCTCACTATCACGCATTAGTTTCCCTGCCCCATCCGCCATTTTTAAAAAGACCCGACGGAGCTCATTGCCTTGTTGAATTATGCAGAAACGGGCAGCGTAGAGCTCATGTCATTGATTTTGTTGGAAAGGGGAGAAATTGTGCTTTACAATGGTGTTGACATTACAGTTGATCTGGAAGTATTACGTTTTTGGGGCGCTAAAATAAGGTCAATTGTACGGACCAAGGCGATGTACAAAAGTGAGTGAGTTTTCGTTATTTCCCACCAAAACCGGAAGTGTAATTCAAAAGTATATAAAGTATATAGTCTATGTCTGGATTTGATTAGAGTTTTGATTGAAAATTCAGTGCTACCTGAGCCTGATGAGCTATACATAAAAATCATTTCATGAGCCCTTCTGTACATTAAAGACATTTTATGAGCCCATGCCCAAAAAAATCCCAAATGATTGTGTCATTATCCAATACATAAATGATATACAATATAGGCTACTGCACATTACGCACTACAGAAAAACGTACAGTCCCATAGATGTAGCTAGCTATATGCTCTCTTGGGTAAATAAATGAAACAATCTCCAGTAGGCTAATCTTTTTGAGTGTGAATTGTATTACAGTACCGTATTGTATTATACTGTACTATATAGACTGGAATTACGCACCTTGTTCAAACCATGATAAAGCTGAGAGAACATACGATTCTGGTGCAGCACATGCTGCCTACAAAGTTACAAGCGAAAGTTAGCGAATTAGTAGGCTGACGCATATATACTTTTCATAATATTTCCCCAAATGTTATTAGCCTACCTCCTCTTTCTCTTTATTGTTGCCTCATTCCTTCCTCGCTTTCAACAGTTAAATGAAACAAGTTCCATAGTCCTTATCTTCATCATTCTAATGACACCCTTGAATAATATAGGACTAGAATTAGATGCAGATGGCATTCACTTCTCTTCACGAAGATTGAATGGTTATGGGACTTAATAAATAACTGCTGTAGCCTACCGGCATTGCTCGTTCGCTCTTGCTTCAAACGACCTGTGAGTTCTATTGGCTGCTGTATTTAACATTCAGAAAACAAGACTTTGGACACACCTACTCATTGAGAAAGAAAAACCCTTGAATGAGTAGGTGTGTCCAAACCTTTGACTGGTACGGTATGTCTATCTTGAACAAGATTATTTATTTTG